>NW_006292687.1:4918847-4944095 GCF_000327345.1 Myotis davidii | reverse complement strand
AAGGAAGTCAGTGTCTTCCTCTGTGGAAACATTACTTGGCTTAGCTCTCAAATGTCATTTTAAAAATTATATTCCTCTGATCACCCTGTTCCTGCTTCCTGGAAGGCAATTCTCCCTCTGATGTTGGTTTGACCTCTACTCACTTCTCTGTGTTGCTCCCATGCCAGCTCTTCTGGGAATAACTGCTCCTCAGTAGAATCAGCCAGTCTCTTCTTCCTCTTCTTCCTTACTTCTTCATATATATTGTTGTCATTATTGCTGGCATTATGTTGTAATTTAATTATCATTGTCTAGGTTTGCTGTCCCCTTTCTCTAGCATTTGTCTCATTATACCAAACTAAGAGCTTCACGAAGCAAGGGAGCTGGTATTTCATCTTTCTAGCTCCAGCCACTCTGAGTTTCTGGTGTGCAGTTGAGCCAAATGTTTGCAGAGAGGAATGATACAATTCAGGATTATTTGAAGAATTTCCCTAAATCAGTATAGAGTACATACGTTTGCAAATGCCCTGTGACAAAAGTTACCCTCTTGCAATAACTTCAGGAAACCCATTTAATTCTGTTTTGTTCTTGGTAATATTCAAACTTCTTTAGTTGACTCACATTTCAGGATTAAGTTGAAAGGACAACAGTACGCTAGATTTCTAGATTTTAGAAAAGTGGTGATCAGAGTTGAACATGCGTCAGTGTCTCGGGCTTGTTAAGCACAGGTTGCTGGGCCCAATTCTTGAGATTCTCAGTCAGGAAAGGAGGTTAGGGTCTTAGAATGTGCATTTCAGATGAGGCAGGAGACACTGATGCTGTCTGTTCTGGGACTTAACATTGAGAATCGCTGTTCTAGATGCAATTAGCTGCAGCTTCTACTTATAGGAAGACATTGGAGTTAGGCCCATGCCTCATTCCTAGGCAGAGTCTGGAGGTTTTAATTCATTCCTCAAACTGGCTTGGGGATGTTCCAAGTCATTGTCTCATTTTGTTAGAACACAACAGGGGTGAGGTAGGCAAACAGCCAGTGTAGTAGCAAAGGGTTGTATTTTGATAGCCTTGTAAATGTTCATAAAAGAAGTGTGTTTGTGTGTGTTTTTTTCAGAGACTTTTTTTTTTCCTTGAGACTGTTCTATCAACCCCAATCCACATGGTTATAGCAGGACTTTTAGGGGCTCTTTTAGTAACATAGGACATCATTCCTATGGATGTGGTTGAGAGCTCCAAGGCGAATACCTGGCTGAAACTAAAGTAATCATTCTTAGCTGAGAGAATTTGAAATTGGCTTCCTGTATATGTCCCAACCTGGGGTCAAACCTGCAACCCAGGCATGTGCCCTGATGGGTAAACAAACCCGAAAACTTTTTTTTTTTTTCTGTATTGGACAATGCTCCAACCAACTGAACCACCTAGCCAGGACTAGTCATTTTTTCAAATAACTTTTTTATATTATTCAATTACAGTTGACATATAATATTATATTAGTTTCAAATATACAACATAGGGATTAACATTGATATAACTTATGAAGTGATCACCCCAATAAGTCTAGCATCCATCTGACATCATCCATACTTATTATAATACTAGAGACCCAGTGCACGAATCTGTACACCGGTGGGGTCCAGCCGGCCTGCCCCAAGCAGGGATGATTGGAGCCAATGGGGCCAGGCCAGTCAGGAGGAAGGGACAAGGGAGGTTGGCTGGCAGGCCCCACTCCTGGTTGGGGGAGACCCAATCAGGGGCGGGACCAGCCGGGGGGAGGGGCTACAGGTGGTTGGCTGGCTGTCCCCATTCCCTGGTCAGACTCCCAGTTGAACTCCAGGTCAAGGAGACAATTTGCATAGTAGCCTTTTATTATATAGGATTATTGACTATATTCCCTATCTATGCTTTATATCTCCTATACTGTTTGTATAACTGGCAATTTACACATATTCATGTTTTTCCTTTTCCCATCACCCTTCTCCCAACACTCCTCCCCTTCTGGCAACCATCAAAATGTTCACTGTATCTGTGAATTTGTTTTTGTTTCGTTAATTTAATTTGTTTTTTTGTTTCCACATATAAGTAAAATCATATGGTATTTATTTTTCTCTGTCTGACTTATTTCACTTAGCATAATACCCTCTAGGTCCATCTATGTTGTTACAAATGGCAAGATTTCATTCTTTATCATGGCTGAGTCATATTCCATTGTATATAGGCATCACTTCTTTATCCATCTATCAGTGGACAATTAGGTTGCTTTCATATCTTGGATGTTGTAAATAACACTGAAATAAACATATGAATGTATATGTCTTTTTGAATTAGTGTTTTGGGTTTCTTGGGATAAATACCCAGAAGTGGAATTGCAAGATCCTTTTTTGTCTCTTGTTAGAGCCTTTGTTTTAAAGTCTATTTTGTCTAAGTATTGCTATGCCAAGTTTTTTGTTTGTTTCCATTTGCATGAAATTTATTATTTCATTCTCTTACTTTCAGTCTGTGTGTGTTATTCTATCTAAAGTGGTCTCTTGTAGGTAGTATATACATTAAGTGGCCAGATTATTATGACCACCTGACGTTTGTAGGCAAATTAGCTATAATTTTGCACTGAAGTTGCTAGAGGGTCATACGCTTATAAATAGGGAAGCAGGTTGTTTACCACAACAGTAGAAGTGAGTGTTTTTCTGAAGATATGGGTAAACAACATGATTTAACAGCCTTTGAAAGTGGGATATATATATATATATATACGCCTCAGTTGCCATCAACATGATAGGATGAACCTGATCAGCAACAATACTTAGGTATGTTGTGCTATTCAGACGTTGTTCCACACAAATTAAAGTGCCCAAATCATGCCAGGAAAACATGGCCCAAATCTTAACTGCCTCCACCAGCTTGAAGGGTTGTACACATGCATGGGGGGTGCATGCTTTCATGCTGTTTCCACCAAATTCTCACTCTGCCATATGCATGATGCAACTGGAAACGTGATTCATTGGACCACATAACTTTTTTCCAATGATCAACTGTCCAATTCTTGTGTTCCTGTGCAAAGTGGAGACATTTTATTTTGGTAACTGCAGACAGCAAAGGTGTTCGAACAGACCTTCAGCTTCCATATCCCATACAGTGTACGGCTAATTTGCCTACAAATGTCAGGTGGTCATAATAATCTGGCCACTCAGTATATATGGGTCTTGTTCTGTTATCCATATTGCACTCTGTCTTTTTATTGGAACATTTAAACCATTTAATTTTAAAGTAATTATTGATGGGTATGTAGTTATTGCCATTTTATTATTTATTTTTTAAATCTTTTTTTTTCTCTCCTTTAAGAAACCCCTTTAATATTTGTAATATGTTAGGTTTGGTGATGATGAGTTCCTTTAGTTTTTTCTTGTATGGCTAATTTTTGCTAGTTATTTTGAAAATCAGTGATCTCAACATATTTATACTGATAATATTTTTCTTGAGCGTTTTGTATTTAACTCATATTGAGTGTGAGTGGGCATGTGTGTGTGGATGTACATATACACATATGAGGAGGCAAATAATATGACAATTTTTGAGAATTATCTATATATATATATAAAAGCCTGATATGCAAATTGTCCCCACAGGAGTTCGGCCGGAAGACCAATCGCTCACTATAACATGTGCTGACCACCAGGGGTTGGCATGGAATGAAGGGAGGCCCAGGCCAGCCGCCAGAAGGGCCCCATTGGCCCTTATCGCTGGCCAGGCCTAGGCACCATACCCGTGCATGAATTCCATGCACCGGGCCTCTAGTTTTTATAATATATTCATAAAAATGGAGAGAGACCCATGAACCAAGAGGTCACTGGTTTGATTTTTGGAGGGAGTTTAAGTCACATATACACAATATCATTTATATGCACATGTCCACTTATTATTTTCAAAATCCTGGATCATGTACTTTCATATTCCCCTATATATAGATGATGCAGCATGACAAATACAATTATAATTACCTGCAATCAATACAACCAATTCCAAATGGTGAGCAGGATCTATGAAAAATGGTAATTTAAGATACTCCCACAAACCACAATTACAGAGACATAAAACCCTCCAGAAAGAAACATTTATCCCAACAACCTGCTTATTACCACAGAGGAAACCTGAATTGAGTTTCATAAACTTTGCATTGAAGTTAGGTCTTTCATCTAAGTGAATGAAAAGCAGTAGTTAATACCTATCTGGTCTCAATGACTAAGTAGTCAGGAAAAACAATATCCATTTTCTGCGGGGCAAACTGACCCTCACAGCATGCCTCCATTATCCAAAGCCATGTTTAGTTAAGAACTGACCTCCTTCTTGACCTGGGCTCTTGATCAGGGCAAAAGGAAACTGTCAGACATCATTAAGCATGATTTCTTCCTCCAACAGGCTTTCAATCTAAGCTGTATTTTACTTGGAATCCAAACTCAGAGGAAAGCAGCAGCCTAGTACCCCACTAGACATGAGCAATAACATTCAAAAGAAAATTGCAAGCTGAATATCTAATCATTAACAACAGATGGTTCAACTCGCATCTGATAAACAAGTTGTGTTGTTTGTTTTCCTTTCCCTCCTTATCCACTTGAACTTAGTGCAAGTGGGCTTGCATGTGGAAATGCTGAGTCCTACATCAGCAGCATGGACTCACCTGATGGAAGGAAAGCTGTTATGGTTGATTTTTTTTTTCAATTTGAAACACAAATTGACATCTGAGGTTCAAGGAAGTCCAAGTTGAAAGTATGCCTGCCTATTTAGGGGTGTATTGGTGTGTGTGGGAGGGAGAGAGAGAGACAGAGAGAGAGAGATACAGAGGGAGAGACAGAGGGAGAGAGAGAGAAAGTGTGTGTGTTTGGGGAGAACAGTGTCTTGACAAAGCCTCTTTAACTGGTCATATTCCTGTTCTTTGTCTGGTCTCCAGCCGGGGCACTTGCCCTACTCAAATCACAAACCAGAAGGGTATTTGTTATGCCTGTCTTGAATCTGTCCTCCTCTTTTTTTATATCATTTTATAAAATATGTTTTTTATTTAATTTTTTAGAGGGGGGGGGCGGGGTAAAGAGATAGAAGCACAGGCCCAGAATTTCTGGGAAGTTCCCAATATCAAAAAGTCTTATTAGCCCTTGTTGAAGGGAAGTACATCAAAGTTAAGGTCCAACCCCAAGGAGAAGAAATTAAGAGAATTAACAGGTTATTTTGAGATCCAGGACATGCTGTGCTGACTTCAGGGCCCTACTCTGACAGTAGCAGATTGCTAGTGTGGATACTAGAGTCCCTGATAGAAGCTCCTGCAAAGACATACTGTGTTTCCATGGGAGAGGGTTTATCCTAATCTCTCCAGAGCCCATAAGTGGAAATAGACTATCACCCCTCTCTCACTCATGGAGAAGAAAAGCGTACATACTTCATATATTTATGAGGTATAGTTAGTCCTAGTTCTAAATAGTTCGGGGATTGGACAAAGCTCAGGCAACAGATGGTGGATTTTCAGTATGCAGACTTGTCGGGGAAAGCAGGGACAGTCAGTGGCTGACACTGGAGAAGAATATATTTTTTTCTATCTACATGCAGAGAGTCAATACAATAGATTAAAAGTATAGCCCAAGAGCTCTCTTGCTTTTTTTTGTTTACTGTGTGCATGAGACTCCAGTTGATTGATTTGAATACACTGACCCTTGATGGGCTGAGTTATCAACCAATACTATTAAACTATTTCATATATCTCAGATGATGTTTATGTATGTCGCTGATACCACTGGTTAAATTTAACTCAACTTCAGAACACAAACTAGAATACTTTCTATGGGAGAGGAACTCAATGGTCAGGACTGGTTATAGTACATATATTTCAGTTTATTATTAATCTTGGCAAAATTGGGCATTTCCAAGGATACTTAAGGTTAACTGCCATATTTTAATAACCATATATATTTTTGCAAAAGCTCTATCTTGGTAAGGTTTGCCATACTTGTCAATAACATGTTGATCTATTAATTCATCAGTAATTATAATCAAGAGGAGCTTGACTGGGAGAGAACCCAGAGGGTTTTTGTTTTGCATTGCTCTATAGTTTTATCCCTTTATATTTTAATAATAGTAATCAATGTATCCAAGTTAAATTTTCAGTAATGACAATTTGTATGCTTTTGAGCAATAATCCAAAAATTAACAGTTGCAGACCCACAACATTGATGGCTTAAGTTCAGTGACTCATTAAAATAGATTATTTTTTTCTTGTATATATTTGGATAATCTTAATGGTAAATGTTGAGCCCCTTAAGAAAGAGAAACAAGTCTTTCACATAGCCTTACTCCAAATTCTAACATGTTGGCTGAAACATCAAAGGCTCTCAGTGAAAATAAAAAGAATTAATGACTACTTATAAATGACCATTGTATTGTTTCCAAGTCTCCCTGCTGCCTTTGTGAAAGAGGATTATGTATTACTGCTTCCAGGACTTTCACTATACTTTTAATGCTGAGACGACCATAAATCTAACTTTTCCTATAAAATGTAGACAGACATGACATTCCACATCTGAGCAGAAGCTCTGAAAGACACTGAGAGGTTTCACTGACTCTCTTGATCTTGGAAAGAAGCCTCAGAGCCAAACAGGATGGCATGAAACCTGCTGGTATGTAACTTGAGCAGGAATTAGACCTTTGCTGTTGAAGGCCACTTGGATTTTACAGAGCTGATGAATATACTTCAGTTATCAGTTGAATGGGCAGGGGAAATGTGTCACCAGTTGAATGCTTAGCTTAGCCCAAAGCTGTGCTTATCTGTGTTATTTATAAACCTGATTAAGTAGTTGAATAGACTTCTCCCACTTGTAGTAGATTCAGGAGAGGGTCTTTCTTACCTGAGGAAGCCAAAAAAAATATACCTAGTAGGTTTGCACACAAAAGGAAAGAAATGGGTTGGGACTATGTCAGTTTATCAACCAGGAAAACTTTGGTTAGGGTCTAGTTATCATAGGGTAAGGAGATGTCAATGTGAAATGAGAATTTGTGCATTTTTATTTATTTCCCGGTGAATTTCATTTGTTGTTTTTCAGAGCTTCTTAGCAAAGTTGTTCACATGCCTACCATTTTGGTTGTCTCAGGGCTAAGAAGCTTTTTATTTTAACTCAGTTTTACTGTTGACAATAGAAGAAATTTGGATGGAATGCTTTAGTCTACAAGTAACAAAAAACTCAAATCAAAACAGCATAACAATTAAGGTGGTAAATAAGGTATGTGACTGAAAGACTAAAGATCAACTAGGGTCCATGTTTTTTGTCTTTGATACCTTCAGTTCTTCTGCATTTTGCCTGTATTTTGGGGGCTAAAACTTGCTTTCATTGTGTTTATTTTTTTTTTAATGGCACCTAACAAGAACTAAGACAATAGTCTTTGTATCAAATTGAAAGTTTAAAAAGAAATGGTACCCTAAAATTTTGGAATAATACCCCTCACTCAGTCTGATTGGTGTAACTAGTCAACTCTCTTCTCTCAGGATCATCATGAGTGGAAATGCCAGACACTGAGTGGGTCAAATTTGGATAACTGAGCCCGTCACTGACAGGAGTGATAGGATTGTGGTTAGCTTTCCCTGAACTGATGGTCTATGGGGTGATCAAACATTATTAGTGGTTCAGTGGGTATAATATAAGGTGTTATGGATGCTGATAGTCAATCAATAGAGTCTACTCTACTGGTGTGGAGCCTAAGTGCTGGGGAATAGAAAATCAAATAGATCTGGTAATAATTGTTATTTCCTTCTTCCAAAGTTCTCCTGTTTGCCTTCAGAATAAATTACACATTCTTAAGTCAACACTCAACTCATCTCTTTACTATCCTCTCAGTATATCTACATTTTCATATCTTCATGCTTATATCATTCTCTCTGCCAGAGATGACTTTCTATAACAGATCTACGTATTCAAGTTCTGCATATCCTTCAAGACCTGGTTAAATTATCTCCTCCTTGGAATCTGTCCTAATCAATTAAGACCACAGTGATCTCATTTACCTAAGATCCATATAGTCCTTGTCAAAATTACTAACTTATTAATTAATTATATACTATCTTATGACATAATTAATGCCTGGCATTGCTATTGCTTACTGTTTCATTAACCTTTGTGTATAAGCCTTGCATTTCACATTTCACTGAGATTTGACTTATAAGAAAAGTGACCATGTCTTTTTAACTCCAGATAGTTTTTATAATTATCCACTAGGCAGAATGTGTAGTAAAGTTTTATATATAAATTTTTCAGTAAATTCTGAATGATACTATTATTAACTTTGTTTTCTTTTTCTTTTTTGTGGGTGGCAAGCAATGCTTTCAAAATTTTATTAATACTAGAATCTATACAAGTGCAAATTTATATAAGTGTAAATATATAAGCAAACCTTTTTTATGCAGCCTGGACAAATACAATTTGAAAGTGAAAATAACTATCCTTTATCCCCTAAGATGGTTTGAACCAGCAATGCCCATTTATAGAAAGATGTTCTTATTGCCAAAGGACTCATCTTGGGATTGCCTCAGGTCTGGTTACTTCTATAGCTCAGGTTCAGCCTCAGTCAAGAATAATGGACCAAGTTTTGGAGACTGATTTTGAAGAACATCAGGATCTCCCTTATTGAACTTTATCCTCTGGCTCTGTTCCCATGGATCAGAACTGAGTCCTAGAGATGCCTTCATTAGTTCGGTGAATAAAAACAAAGAGGAAGAGGTTACATGTGTTTTTAATAAGTGAGGCAAGAATCAACAACTTGGACTTCATCAATTCACTCATCAAATATTTATTGAGCACCTATCATTTCCCGATTTGAAGAAATGAACAAACTATACTCTAAATCTAAGTTCCCAAGGTCATACAAGGAGGATATATCAAAAACAGAGCCTGAATTTCAGGTTTTATAGTCAGAATCTTTATGCATACTGCCTCCATAAAGCACCGTTAGTCCCCCACACAACTTCCCAGATTTCTTGATGATCTGAGAGTTGAATGTTCATGATGGCTGCTGAGAAATTCGTCTGTCTGTGGCCACGAACTTCAACAAAGGTATGTGTTCCACCTCCCTTTCCTCCCCACTATATACATAAATGGATGCAGATACTTACCTGACTTCATTAGCTAATGTGCTGCAGGCAGCCTTCTGCCCACTGAATGACAGAGAGACTTGTTTGGATTGCAACTCCCCTGACCTGCCTATTGTCATGGCGCTCCCTGACCCAAGTGTTTTTAAAGGCCTTCTGAATCCAGTGTCCCAGTCCTGGAGGTCTCTGTCTCTGGTAGTTTCCTGTCTGTTTTCAGTATTAATTTGATATAATTGATCTTGGAAAATGCAATTAGGCACTATAAATTATTCTTTCTCAATTAAATATTTAATCACAACAGAAACAATGAAAATCCTAAATGCAGGGAATTAGAATCTTTCTCTATGCAGAAAGCCAACAGAAATGGGGGACTATTTTTTTCCTAGAAGGAATAAATTATCTATAAAGAATGTAATAAAAATAGGAAATATTTAAACTTAATTTGTCAACCCATAGCTGGATTATTCTGTTACAAGTCAATAATAATAATAACAATGACACTTTATACTGGTTTGCTTTTATTCAATTATTTTATTTAATTAGTTGCATCTGTATGTACTGCAATTATTAACACACCAAACTATAAATGATGAAATAAGGTTAAACAGCAGTACCCAAAACATGTATATTTTACAATGTGAGGGGGGGAAATCATAGCAAAATGTCATAAATAATAGAAAAGTATAATATTAAGTGTCTAGTTTGTTATGAATTATTTTTGAATAAAGAGAGTGGAGACCAGAAAAAAGAATAACTTTCTGGAAGAGTTCTCCCCCCCCCCCCCCCCCCGCCAGTAAACAGGTATTTGCATCATCGGTGATTAGAACTAAATGTTCCCAGTGCAGTAACTAATTTACCCCCAACTTTTATATATATATTTAATATATTTTATTGATTTTTTACGGAGAGGAAGGGAGAGAGATAGTTCTATCCACTGAGCCAAACCGGTTTCAGCCTATATATTTTTTTTTTTTAATAAAGATTCTGATGCCTCCAAGGAGTGGAGAGATTCGCTCCAGGCCAGCCTAGCACCTAGTTTATTAGAAAGCTGGAATTAGAACCCTGATTTTATGAAGTCTCAGACTAGGCGAAGCTTTTCAACTTTATAATGCTCCCTCCCATTCTCCAGCGATGATTATGAAACATCCATTTCTCTTTGATTCTCAGAAATTTCCCCCTATGGCTAACACAATTTGCTTGATATTTGAGGACAGAGCACAAAATAAAAGTTGTATTGAGTCACCGGGAAATAAAACTCTTACCCTATTTTGTGCTACTAAGTACAGCTGATACTTTGGATGCTGAAGGGCGATAATTTAAACAAAATTGACACTGTGCTGGTTTTATGGATTTCTAATGTGTTTCATCTTAGGTACATTGGACATATTGCTGCCTGGGCTTCTGTTGCATCTAATAGTGAGGTTTGGAAATTTATACAAATCAAAAACTGCAGGCTCCTTCTTCAAAAGGCAGGCGCAAATACTTTTTTTTTTTGTCCTTTCATATTCAATTTGTGTACTTAATAAAAACTATGTATTTCAGGAAGAAAAGGTCATTAGGTTAAAACTTTATTTAGTAGCCTTTAGTCTTTATTTTCTTGATATCAGGTGATTTCTTAAGTTTTTCACATTTTTACTAAATAGCTCTTTGTGTAAACTTTATAAAATCGGCCTGTCTTGTGGAATTTAAGACTGAGTTGTCTGGAATGTCACATCTCAAAAACAAAAAGAGAAACACAACAAGGTCAGTAACAACAAAGCAAAACTCCCAACCACTAAACAAGGACAAAAAGATTAAAATTCCATAAGCACATTATAAGCAGAAGAGCAGGTAGAGCTTTATTCAAGTTTTCTGGGGTCAGCTGACTACTTTGCCCACTACACATTGCTCTCATATTTTCTTTTAAGTAGAGAACAAGAAAATGATCCTATTTTCCCCTTGGC
Organism: Myotis davidii; assembly: GCF_000327345.1. Lineage (NCBI taxonomy): Eukaryota > Metazoa > Chordata > Mammalia > Chiroptera > Vespertilionidae > Myotis > Myotis davidii. The sequence continues at coordinate 4,933,067 of NW_006292687.1, read as the reverse complement.
AGCCTGGTGTAGAGAAGGAGGTAAATGCACTTGTGTCTCTCTATTTCTGTCCCTATCTGTGTATTTCTCTCTCTTGCTGTTATAGCTTCTGTCCCCTGGAAAAATTTATATTATCCCCAGAACATGCAGTGTAAAAATGTGTCTGTCTTTGGGACTTTATGAACAAAGAAAATAATCGCAATTGGTAGTTTTTGGGGTTCCCAAACCCCATTACATGTGGTCTGACTTTTGTTTTATTTTTCATAATTTGTAAATCTATTTACATTAATATTTCCTCAAGCATGTAAGCACTGAGGGAGACTTTTAATGACTGCATACATTGGAGAAAATAAAATTACAGTCCTGTATAGATAAGTATTTCAGAAGCTGTCCTCTGGATAGATAGAGCAGCTCTGTTTAGACCCTACGTTTCCCATGGGAGGAGCATGCTAAAATTCAAATAAAAGGATCTGAGATCCCAAATCAGCTAGGAAGGACACTGCATGCAATGGGTGTACACAGTACTCTCTAGCGAGGTTTCATTTTCATGAGAAAATCCCACATGCCTTTGGCCTAAAATTCCCCATCTTTGTGGACTTTTGCTTTAGAAACTAATGTAAATTTTAATTATAATGCTTACTGTTTTGGATCACTTGATTATTTATAAAATTGTGGCCTGCCATAGATATTTTGATACATTGTAGAAAAAAAAATGGGCCCAACATTTTAAACTATGATTGGCTCAGGAAAATCTGAATTGTGTAGCCACTGGTTTTATGTATCCAACAGTGGATATGAATCTGGTTCCACTAAGGATTTGAGGCAGCTAACAAAAACTAAAAAAAATTATAAGTAAATAAAAATGAATAATGGAATTGTAGTAAAGGGAAAACAAAGTGTACACAATGGCCTTCTATTGTGTGTGGAGATTTGGCTGTAAGCTTCCTTGCAGTTAAAGCAAAGAGGCTGCACACAGTGTAGCTGACACACACTGAGCATTTGCTGAGTTAATGGGATTATTGATTCATGAATTATGCTTGAAATATTATTTGCAATATAACAAAAGTTTAAAAAATCAGATCAACTAGCTTTCTATGATGTTTGAATATATGTAATATGGTGCATCCCACCATCTGTTCTCATTAAGTTGTGAATGCAATATAGTCAATGCCAGAACTGTATCTAAAATGGCCATTTATTGCATTATTTAGGCATGAATAAGACACATGCCTAAAATCAAGAACTTCTTAAAAATCCAAGGACTTATGAAAGTACATAAAATCTATATTCTTAAAATAAATTTAAAACTAAAAATATTAAGAAAAAATCGACAATTAAAAAATAAACAAAAATTTTTATTAGTTGCAAATAGATATTTATATCGCTGACTGTCTCATCATTTTCAAATGGTTTGAATATTTTGATTCACTTGACCTCTCAGGATATTCCAAAGAGCTAGTGTTTCTCTGTGGTCAGGCAGAACATACTTGAAGGTGATGACTCTATTCTTCTAATGGTATCCTATAAAATAAAAGCTAACATGCTAAGTGTCCAGTTGTCTGTTCAACCAATAAAAGTGTAATATGCAAATGATATGCTAAGGTCGCTCAACTGCTTGCTATGACGTGCTCTGAGGGGGCAGACACTCCAACCAGTAGGTTAGCTTGCTGCTGGGGTCTGGCCAGTCGGGGCTGAGCAAGACGGCTGGACACACCCTAGAGCCCTTCCGTGGTTCCTCTCCAGCTGGCCAACCTCCCATGTCCCTCCCCGGCCCTGCTCATGCACCAGTAGGGTCCCTCGGCCTGGCCTGCTCCCTCTTGCAATCTGGGAGCCCTCAGGGGATATCAGAGAGGTGGTTTCAGCCCGATCTCACAGGCCAGGCTGAGGTACCCCACTAGTGCATGAATTTGTGCACTGGGCCTCTAGTATTGTAATAACAGCCTTTATTTCCTGGACAATTGTAAATTTATCTTGAGGGAAGAAGCAACTTCTGAACTTTCAGATAAACTTGGAAGAGAAGAAAGTGAGGATTTGAGAAAGTAAAAAGTTAGCTGTCAGGAAAGACATCTCAGAGGTTTCTTGATTTCCCAATTTCATTTGCTCTTAAAAAAATAAGTGACAAGAACAATGTCATATGCCTGAGAAATAGGAGATGAATAAGTTCTTATAGTTTATGTTTTGTTTTTTTAAATTGTTTATGAACTGGCCTGACACAGGGAGTTAATCGCTGAGTATCCGTTTTTCCTCTTTAAGAAACGTTCTCATAATTTTGGGATCTTCATTTCCAAATTTGTAAGTGTGATATTTAGAGAAGGAGCTAAATTCCTTCCAACAGTAATATCCATGTCATTCAAAATAATAAATGAAGCGGTAGATGTGGAATTGCCAATGCATGTGATCACCCCTGTTTAGAAAAGTCTGTATTCTAGAAACTGGGAAGTCTTTACTTACAATGCATGGTATTTAAGAAAACCTCAGAGTGCTTGAGTTTATTCTTTTCTAATGTTAAGTGTAATTAAGACTCCCCCCAAAAAAGGAATTTTTATCTAATCAAAAGTGAATATGCTAATTGACCATCATACCATCACAAAAGATGGCAGTGCCCACAGCCAATAAGGAGGGAACATGCTAATTGACTGGCCCAACCTCAAAGATGGCGGTGCCCACAGCTACAAAATGGCGGCGCCCAGTCCGCTCAGCCCCACCGAGGTGGCAGGCACGCGGCAAGGCCAAGCCTGCCCCCAGGTGGGCTTGGCCTTGCTGTGTGCCTGCCTCCAGAGACCCCCAGTCTCCTCAACCCCCCAACTGCCCAGGGCCAGCCCAAGGTGCAAGCAAGCCTCGAATGGCAGCTGCCCAGCCACCCAGGGCTGCCCGAGGCTCAGGTAACCAGGACTAGCCAAAGCTTGCACTGCTGGCAGTGGCAGCAGCAGAGGTGTGATGGGCCGTTGCTTTCCCCTGATTGCTGGGTCGCCACCCGCCCACAAGGGCTCCCGGACTGTGAGAGGGGGCAGGCTGGGCTGAGGGATGCCCCCTCTAGTGCATGAATTTTCATGCACTGGGCCTCTAGTCTATAATAATAAAAGGGTAATATGCTAATTAGACCAGACATCATTCCGGATGTCCTTCCAGACAAAGTGGGGTCAGAGTGAAGCCCGAGCCCCATGTGCCCTGGGTCCTGAGTGCCAGAGGGAAACCGGTGCTGGCAGCCAGGGGAAGGAAGGCCTACTCTTGCATGCATTTTGTGTATTAGGCCTCTAGTGTTAACATATTTTAAGGGGCATTTTAGATGACTACCCTATCAAAACTTGATAAATTACGTAATATCCTCTTCTCTTTTTTAAAATATATTTTATTGATTTTTTACAGAGAGGAATGGAGAGGGATAGAGAGCCCGAAACATTGATGAGAGAGAAACATCGATCAGCTGCCTCCTGCACGTCCCCCACTGGGGATGTGCCTGCAACCAAGGTACATGCCTCTGACCGGAATCGAACCTGGGACCCTTGAGTCTGCAGGCCGACGCTCTATCCACTGAGCCAAATTGGTTCTGGCCTCTTCTCTTTTCTATTCAATTAGTAAATAATTATTGAGGAAGGAGCACTTTGCTCAGGGCTAGGGGTAGGGGAGTGAAGATTTGTTTCAGAGCCTTGCTCATGAAAGGTGCTCGCTCATTCAATTATTATTGAAGGAATGGGTCTTCCTACCGATTTTGGACTAGCCTCTCCTCATACAAGACAGGACTGACTATGAGATTCCTAAGAAATCTGAGAATAGGAAGGTTTTGTTGATGGTTTCAACCAATGCTATTGGGGATTGGAGAAAGTGATAACTTTTCTTTGGAAGATGATTATTATCTCATCCATCTAGGTTTGATAATTCTGTGTGTGCTGTGCTTGTTTTGTTATGTGCACCTATTGTTCCATGCGTATTTGGTCTTTCCATCTATACTACCTGTGTTTCAAGTGCAGGGACCATTCTTCCATTACTGCATCTAGCCCAGGACCAACTATCTACATATCTGTTGATGTGAAGGCATGGGGATGCCGGGTAGGTGCCTTTAATAGTCCAGGACAAAGGAGTCTTTTTGTCCCTCCACTTTTGTACTACCTTCTTTTTTCTTGATCACATAAGATAAAAAATGAATTATCAGTAGGTTGCTGTGTCTTTGTAACAATCCTGAAAACTGGAGCTGTATGTGTCCAAGATGCTCATTTGCTCTTTTAAAATCAGGAAGCTCTCAGTTTTAAATGTCATGCATATGTATGAGTGGCCCAACTGTTGCTCCTGCTTCCTTTCCTTCCTGGTGTGTGACTCCTTCTGAGAGTGCTACATCTGCCTTCCATAGCCCTTTGCGGATAGATAAGGGAGCGGGACAGAGTTCTTTGTTATTTTGTATTTTCAGATGTCATGTTTGTTTTTTTTTAATGAATCCTAGAAAAATACCAGTCTTTGTCTTTCTATCTGTCTGACTCTCCCTCTCCTTACTTTTAACACCTCTTCCCATCCCCATCCATATAAGCACACACTGCATCTCTTCTCCCTTTTCAAAGAGCAAAAATATGAGAATGAGAGGTAGGAATTTTCAGTGGCAGATTTTTGAAAGAATACATTTCTCTGCTTTTTGTCTTTATGTACTCCAAAGACATCCCACATACACAGATGTGACAACTTTTTTTTTTAAGCTAATTTGAGCGAATGCCTGTCTGGCAACTTACTCTGGGAATAGTTACACTTGCCCAAACTGCAGTTTGCTTTTGTAGAAGTGACACCGATGGCGTGTTATTGCTGCGCACTCGGAACAGAGACACTAGGAGAAGGAAAAAGGAAAAGACACAAACATGAAGTATGCATGGCTGTGTTTTCGAGCATCTTTGTTAATTGGACTAGAATAGAGGTGTTTGTTTAAATGTGACTCTGCTTTTGTAAAAATAGTCTGTTGGAGGCATCTGGCATGGACTGAACTTCTTTGTTTTCCTTAATAAAGACCTTCCTCAAATGCAGCAAGAAGGAAGCAAACCTAGGGTCTCCAATAAAGATTTGGGTTGGGGGAAGGAGAGTGAGGTGGTTCCCATTGCCTAATTTATTTTTAAATTGTACCTTTTCCTCTTAGTGATACGTGTTTGTATCTAATTTATCACATTGCTCTTTCAGAGTAGGTGCTATGTGAACTTATGGCGAATTGAGTAATAGTTCGAGTTCTTGCCAAACTGCTTGATGAGGGCAGGTGAAGACTTTTGTGGGTGGAGAGGAAAGTGGTTATTCCTCTTTCTGGATTGTACACCCCGATTTCAAGTCATTCATGAAACAACTACACTCCTTTCTTCCTCCCCATCCATTCTTGGCATTCTCTCTCTTCTTCTTTCCTTTATCTTCTTGTGTTCATCCTTTAATCAATGCAGCTTATATTTCTATGTCTTCTTATTTAATGCTTTGGGGGTTATGGGGAATGCATAAGAAGTGGTTCTCAACCTGTGGGTCGCGAACAATGAAAATACATCCTGCATATCAGATATTTACATTACGATTCATAACAGTAGCAAAATTACAGTTATGAAGTAGCAACGAAAATAATTTTATGGTTGGGGGTCACCACAACATGAGGAACTGTATTAAAGGATTGCAGCATTAGGAAGGTGGAGAACCACTGGAATGCATTTGTGGGGAACATAAAGAGTATTATGTGCTGCTCTTACCCTCAGGAGTTTGCTACTTGGGAAGACATGATATGTATGTGTGAAATGTTGAATACAGATTCATGATTTGAATGGCAATATAGGAATATAAATCAGATGAGCCATAAATACTATCAGCTTTTAGTTGAGAGATCAACGCAGATTGGATGGTTGGAAAAAGCTTTGTTAAGTTATTTCATTCTTCTGGAACACACAATGCTGACCTACACTTTCAGGTTTTATCAGGTTACTTACCTTATGATGTCTTGCCTGTTTATCTTCCTGAATGTTTCCAAAATACTACTCAGCCTTTAAAGTTTTGATTAAACTTTATCTTCCCTGCAGAGCATTCTGTCATCTAGGCTGCCCCCCAAGCACCTTTCCCTGAATTCCTTGATATCAGTACTTGTCTACCACATAGTGACCAATGGACAACACATTATATAATTTGTACTTTGCCTTGTATGTATAAAGTTAGTCCCACGTTTTCACTCAAAATCTGTATTGTTTAAAGCGAAGGACCTGTTTTGTACTTCCTGTAGAGCTCATAGCACTAAATACATCCTCTGATCCAGCCTGTTGTTCAATCATCATTTATTGAGTTGATTCATAGCCTAGACACCTTGGACAAATTCCTCTAGTTGAGGGTATCCCACATCTCTTCCAGATAGAATATCTAATGAAGCTTTGTTTTTATAGCTTGAAGCCAAACCATTCTTACAGGTATTATCGGAACGATTCCTGTTTTGCATGGTCATAATACAGATCAAAGCAATTTGGGAAGATACGTTCTCATGGAGTTTCATGGCCAACAAAACTGGACACCGCTCACAGCAACAGGATTGCCACATAGAATATACTAGTACACTTTTAGATGAGCTAACTACTTCTGAAATGCCTAAGACCACCTGAGAAGTTTGAACCATTAAGGATTATTTTGTTATGCTTTTGCTTTAAAGGCACTTGAAAAGCCATTCGGTTGCAGGCAGCATAAGATGATTTCAATGTCCCTCAGGCTGTCATTTTAGAATTCGTGTATCCTTACACATACGCATACACAAACACATAGGAGTCATTGGGAGGTGGCTAAGTCCAACTTACCCTTACTGACAGACTCCCTGTCTTTCGATCAGCACCCCAATTTTCCCCTTTGTGCCTCCTGGGCTCAAATTCTGTTTGGCAAAGGAAGCAGAGCCATTGTGGCTCCTGGGAGAGTATTTAAAACGACAGTTGCTGAAAGGTTACAGCAAAATCTATTAGAAAAGAAAAGTTGAGGGAAATCAGGTGAGCTCATAGAAGAAAATAAGGAAAGATTGGATCCCTTTTGGGATTAGGTCTAATTAAGGTGAGCAAGCAGCTGGGCCTGTTTGGAATAACAATTGTGCTAGCATGTCACTTTTTTCTGCTTAGTTGAAATTTATATAGTTTGGGAATGGTGGATATAAGAAAATTAGAGCTCATTTAGAATCTGTTGAAAGGACCGTGTGCCTTCATTATTAGTTTTGCATCTGAATTTTCCTGGGGCAGTCCTCTCTCTGTTATAGGTAATGGATTTTTCCCCAGATGTAATTGGATGAGTTTAATTTTTTCTTTCATTACCTGTCGAGGAGGCCTATGCCCCTACTTCCCTTTGTGTTTTATTAGGACTGTAACCCCTATTTAAATAAAGGCTTTGATTGTGCTTATATATGTTCAATCAGCACTTTCTGATTGAATAGTTCTGGTCACACAATGCTCTCGCCTCACATTTTTTACTAATTACATTTTCACCCTGACTAGGTATGAGGAAACCTCTGATGGTGTTTGTTTGCTGCTTTTGATTACACAGGTGATTTGGTCTATATACAGTAACACAGGACTGAGAAAATAGATTGTCAAACTATTATCCTACTGGTTTTTAATGGGTGACTTGATTTTGTCTTTTCTTTTACTGAAGGGATAGAAAGTCAAGTCATATGCTGGTATATATTTGTCAAGTAGTTCTTTAAAAAAAGAAACAAATAAACAAAAGACATCTCTGATTTGTAGCTTTTGCTGATTTCCATTGTGTAAATACTCCCATCATATCTAATTTCAATGTGACATAATTGCATGTGGAGTTGGAAGGAGATGGGTGATCTGATCCCCAGAGCTGGTGTGCAGCTCCAGCCACCACAGAGACTTTGAGTCACTGAGGCCGCACTTTATCATCTTCACATTGCAGTGACGATGGATACTGGTTTGTAAGCTGACTCAATTAGAATGTGGTTTCAGTGACTTCTATGTGGCCAGCATATTCATGTTTTGTAGTCAAAGCCATTTTGAGATGATTCTTCTGCCTGTACTGAGAACTCAGAAATATATGGCTAAGCCATATCACCTTAAATGAAATATGTTCCCTGAGTAATTTTTAAAATATTTATGTATTTCATTAATATCTAGTATATAAACAAGAATCTTAGTGTATACATTGTACTAGGAGTCAGAAGACCTTTGATTTTTGTCCTAGCCATCTCTAATGTCTGTATTCTTGGGCAACCCATTTAAAATCAGTGCTTCACCAATTTACTCATCACTTATGGAAAACGAACCATGGTTCAATTATAACCTCTCATGGAAACCTTCTCATTTTTACCTGGATGTCATTACATTATTTTTCATTGGACTTTCATGGTATTTTATCTTTATCTGCCCTAAAGGAGATTTATAACTAGACACTTAAGTGATAACATGTTTACATACATTGTAGCTACAATATAACTTATATTGATGGATATTAAGAGTCTAAAGAAGAAATCATGCTAATCATATTTATATGTTCCTTAACATTTAGCCCAGGAACCAGAGCAGAGTGAGTACTCTGTTATTCCCATGGAAGGACTTAGTGGCTGATGGCCTTCTCCATTAGGCACGGATATTAGTATGGTAATATGAAGTATTTCAAGGGAAAAACTTGAAATTCAAAGCTGTTACCAATGACAAATATTAATTTTATCTTATATAGCACAGATTTGTTAATAATGGTTAATGTTTAGAATGTAATACTACGCTACTGGGTTTTAAAGGGTTAAAAAGATGAAAATTAATTTTATTCTTATATTCCCAACAACTACATTTTGAAAAACTTTCATATAGCTGAAGATTTTTTAAAAATTACTTCAGTTACATTCAATAAATATTAAGCTTTAAGTACAAGGTTAAGGTAAAGGAGAGAGAGATGCCTCTCCTAAGTTGGAGGAAGAGCCCATGGGACTGAGATGTGTTTTGCTTCCCAGGTCAGTCCTGATTTGCAGCATGGCCTCCGGGGTTGGTGGTGTAGACAGTCACGTGGGTCAGTCTTCAAATAGGATCCTGGCAGTGCTGAGCTGTGATGGGGTCTGTGGCTAACAGATGAGGAGACTGGGCCTTTTCTTCTGAATCTTGCCACTCCACCTTTTAAGTTTCCATATTTTCTTTCATAAAACAGAATAGATGATAATAGCTACTTTGCTACCCAGTAGCAAGTGGAATATATGCAAGAAAAGAACCTTAAAATATAAAAGTCCTATAAGAAAATAAACTCAGGCTTTTGTCTCTTCTTAGTCCAAAGACTTTCAGGCAATACATCTAACTATAATATTAGTCAGTACAATTGAGGAGGCTGTGGTGACTTTAATATGGAACTGCGTCTGAAGTGGTGTGGCGAAATGGTAGACTAATATAGTGCTGACACCTCCCACTACAAGCATGTCAAATGAAATAAAATGAAATGAAATATGACCAAAAACCACTCAATACATGGCTGAGTTAGTAAGAAAGACAGAGAAATACTCACTTTCCCAAAACGAAGAGAAGCAGTGAGGATAAGGAGGGCCAGAAACAGCTAGGTCTTAGATTTTAATCAACTTACAGAAAGATGAGACAGTGCCATGGCCTGAGATAAATGGGAAATAAGACATGAGAGTTCCTAAAATAAAACTAGGATCTGCCTGCAACAACCCACACAAGAATGTTCTTCAAACTATTTATGTGAGAGAAATGTAAAACATAAACAAGCAAAGAAAAATGTTAAGGTGTTCAGCAGACTCATACCCCTACTTCCAGACCCCTCCCTACCCTCTGTCCTCTACCAACTCTCATTTGTTGGGATGTATACACTAACCTTTGTAAGTCAGTCCCTTCCTACACTTCACTATCTAAAGTAGGGGTGGGGAACGTCCGGAAATCATTCGGTCTGGCTCTACCTAGGCATTAGGGGTAAGTTAATTAAATACTTGGCCAAATATAACAGGCTAATTTTTAAGCTGATAATTCTGTATGGCCCGTGAATGCTGTTACGAATATCCAAAAGGCCCTTGGCAAAAGAAAGGTTCCCCACCCCTGATCTAAAGCTAGATCTCTGTGTCCTGCAGAGCAAGTTTGTATTTTGGCTCTGATACTTTTTCATCCATCATGTTATTACAAAATGACTTAGCAGTGGGTGGTTATGGGAGATGTCTGGGAGAAAAGCTTTAGCCATCGCCATCCTATTGTGCATACAAACTGCCTACATCCCTCCATACATATTTATATAGGCAGGAGACTTGGGTGGTTTTTTTTTTTTTTTCATCATGAATAATTTTAACAGTACAGACATTTCACTTTGAATCAACAACTAGTTTCAGAAGAATGTAATTGCAGCCAAAGAAAGTTTCTAGCTAAAATTAGTTACTTCTCATATTTAACAAACTACTGCCTGCTGCATTTCCTGTGATCTCGGCTTTCATCTTCCTCTCATATGGTCACATGTAACAATGCCTCCTTCACTTCCACGTCTATTTTCTTCTTGGCTTCTCTAAGTGTAAAACGTTTCGGTCCTCCTGCCAAGTGACTTTCCAAGGCTGTGCTGAGAGACACCAGCCCAACTCATGCTCACACTCTTGCTCATATTATCCGCAGACTTCAATGGCTATGAGTTCCTCTAGCCTCTACATGTATCCAAGAAACGAAATGTGAGCTTTACAGAAAAACAAACAAATAAATAAAAACACTGTGAGAACAAGAATTTAAATAAACACAGCCTGTGTTGCTCAGTGGTTAAGCATCGACCTATGAACCAGGAGGTCAGGGTTCCATTCCTGGTCAGGGCACATGCCCGAGTTGCAGGCTTGATCCCCAGTAGGGGGCATGCAGGAGACAGCTAATCAATGATTCTCTCTCATCATTGATGTTTCTCTCTCTCCCTTTCTCTTTGAAATAAATAAAAATATATTTCTTTAAAAAATTTAAACAAGACCTCTGGGTATAGTTTCAGGCACACAACGTGTTGGGTGTTTTCATGAATTATATGTCATTTAATCTTTATAAAAGTTGGGGTAGTAGCTATGATTATTGATATTTACAGATGAAAAGTTTAAGCAAGTTGCTCACAATTTACTGATAAATCCTCAACTACAAGTACTTCATTGGACCCCTGGGAAGGTAGACCGCTATCTTAGTCAGTTTGGCTGTTATAATAGCATAACATGAACTAGGTGGCTTAAACAACATTTAATTCTCACAGTTCTGGAGGCTGAGAAGTCCAAGATCAAGGTGACAGTAGATTTGGCTCTTGCTGAAAGCCATCCTTCTGACTTGCAGCTGGCTGCCTTCTTGCTATATCCTGACATAATGGGGAAGAAGCTCTGATAATCTCCTACTTTTCAGGTAAGGGCACTAATCTCAGTCTGGGGTTCCACGCTTATGACCTCACCTAACCAAATTACTCCCCAAAGGACCCCCTGTCATCACATTAGGGGCGAGGGCTTTGACATTTAAATTTGGAGGGGACAAAAACATGGTCTATAACATGGTTGTCTCTCTCTGAATAACTGTTTGAAGGCATTATAGTTACTTTTCAATTAATTAATTTATCTTTATTGTTGAAAGTATTACAGATGTCCCCTTTGGCTTTTTTTCCCATTGACCTCCTCCACCCAGCACCTGCCCCTCCCAAGCCTTCCTCACATTATTTATTGTCTGTGTCCTTGGGCTATGCATTTAAATTCCCTGGCTAATCTCTCCCCACCCCACCCCCACCTCCACCCCAGCCTTCCCTTTGAAATTCTTCAGTCTATTCCATTCTTCTATGTCTCTGGATCTGGAATCTAATGAACAGAATTAACTGATGAACAAAATAGGTCCAGAGACATGCTTACTCTTAAAAGGAGCTACCCTGGTTTGCATGGCCCACCTGTTAGAGACTGGAAATAGGAAAAGTAAGCACCGGCTAACTGAAGGACGCATCCTGCCTTACAAGGGAAGATTTGTCATGACTCTGGTTCATGGGTGAGAGAGACAGACTGAGGATTTTATTAAGGAAACTACTTTCAGACTCTAGTTCTCTCTCCTCTATCTTTTTATCCAGCTTCAGAACTCCTGTGTTCTCAGCATCAGATGGCTCTTCATCAACATTTCCATTCAAATGTTTAACACTTGAAGGATGTGTGGTATGGGGTTTGAAATAGGGGCTCTGGGATCTAGGACTCCAACCTCAAATTCCAGCTCTACCACATACTAGATCCAAAACTGCACATTGCCTCATCTCAGACCTTAGTTTCCCCTTCTGTCTTTCACGTAGTTGTAGGGAGGAAAATGTATGAAGCTCTTAATTTAGGTTAAAATATCCATTAATTCTGAACAGAAGCTACAGTTTGAAGTTGCTTATTAAATGTAGGATTCTTTCTGCTGTCAATTCTCATGGTTCTTACCATAAATATTTGACATTTAATAACATCTCATTTTATTTGCATGTTAAGCGATAGGCAAGTTTTTCATAAAGTTGTGCTTTATTGAAATGCCTCTTACATCTCTAAAGGATAATGCTAGATATAGTAAATTTATAGGCTACCTGGAAATAACAATCAGAAAACCTGAAGTACTAATCTGGCCCCTTATTTTTGCCTTTTTAAACTCCTCTATCGTGCAAAAGGAAACTTGGTTTTACAGAACTAGGAAGTGGGCGAAGAAAGAAACTGACAAAAATCCTGAAGTTTTCTGGACCTCAATTTTCTCATCTATTTTTGAGAGGGTTGAATTGGAAAATTAGTAAACAATACCTACATTTTCTCCTCCTTTAGGTTTAAGTCTCTGTGACTATGATTATGTTTCCCATCTAATTCAGACTAAAACAAACAAGCAAAAATCTTTATTTCATTGTTGTCATTTTTTAAAAAGGAATTCTAGAAGGCATATGTGATTAATTGGATTTATTTAAAAATGCTTTAAAAAACAAAAGTTGAGAAGTGTTTCATTTCAGATTTGTGTGATTTATACTATAAATCATGGTTCCTGGTGAATTTAATTTTGGTGCCAAGACTGACTATGTCCTTGGATCGGTTTCACAGAAGCATGTGAGAAGGCTGATGTGTGGGAGTGAATGAGTTTCCTGCTAGTTGATGGTGCCCCTGGGAGAGCCTGATCCCTGGATGTACTTAGAGATTTTTCCAAAGTGCCTATTGCTCCAGGGTTAGTGGGGCTGGAGAAGAGCACGAGTTACAGCCATGACTTGGCCATGATGGTTTGTGTAATGTTGGCCTCATTAAATTCTCTTTTTTGAATCTATCTGCTTAGTGCTTCAGCAATACCGTTTTTCTAAACGTATGTACCTACTTAATTCTAACTATAATATAAAAATAAATTCCTCCTACTCTGCTACCTGCACAAGCTACTGTATTCTCTCTTTTTGTTCTCACCACTGAAGTTCTTGTATGCCCTGCAGCACTGGAATTTATTGCTGAAGAGGCAACTTATTTTTTTCTTTCCCCTATCATGTCATTCTTAGAACAACTCACACACTTGGAACTTTCTCCCCATCATAGATATTGAAAGACAACTCTGTTCCTATCCTCACCTTTTCCTAGGGGAATAAAAGTAAGAAAATCAACTATTTATTGAGTAGAATTAATACATGAACTGATTGATGCTCACCTTAACCCCTTACCTTGGGTGGGCAGGAGCAGAGTGGAATGTAGGGACAGGGGTCAATGTTTGCTCCACAGATTCACTGAAAGGATCCCAAAATCTAGACTTGAAACTGAATGGGGAACTGGAGGAGTATTCAACCTGAGGTTCCAAAATCTCCATAAAGTGTCCCTGAACTACATTGAAACTAGAGAACTGTGCTCTTTGAAGAGTTTTGTGGTTGACAAATAAAGGCAATGCAAAGAAAGCGAATTACAGGCCAATATCCTTCATGAGCATAGATGCCAAAATCCTCAACAAAATTCTGGCAAATCGGATCCAGCATTTCATCAGAAAGATCATACACCACGACCAAGTAGGATTTATCCCAGGGATGTAAGGATGGTACAATATCCACAAATCAATAAACATGATACATCACATAAATTGAGAGACAAAAGTCACATAGTCGTATGAGTTGACACAGAAAAAGCATTTGACAAAATCCAACACCCATTTTTAATAAAAAACTATCAGCAAGGTGGGAACAGAAGGATCATACCTTAACATAATAAAATCCATATATGACAAACCTACAGCCAACATCATAATCAATGGGCAAAAACTAAAACTATTTTCCCTAAAAACAGGAACAAGACAGGGATGCCCACTCTCACCACTCCTATTCGAC
>NW_006292687.1:4901440-4918374 GCF_000327345.1 Myotis davidii | reverse complement strand
TTAAGTGCCCATCAGCAGATGAATGGATTAGAAAACTGTGCTACATCTACACAATGGAATACTATGCTGCAGTAAAAAGGAATGAACTCCTGCCATTTCCAACAGCATGGATAATCCTGGAAAGCATTATGCTAAGTGAAATAAGTCAGTCAGAGAAAGGTAAATATAACATGATCTCACTCATTTGTGGAATATAATGGACAATATAAACTGATTAACAAAAACAGATCCAAAGACAGAGAAGCATCAATCAGATGCTCAAACCTCAGAGGGAAGGTAGGGGAGGGTGGGGGTAAGGGGGAAAGATCAGCCAAAGGACTTGTATGCGTGCATGTAAGCATAACCAATGGACACAGACACCAGGAGGGTGAGGGCATGAGCGGGGGTGGGGAGACACTAGGGGGATAAGGACAGATATTAATACCTTAATCAATAAAGAAAAAAAAGAAAGTGACAAAAAATAAAGTATACTAAAGAATAAAAATATTTCACCACATAGCTCACTATTTTTTCATGTTTTTATTGATTTTTAGAGGGAGAGGAAGTGAGAGGAAGAGAGAGAGAAACATCAATGTGAGGGAGAAACATTGATTCATTTTCTCCTGCACCCACCTCGACCCACAACCAGGGTGACGGTGTTCAACCAACTGAGCCACACCAGCCAGGGCAATAGCTCGCCGTTATTTTGTTCTTCACTCCACTTGAAGAATTTTCCCTGAGACTTTCCAGTAACCAGATTCCAAGGAGAGAAGTCAGTTGTTCTTTCCACCCTGACATGGAGTGGAGGCAGCTGCCTTTTCCTAGGTCTCGCCTACACAGAGATAGGAGCCATAACATGGTTGGCCTCCTTTTCCACGATGGCAATTCACTTGATGCTGGAAAAAAGGAAAATGTTCTTCCCCAACTATAAAGTCAAGCTTTGAAAAGAAGAGCCGAAAGCACAGAAGTGAATGGTGAAGTGACAGAGCCAAAGATCTCTGACCAGGCTGGAAATGACTGGGATATTTCAAGGGGGACTGCACTGATGGACCACGTTCAATCCCAGGTGTATAAATGAGAGTTTCAGGGGAGGCAGAGAGGAGGAGGGAAAGGCATAATATGTATAGTAAAATGTCCTTGAGGAAGATAAATCATCCTTGAACTCTGAAAAAAAAAAGTTTTGTGGTTGAATAAACAAACTGTGGTGCCTCAAACCTATCCAATGCTTTCCTTGTATTTGCTCTTATTTTTCCTTATAGTGTTCTAGAACTGATTTCTTAGATATTATCTCCCTGTAGTCTAAACCAGAGTAGTATAAGCTCTTTTTATTTTTTTTAATCAGAATTATCACTTTTATTCTGTATCTTTTTAAAAAAATATATTTTATTGATTTTTTACAGAGAAGACGGGAGAGGGATAGAGAGTTAGAAACATGGATGAGAGAGATCGATCAGCTGCCTACTGCGCGCCCCCCACTGGGGATGTGCCCACAGCCAAGGTACATGCCCTTGACGGGAATCCACTGGGACACTTTTCAGTCCGCAGGCAATTCTGTATCTTAATTTGGGTAACTGTGCCTACCTTTCCTTCTCCTTCTCCTCCCCCCTCCCTTTTTCTCATGCTTCTCGAATACAGGGACTACCATTTGTTCACTGTTTATCCTTGAATATGCCTAACACATTGCCTTGTATGCAGTGAAAATTCACTACTCACTACTTAATTGTTAACTGGGGCAATGAAACTTTAATGCATCATGGAGCCTCATGGCAAGCAGAGCAAATGTGGGTCAATAAATGCTCTGACTATTAGGCAGGCGAGGTTTTGGTATCCATCTCATTTTGCCTGACCAATTCTTCTGCTAATGTATAACCCAATTTGATCAAATTCAGTATCCTTTGGGTGGGACATCATCCACATGTAAAATGAAAACACTGTTATTAAAAAATCTCCAGGACTTTGCCATGTTGCCATATTAACATATTTCTCACATTCAGGGCTAAGACAGGGGCTCTAGTCAGAGTTCTAGTCTAAGTTTCCTACTTTCTCCACTCTCCTTTTTCCCTCAGCATTTTCTCTCCATTTTCCTGATGCTATATTCCACATATTGATCTTTGCTTATCAGTACCGCCCATCGGAGTGACTCCCTTGGGTTAATCTTCCTAAGCACTCTGCCCCTCTCTCATCTCCCCCTCCCCCGAAACAGCCTTAAAACTCTCACCTCTTGAAATTGTTCTTCTCTGGAGATCACTTCCATTTCAAGATAACATACTGTATTTACCCTGCAGCATGTTTTTCTCAGACATAAGACAGGGGTCGCATTTATAGACATAGTAGAAAACATTAATAGAATGGAAAAGTAAATCGGTGTAGTCACCCTGGAGGAGTGGATCCTGGAAAGGAGAAAAGCACATGCTAGGATGAAAGGAGAGCCACACCCCGGGCTAGCAGGGGAGGGGCTCTGGAGGAGATGTCTAGGGAGCTTTTCCCTGAGTGGTGGAGCTTGAGCAAAAGAGGAGCCAGAGCAGCAAACAGTGTGGTTGAGCTGCCAGAGCGAGAGCAGCCATTCATGTTGGCCACTGATCCCTCCCACTGTTGTGCTGTGTGAGTCTTAAGTGTCTGAGTGTCTGCGGGAGGCAGTGTACATTCTTTGATGCTTTGTGGGAAATTAAAGGGCACCCAAACAACTACTGCTGAGTTTAGTCTGTTGTTGTCTTTTTCTGACTCTCTCTGAATACACTGCAGAACACAGGGCAAAGGAAGACCTTTAGACCATTTTTTCTCAAGAAGGCAGCCTGATCCAAAGATGTAGCAGATAGATGTACAGGATAGCTTGACTACAAAGATGGGCAAACACCCAGGCTCGCTTTAACTAGTGAAAAAATAATAACATACTTCCACAAATTCAATAGGCTATGAAGAAGGAATAAATTAATGAATGCTTCATACAATATTCCAGCAGGGATTAGAGATAATATTGTATCGTAAAAAATGGAATAAAAACTAATAAGAGAGCTCGTCTATAAAAAAATATATTTGATAAAAACCAAAACAATAACAATTAAATACTCAGTGTATGTTATGATATAAAAAATGAGCACAGAAGAATGAAAATTGATGATATAAAAGGTCTTGCCTATTTTTCTCAAGGAAGTGTCACATGAGATTAAAGAGATGAGAACTGTGTAGATAAGTGTCAAGAGTGCCCTGACTGAAGCTCAGTGGTTAGAGCATTGGCCTGTGCACTGAATGGTCTTGAGTTCAATTCCAGTCAAAGGCATGTATCTGGGTTGTAGGTTCAAACTCCGGCCCCAGTTGGGGCATGTGCAGAGGGCAACCAATTGATGTGTTTCTCTCACAGAGATGTTTCTCTCTCCCCTCTCTCTTTCACTCTCTACCCCTCTTCCCACTCTCTGAAAATCAATAGAAAAATATCCTTGGGTGACCATATTAAAAAAATAAAATAAAAGACTGTCAAGCGGTATTAAGGAGCCATTACCATTAGGCTAGGCAATATGGGCCAGTGATTCTTTGTGATATTTTCATTTAAATATACAGTCGACCCTTGAAAAAGATGGGGGGGGGGGCGCGTTAAGGGCACTGACCCCTTTGCCATCAAAATATAGTGTGTAACTACATTTGACTCTTTGAATTGTCAGATTCCCAACTACAAATTGAAAATACATACATTTATATAGGTTATAAATTTTATAATACATTTAAATAAAAAAGTGGTACAGTATCACTAGACCAAGAGCCAAATGAAGAAAATTATCCGTTATTTGGACCACCATTTTCCACGGAGAATACGTTTGCCAATTTCAGAAGAAGCAGCAGAGAGTTTGAGAAGTGCTTTTGACATTCATGGGAGGCTACATGATCACAACATTCGCAGTTGGCACGCAAAGCTCACCATGGGTAGAATTCCTGGTAAAGTCCCAGTACATTAAATTATCCATAAAACAAATCTCAACAAAATCTAAAGGGCTGAAATCATACACAATATGTTCTCTGTCATAATAAAATTAAGCTGGAAGTCAACATCAAAGGGATAATTAGATATGTTTAGAATTTAAAATATATACATTGAAGTATACAAAATATCAATAACTCAAGATGAATATCATAAAACATTTGAAACTGACTATATATATATATATATATGTATATATATATATATATATCTTAGATACCAGGACTTACAGGATGCAGCTAATCAATGATTAAGGGAAATTTTATAGTCAAATGTATACATTTTAAGATTTCATTCAAATATAATTGACATATAGTAACATTGTATAAGTTTAAGATATGCGATGTATTGATTTGATACACTTATATTTTGCAAAAAGACTTAATTAACACCCGTATCATATCACATTATTACCTTTCATTTTGTGGTGAGAACATTTAAGATTTCCTTTTTAAGAAACTTTCAGGTATATGATATAGTATGGTTAAGTATAATCATCATGTTATCCATTAACTTCCCTGAATACATTCATCTTATAACTGAAAGTTTGTATCCTTAGACCAACATCTCAGTTTCTCCAGCCTCTGGAAACCACTATTTTACTCTCTGTTTCTATGAGTCTGACTTTTTTATTCCATATATAAATGATATATAATATTTATCACTCTCCTACTTATTTCACTCAGCACAATACTCTCAAAGTCCATCCACATTGTAGCAAATAGCAATATCCCCTTCTTTCTCATGGCTGAGTAATACTCCTTTGCATGTGTGATGTCTTCTTTACCCATTCCTACCCACTCATCTGTTGATGGACACTTACATTGGTCCATGTGTTGGCTGTTGTGAATAAGGCTGCGATTAACATAGGAATGTAGTTATCTCTTTGATGTCCTGATTTTATTTATTTTGTATATATGCCGTGAAGTGAGATTGCTGGATCATAAAGTCGTTCCATTTAACTTTTTGAGTAGCCTCTGTACTGGAGGTTATATCTCACTGTGGTTTTGATTTGAATTTTTCTGATAATTATTGATGTTAAGCAATATTATTGTATAAGCTAAAAAATCAAATAAAGTCTGTAGTGCATATATTTTAATTAAGAAATGAGTTTTGCAAAGTTGCTAGTTGCAAGACTAATATACAAAATGTAATTGCATTTCTACATACTGAACATTGCATAGCTAGATAATCAAATTAACAGTAAGCATACCAATTTTAATAACATTGATAAATAATAAATGGCAATTAATAAATCTAACAAAAATGCAAGGTTTCTACTCAGAAAACTATAAAACAGTACTAAGAAAAAATAGAGACCATAAATAAATTGAGAAATCACCCTTCTTTATGGAAAAGAAATTCTAAATATTTCCCAAATTAGTCTTAACATTCAGGGTAAACACAATGAAAATTTCATAGATTTTGAAGAGAATTTGAGAATCTGATTCTAAAGTATATATGGAAATTCAAAAGGCCAAGAAGCACCAGGATAGTCCTGAAAATAAAGGGCAATTAGAGAGGGCTTAATCTAAATAATTAGAACAGGACTGTTTGGTCAAGAATAAACCAAGAGTCTAATGGAACAAAATAGAGAGCTTAGAAAGTATGTACCGTGATATACAGACATCCATTTAATGACAAAAGTGTCCCTAGAGAGCAGCGCAGTATGGAAAGTGATTTCAATAAATGGTATAGAGTTAGTTGGATATTTATATAGAAACAAAATGTAAACTGGACTAATACCTCATCCCATATACAGTAATCAGTCTATAAGATATCTAAATGTTGAAGGAAAACAAAACAAAACAAAAAACCCTATTAGATTATGTAAGAATACTGTCTTTTTGACCTTGGAGTAGGGCACAAAGTAAAAATGATTTAAATACCACAAATATTAAAGAAAAAATTCACTTTTTAAAACTACAATGACATTAAGAATGTGTATTTATGAAAAACATCATTAAATGTGTGGGATCCAAGTTGTACTGTGCAAAAGGACATTGGAAGCACATACGATGAAGAAAGACTCTATAGCTAATAATAGAATCCTTGGTACCCAGGCTGATGCTCTAACCATTGAATACACCAGCCAGGGCAGGAGGCCCTATTTTTTAATCACCCAACTAACATCATTAGGCTAGAACTCACTTCCTTTTCCTGTTATGTGTTGCTAATTCAATAACATTAGTAACCTCCACATGTATCTATTATGTACTAATCACCACACTCCTAGCCTTCCAGTGAGTCCATTTCTATGAGTCTATGGTTACTTGTGGTTTCCAAAGTGTCTAAATAAAATTAAATAATTTCGACATGGATATGTTTGGTCCAAGCTACCCTAAACTGACATTTTATGTAGACCTGATTGGCAAGATTTTACATATGTTGTTAGGCTGTAAGAAAGCCCTTAACTCGCTATTTGATATTTACAATTGGTCATGGTAATTGACTAGATCTTTAAAGGTGAGATCTGTGTCCAGTCTGCATAATTTTAAAAGATTGAGCTGGTTACTCTCTGGATATCAGCTTTTTTCAGCCCTAATGTCCTGGCATTTATCATTATGAGTTCTAAGACATGGTGTTAATAACAGAATTAAAGTACTATGACTTGTCAAAACTTAAAGCAAAATGAAGGTCATTCATGTATCCCAATTTATGATTTCATGTTCATTAACTTGACCCTGGATCTTCCTTGGAGTGATAATTGTGTAACATAAATAAGCCTAGAATTGCACCTCTTTAGGTGGGAGTACAAGAAGACTGAAAATGGAAAAATAACATAATGGACATATTTGAATTAATAACATATATAGGCCTGTTTGATGTTATATAGTAGTATTCAGGACTAATTTCTTTCCATTTTTCCTTACCTTTTCCTCACAGTGTATATAGATAAGTGCATTTGGTGTCGAATTTTATATAACTCAATCAATAGATGTAAACAGTTGGAATAAGAACAATGAAAGCAGAAATTATTTACCATATTCACAAACATTTCTTAATTTGAAGCATCAAAATAATCTGGATTTTTATTTTTTTCTGTGACTCAAAAAGCAAATCATTTATTCCTAAAATCTAGACAAGGACTATATTGGAACATAGTGATTGCAGTTCCAGAGAATTATGGCAAGGTAATATTAATTTTTTCAATCAAGATCCTCATATCTTGTTAGTAATATGTCACCACATTAACATATTAGCAGTATCCCATTGCATTGTATTAATATTCATATCATCAGAATTTATTGTTGCTTATACAGTGTTAAAGTCATATCACATTAGTGACTTTCATATCAGATTAGTGAAAGTGGATCCTAATAAGACTTTCATATTCAATTACTAAGGTAACAGTTTTGTCTTTCCAAGTCACTTCTAACTCAAGACCAGAGTACAAATTGATGAATGTGGTAATAAAGCAATCTTTCTGGCTGAAGATGGATGGCCCCTGGGACCTATGTGGCTGTGAAAATTGGACTTGAATAAAGGGGCCACAACTGACAGGAGAAAAGTTCTACCCTTTGCCTACATGGCTGCACTTCTGAAGCAAAGACATCATAAACTTAAGAAACCAGAGATTAAAATATTTACCTTGTCAATTTATAACCATCCCTCACCATCCTGCTCCAGCCCATTGATTTGGGGCACCAATAAACAAACAAAAACAAGATAGAGATTAGAGATAGAGATAGAGATAGAGATAGAGATAGAGAGAGAGAGAGAGAGAGAGAGAGAGAGAGAGAGAGAGAGAGAGAGAGAGAGAGAGAGAGAGAGAGAGAGAGAGAGAGAGAGAGAGAGAGAGAGAGAGAGAGATGAGAGAGATAGAGAGAGGCATAAATGAAAACTGCCTATGAAAGTGGTAAGTGGTTTTTATTCTTAGTAAGTTATCCCAGAAATTACTTTAATTTGGAGGAGTTTTACCTGGCATTTTGATAGGTAAGTGAGATATAATTGTAGAGACTCCTCAATAAATGTGTAATTAGTCAAATTATATTAAAGGTAATCTTAATACCTATTGTAGGCTCTAGAAGAAATAGAAACTATGAACATTTCCATAATTGATTTGATTTTTCTGATCACAAAGTCCCTTGTAATCACCATACTGTTGTCTATGATTTTTTTTTTTTTTTTTTTTTTTTTTTTTACCTTTTAATCCTAGCACCCCTCTCCCCTCAGCATCTGCTACATTGTACACATTCCACATGCACATTTTGGGTGAGTGTAGAAATGGGTAAATTAGTAGGGCTTATGCAGAGAGCATATTTGCTAAAGCAAAAGGACATCTTTCAGACTTCTCAGTTCATTTGACAGTCCATTTGACACTTGTTCAAACTCAACTTCTTGTCAGATCTTTGGTCCCTTAGTTTTGGGGACACTACTTGATGGGGCCTCCTGTCTCTTTATCCATTGTTTTCCTGTTACAGGGCCACATCAAGTTATACTCTTCTCTGCACAGCCAGCCTTGTTGATTGGGTATCAAATTTCGGTGTGTATAACATTTACCTAGAGAGCTTGAGCATATTAAACTCCAGATTGCTGGACCCTACCCCTGCCATTTGAACTAGAATCCCAGGGGTGATTCTTATTTACCTTCCTCCCTACTATTGTACCTCCCGTTTTATTCAATCTGTCAAGAAGTCCTATGGGTTTCAACTCCTGTATCCTAGTTGCCTAGACCACTACTAGATTAAGCAATAACTTTCTTTTTTAAATGTCTTCTTATGTCTAGGAAGATGACAATTAAAATTCTTGGTTATATTTTATTTTTGTAATTTCCAAAATTTGACAATAATTTTTCCCTAAATTTCTCAATTTATATAAAATAAAATGCTAGGGATAGGTAAATTAAATATAGTATTTCATAAAAAGAGGTGGCATAGTTTTCTAGGACCACAGAACCATGGGGCAATTTTGCTAAGTCATCTATTTTTAGGAATTACGAGTGCTGTAGTTTTCATAGGGAGAGAATGGAAATAAAGTGATATATAATTATTTTGGGATAAATTCTCTATCTCGATAAGTTAGATACATAGGAGTAGATCTATACATTGTGTGGCCTGAAGCTTTTATGAATTTGCAGAGGTCACTTTAAGAAAGTAGTAGAACTTCACGGACACAGAATTGCTAGAGAATGGAACAGTTTTCAGGCATTAAAATGAAAATATGGATTGTAAGTAATGAAAATATTATTTTGAAAAAATATTTCTGCCCAAATGTCAAGTATTATAAATTAATTATTTTAACAGCATAGTTTCTTTTGAGAATATAATTTTTAAAATCAATAGCAGCAAACAGGACTACAATGTTGCTACCAATATCCATTTTTAGAAGTGTCAGCCATCCCTTATATTCTCATTGTCTCTCTATGAAAAGCATCTCCATGCGACACAAAGTTCCCAGGACTAGCCTCCCAGCTTTGCGACTATTCCCCCATGTCTCACTTTGTAAATGTTCATTTGCTTGTAATGGCAATTTATGTCACTGTGCATTATACGGATGGCCTAATTCAAGGCCAGTATGCAGCCAGTGGAGATGTCTTCACTTGGAGGAAAGTTGCTTAATGGTTGGAACCAGGATGTTTTATTGTACCACATCATTGAACTGTATTTTCTACAATGGCTTTTTACTGACTGCACCTAAAAACATTTCATTATGCTCAATCATATGCACTCATTCTCATTAGAAGGTTATCATTTCCCTGTAGCCCTACCTGTCCATTGGCAGTGATGCTATGAAGGAGTTCTTTAGAACATTCTAAGAGAAGCATTGGTTTTAAAATGAAAACCGTTATAACCCATTATGTTTCTAGTGGTTTAAATAAATAAAATGTATCATCCTTTCTTGAAGGAGATAGTGCCCCGGTCAAGGCCTCACACATATGGAAGTAGAGGGGCAAGCTCTAGCACCTAGGACTCCAAAAGGCCTCTCCTAGGTCTCTCCTCCACCAGTCCCTCCCACTGCACCTGCATCTTTTTCCTACAGGAAAGCTGTTTCTGGCATCTCTTAAAAAAATCTCCCTTCTCCTTCCTTCCCTCCCATCCTCCTCAACTCCTCTCCTTCCTCCTCCTTTCTCTCTCTCTCTCTCTCTCTCTCTCTCTCTCTCTCTCTCTCTCTCTCCTTTCTTTTTTTTCTATTTTTATAAAAGCCTTGGAGCAGCAATCATATTTTGTACTTTCTTGTTTGGTTATGCAAATTCAAAGATAAATTATTCAATATTATTAACATTAAAGTAAAATGATGTAAAGTGAAGATAATATATACAAACAATCTTAGAAATGATATTGGGAAACCCAATAGCTATATAAACAAAATGCCAGTGGAGCACAAAGAAATGGCAGAGACCCCGCTGAGGAAGTCACAGGTGTACCTGAGGGCTAGCAAAGGGGCCAGCTTGACAAAGGGAAGCACTGAAGCAAGCCAGTGAGAGAACAGCATGTGGGAGGGAGGTGCCAGAGGTCCTGGCGTGTTTATATAAAAGTGAGTAGGTTTAAGTAGATTGAGCAGCTCAGTGGAATGAGAATGTGAAGGCTATATGGTGGGTCAATACTGAGGAAGATCAAAGATGGGTGGATACACAGGGATGGAGAATAAGTCAGAGTTGGGTAAAGGTTTATATTGTGACTATTGTTAGGTAATGATAATGAAGGTTGATGCATTTTTGGAGTATTGATATTGTTATAAGTATCAAAGTTCTCTGTATCAAAATGGCATCATTAAAATGACTATCTTGATGTATAATGTATCTACTGCATGTATCCTAGCGACTATCTCTGTCTCCCTTTTATCGGCTTTAGAAAGCGGTGAGTTAACCAATCCCATCAAAAGTGTCATCAACTGAAAGTCATCTGGAAGAAGGATTTTTAACATTATCAATTTCCTACCCTGAAAAAAATGGCTTGAGATTAAATATTAAACACACACACACACACACACACACACACACACACCAACCTTTCTGTCAGTTTCTCTCCAAAATTT
This sequence comes from Myotis davidii, assembly GCF_000327345.1. Lineage (NCBI taxonomy): Eukaryota > Metazoa > Chordata > Mammalia > Chiroptera > Vespertilionidae > Myotis > Myotis davidii. The sequence continues at coordinate 4,907,447 of NW_006292687.1, read as the reverse complement.
AATAGGCTTATATATTAAATCTACATAGCATAGAATAATTTATTCATTTAATTACTGAAAGATAAAGTTTGTATGACATTCACCACCAAGAATTCACTGAAAAGTTATTTCTAAAAATACATATTTTATAGATAAATTGATGCTTGAGATTTTTCTAGGGCCAAATTGACTTTGAACATTTTCAACTCTTAAATTGTGATTACTGAGTAATGGTTTCATTTCAGAGTATATATCAGACTTTAAAAAAATGTATTGAAGCCAGTCTAGTAATTTCTTAAGAGGAAATCACAGTCCTTACTCTAGATTTTTCATAGGTCGTTGAGATGTAGACTGACCATCCTATTTCATTTGTGAATTCTGCATCCTATGGGATATTCCTCTTTGCTTTTCCTGCTTTCCTACAAGCAGCTCAGAGATAAATTTATCACTCCCAGAAGTTTTAAAAATTCTCACTGTACCTATTTCAGAGTATCAATTTTACGCATTGTGTCTTTTTATTTGTTTTCATTTGTTATTTTTCACCTTGGCATTTTTAAGTTATCTCTATTGTTGAAATTATTACAGATGTTTCCCCCCCCACCTTTCCCCCCTTTGGCCCCTTCTAGCCTGCACTCACCCTCCCGCCTCTGCCCCCTTCCCAGTCCCAGGCCTTCACCACACTATTGTCTGTGTCTATGGGTTATGCATATATGCATATAAGTTCTTTGATTAATCTTTTCCATCCACCCAACCACCCCCACCTTCCCTCTGAGATTCAACAGTCTGCATTTTTAGATGTTTATTTCTATTTTATTGTTCCTAAATTTAATGTTTATTTCATTATATGTTCTACAGGCTGCCTAAAATCTAATTTTAATCAAATGCAATAAAAACATAAACACAGGAAGTGTTCTTCACATAAAAATAAGCATAAGCAAATATGACCCTGTGCCTTTCCATGTTATGGATGAGGTGTTGAGGCTGAGTGAGATAACGTGATTGGGGATGCCACCTACCCAGAACTGAAGTTGGGTGCTAGAGGGTAACAGATGGCCATGTGCTTATCAGCTGCTAATTTGGCCGCAAGACCCTGTGTTCTATGTATGAGAGCACTGCATAATTTAATAAATAATAGCAATAATGATGACAGGCAGGAGGAGAAAATTATAACTATTGATGAAAAAAATACTACCTGTGTTCAGTAAAAAATCAAAACAGAGAATCTGGCTTGCCATCCACCAGAGGATGCTGGGAGTTTAATAATTAAAGGCTGCTTCTCTAGAGCCTGGAAGCTGTCTCTCCCTCCTCATTGCCAATAAAATATAGTTCATTTCACCTTGCCCCCACCTTTAGAAATCAAAGTTCAGGCATCCGTAGCAGATGCATTTGAAGGGTGAGGTCTTCTTCCCCCTTGCAATACCACGTCTCCTCTTCAGAGATCATTCTCCTGTTCTATTAATTATTGTGCTTCTATGACATTATTATTCATGGACTCACATTTCAAAATACTTGACTTAGCTCTGGGTCTGGAACTAATACTAATAAGTACAAGACTGAGTAGTGGGTACAGTTTTTTTTTCTTCTTTTTCTTTTTCCCTTCTGCACACAAAGAAAGAGGATACTTTTTTTTCTCCCCCATAATTCAGCTGCCTTGCACTTTCAATCAGAATTTAGCCTGTTGGCTCATTAGGGGCAGTGCCCATAGATAAATGCACCTCGAGGGCATTCCTAAGAAATTGAAAAACCCAATTCCAAATTTCCATGAACCATCTAAAGAGGAGGCTGACTTGTTTAATTGGCTATGATTTTAATACAACTTACAATAACATTTGTTTTGGGGGGCAGACAGTCTTTACTCACTGGCATGGAATCAGTGATTGCAAACATGGAGCTGTGTTGGTGAAAGGGATGCTGGTATTTGAGGTAAGATTATAATATAATGAGATTGATTTTTTATAAAGCAAACATAGGATACATTCATTCAAAGAAGACAAGTCCTCATCAAAGTAAAAGATATTGTATCAATTAATAGTATATTTCCAATTATCTGCTGTTTCTAACTGAACAAACTACTAGTATTATCAAGAATCTGCCCTAGCCAGTTTGGCTCAGTGGATAGAGCATTAGCCGGTGAACTGAAAGGTCCCAGGTTCGATTCTGGTCAAGGGCACATGCCTGGGTTGTGGGCTCAGTCCTCAGTGGGGGACTTGTAGGAGACAGCTGATCCCTGATTCTCTCTCATCATGGATGTTTCTATCTCTCTGTCTCTTCCTTCCTCACTGAAATCAATAAGAAATATATATATATATATTTTTTAAAAAAAGAATCTGCTGGCATTGGGTCACCTGTTCTATGACAATAAAAACAAAGTCACTTTCTATTTCTTTGCTCTGCCATCCAGGTCACAGTGGCTTTTGACTGTTATTTGTTGTCCCAGGGTCACATGATGGCTGACTCACCTTCAGTGTAACTTTATATACAAAGTGCAAAAAGGTGGGGCAGGCAAGCTTCCTCCTGCTTCTTTTCTTCTTATCAGGAAATTAAAAGACATTTATCTTTTTACCTTCTTATCAGGAACTGGGTCTGGAGCCTTTGCTAGCTGCGGAGAGGTTGGGAGAGCAGATATATGACTTTATATTCCCTATTGTGGGAGGTGAACAGGGGAGAGGGTACTGAGGTTAGCAGTGGTGCTGACCAGAGAAACGTGTCTACCACTGAACAGAGAGTTACTCCAACAAGGCTTCATTACTTAAGGTTCTTCTTTGTTAATGGACTTCATTTTCAAACAAATTTCCCTTGTCCCAGAGACCATGTCTGCCTTGGTTAACATTGTTTAGCTGCCAGCATAATGCCTCTGAGTACATTTATTGAATGAATGAATTCATGAGTGAATAAATGAACCAACATAGTTTCTTCCCTAGGTACCTATGGGTATGTTGTATGTGACTTTCAAGCAAAGAGGGGTGAATGATAAATTGGCAACTGAAAATGTGAAGCAGAGGAAACATATATTTTTTTCGTTTCCTTTTAATGGATGAAGCGGTGCAAAATATTTTGGAAAGAGGATCAGAGGTGGACTGATGAAAACCCATGCACGCTCATCCAGCCCATGTCTTCTTTCCTGTGTCCCCAAAATCTAGAAACTGGGGCTGCTCCTCACAATTACCATGGCCTGGAACTGGACTGAAGGACCTGATCCTGTCCCCTACTGATCTATCTCCTGGTCACTCATGCTATTTCTTCCTGCCAGTCCCTTCGTATTGTTATGCCTGCATCCTGGCAGCTCCAGCTAAGGAGAAAGTTGCCTTTAATTCATTAATTCCTTTTTTTAATAAAGATTTTTTTTCTTTTCATCTAATACTTATAAGCTACGTGTCAATCTCCAAAACAATACCTCCACCATTGAAATTGCTTCAGCCGCCTGTGAGTTTATTGAAATTCCTTTCTTTCAGTGATTTAATTTTTGAGAAGCTGAACTACTGGGGTTGTCTTTGTAGTTTATGTCTGGGAACCATCCTGGCTGGCATCCCTTATAGCTTAATTGAACATCTGTGGAATGACGGGGACAAACACTGGATGTGAATAAAGGACTGTGACTAAAATTCTCCTGAAACAATAATTCCACCACATACAATTAAAAAAAATATATAGGTGGACCAATTTAGCTCTGTCCATGGATTTGTAGTTATTTTCTTCCCTTAAACTTGCACCTCCTCTAATTTCATGTCATCCTCTCACCTCAGCCCCTACCACCTTACCTATTTTCTCAGGTTCACTAGTGTTGCTTCTCCCCACAGTCCGAACAAATTATTTAAATTACTGTTGCATGTTATACATTTAGAGCTGTCATAATCATTATTGAGGTTAATCAGTTGAGTGATACGATGAATAGGATGAATATGATTACTTCTCTTTAATAGAGTTAGAATAAACTAGGGTACTATGAGGTTAAATGGGATCAAGCCAGCAGTGCAGCCAAAACTAAAGCCCTTGTGTTCTCAGTCTTAAATAATATTTTTAGCAACATAAACTCAAAGATAAGAAACAAAAACAAAAAAGACATTGACAAGGTAGAAATATTACTCTTATTATATTATATCTTATTATTGTCTAAATACGAAATGCAGCAATGTCTCTAGCAAAATTAAAAATACTATGAGTTGTGCCCAGCCAGTGTGCTTAGTGGTTGACCATTAACATATAAACCAGGAGGTCAGGGTTCAATTCTGGTCAGGGCACATGCTTGGGTTGTGGGCTCGGTCCCCAGTGTGGGGTGTGCAGGAGGCAGCTGATCAACGATTCTCTCTCATCATTGATGTTTCCATCTCTCTCTCCTTTTCTGTGAGAAATCAATGATTTTTTTTTAATACTACGAGTTGGTAAGGTGGCAGCATATGAGACCAATATGCAAGGGTCAACTGTATTTCTATACAACAGATTAACACATTTAGAAAATGTAAAGGGTACATAAAGCATGAGTTAAAATTATAGGTTTCTCTGCCCTCACATGTCTACTAAGTCAGAATTTCTGAGTGGAGCCCGTGGAATCTTACTTAGTTTTGCAGGTGATGCCTTTTTCTGTTTTAATTTCTTTCTTTTCTTTCTTTCTTTCTTTCTTTCTTTCTTTCTTTCTTTCTTTCTTTCTTTCTTTCTCTCTTTCTTTCTTTTAACCCACTAATGTTTTTAAATTATCATCTCAATTAAGAGAGAGCCACACTATATTTTTTGATCAGTAGTAAAGTCTTAAGCATATCGAAGAAAAATGAATCTAAGCAGATCTGGGCTCTGCAATTGGGTTTTGTTTGTGTGATGATTCAATATTAAATGATTTCCTAATATTAAACTTCTCTGAAGTTTCTAGAGAACATCCAACTTGGATATCAGGAATTCTTTCTTCATATGTTGTTGGGTTGTAGATATTAATGTGTTGTGAATAATTTGCCCCAAAGTTTAAGATAAAAAGTTGATCTCATGATTTTCCGTCATTTTGTCTTTATCAATTTTTCACATCAAGGTCATACTAGCATCATAAAATGAGTTGAGGAGAGTATTTTTTTTATTTTATACTAAATAGTTTTTATAAGTTTTTTCATTCCTTAGGTGAGATAAAAAGGCTATAAAACTTAACTGGAGCCCAGCTTGTGTGGTTTAGTGGTTGAGCATTGACCCATGAACCAAGAGGTCATGGTTCAGTTCCTGGTCAGGGCACATGCCCAGGTTGTGGGCTCAATCCCCAGTGGGGGTAGGGGGTGTGCAATGATTCTCTCTCATCATTGATGTTTCCGTATCTCTCCCCCTCTCCCATCCTCTCTGAATTATATATAAATATATATATTATGACTGGTGTGGGGCGGAGTTTCCTTCCCTTGAAGACATGGTAGCATTACCAGAGGTGACGTCTTTCCTTCTGGAGATCAAGTCTTTTTAGGGAGAGGAGTCTGGGGTGGGGGGTGGAGGTTGTTTCCCAATGGCTTCTCTTCCTCTTCTCCTGCCGAGCTCATGCTTTTTGTATCCTCTCTATGAACGCTTGATGGGCTTTGAAAAGGAAAAGCCTAGGAAAGGGCCCCCCACCCTCCTAATGCTGCAGATGTCAGGAGCTTCTCTCTTGCTAGCGCACACTCAGGCTCCAGGAGCTCATCAATATTACTGGTTGAGTCTTCTGCCAGCTTGTGGCATCTGGCCACTTTTGCTCTAGGTAAGCAGATCTCAGATCCTACAATTCTCTGAAGGCAGCTTTATTCTAGATCATGGAATGATCGTTTGTGCTGTGACTTAAGTTCTCTGAGGATTCCAAGAAAAGTGGTAGATATTCAGTTTTTTCCAGCTTTTTCTCTTTGTAAAGTGGGGAATGATGACTCCTACCATCTTTAAACATTGAATGAGAAACTGAATGTCTGTACAGGTAAAGGGGAACATTGTGCTCTAACTGGTTTGGCTGAGTGGATAGAGCATTGGGCTGTGGACTGGAAGGTCCCAGGTTCGATTCCAGTCAGGGGTATGTACCTTGGTTGTGGGCACATCCCCCGTG
>NW_006292687.1:4869050-4901238 GCF_000327345.1 Myotis davidii | reverse complement strand
AAGATATTAAAGCTTCCCCAAAGAAAAAACTCATCCCAAGATAAAGAGGTAGCACATATCCTGGGAGATTTATTTTATATGTATATATGTATGTATGTATGTGTATGTATATGTGCATATTATATACATGTTTTTCCCTAATGCTCTGATGTCCTGGCCACAGAATGTCAGTGGCTATTGGAGAACTGGCAACTCTTTTCTTTTCTTTATTCTCCATTGTCAGAGATGTTGGCAAAGTTATAATTTATATTCATCTGATTATCAGAGTGTGTAGGTGACGTGTCCCAGAGAGCTGAGTTGAGCCCAAGAGCTGCTTCTGGAATGAGATAAACAAACAAACAAAAGAACTTCTCAATTCAGCGGTTTCCCAAAGTGTCTGATTCATGTATGAGTCATTCTCATGAAGTAGATAACATTCGCATTTACAAAGTCAGAAATGAAAATAAAGTTGTTTTTAATTTAGGAGACAGAAGAGTGGGATGAAATATCTAGCTCAAGAGGATCCTTCTGAAAATGGATTTCTAGCAGAGAAGTTTCACCCCTCTAACATAGAGATGCAAATTGTGCCTCCCATAAGCTAATCAAGACTTTTTTTTTTTATCAAGAAAGCAAAGGAAAACCAGTCTAATCCTGAGTAAACCTGGCTTTTTCCTTACTTATTGGGTCTCACAGGAAAAGCAGATTGCAATGTTTAACTCTCTAATATATGTAATAAAAGATTTCAGCAATACTGTCAAGCTGACTACTTAGCCATTCAACTCCTTTCATATTGTACACATTGCCATGTGCTGTCGCTTGAGATTGCTGTGTGCAAGAAAGCTTTGTTAGGACAGAGTAATTTGATGAATGTCAAAGCCAAATGTATATAGAGAGATATAGATATATGGGATGGGGCCAATCTAATATCTGTTTGACTCTCACACAAATCACACTTCCAACACATTTCAATGAATCACCATTCCATATCAGGCTGGCAGACAGGACACACTCTGGACATGGCCAGGAAGAGAGATTTGGGATGTTTCAAACATGGCCCCCTAAAGGGCATTTTTTGCAAAAACATCAGAGAGTTCAATACTGTATTATTTCTGCAGTCAATTTTAACCAAGGAATTTAAATGAAAATGGTATTCTATCTAATGTCTCCATGCAAACATGGCTGCCTTCTTCTGACTCTTTGCAGAGAAGAGCCACCCTTCATAATGCCTTTTTTCTATATTTCTAGAAGTCTGTACAGAAATGGTTTGTGCTACGTGAGAGTCTTTATGATTGGGTTGGGGTGCACAAGGGCTTCTCAAGCACACACATTCTGTCTGCATAGCCTCCCTTACATACAAAAGACAAGCAAAGGGCTTGCAAGTATCTGACACTATTGAACAGTTGGGACTGAATTATTGGCCTAGATATCTATCTTTGATAAAGGTACCCCAGCTCTACTATTAGGGCTATTCTGGAACAGCTGTGAGCAGGTGAGGCAGGGTCACTATGATACTGAGATAAAACTTAAAGAGTTGTCAATTTAAGAGTAGCTGTTGCTACCAATTCCCTCTTATGTATGATCCTTAGGTTTTAAGAATATAAATATTTTATATTGAATTAATTTTCATATACTTTTTGAACAGGTGTCTGTGACATGCCCAGATTGAATTTTATCTGAAAAATGAAGTGTGTTTTACTTTGTGGTCTGACTTCATCATTCTTTATTGAATCTCAATTCTTTTATGTTCATTGATATTCCTGAGGATACTATCAACTATCAAAGTATGAAAATTATCTGTAGGAACCTAACTATGAAAGGTTCCTTGTAGCACTATGATATGTAATTATTTGTTTGGGAGCACTTTGATATTTCCTATGCCAAATGCCTTATTTAATTTTTTATTAACTTATTTATTTTATTAAATTTATTGGGGTAACATTGGTGAATAAGACTATATAGGTCCCAAGTGTACATTTCTATGATACATTATCTGTAAATCGCATTATGTGATGATTTGACTTTGGATGAAAATCCCTTATTTTATAAATGAGAAAACTGCCACAAGTGATTCTTCCCTCAGGCACAAAGCTACTGAAGGAATTAACTAGATTAATTTTCCACATACATCTGTCCATTAAATTCACACAGCACAAGACTAGTTTGAATGAGAATGGTTAGAGGTAGATCACTGTGAATGTACAACATTTTAGTACACCCTCCTAGTTCGTATACCTTGTCTCTTCCCAATCCCAACCCTGGGCATCTAGAAAACTCTGAGCTTTATTGGAAAACCAAAAAACATGTCTACACTACTCAATATAAAAGATAAAAGGTAAAATTATGCATCTTAGTTGATCAATTTATGTGTGTAGACAGTGCAAATTAAAAACATGGATTCCAGAATAGATTTCCTGGTTTAAATCACAGCTTTAGTAAGTTACATAATGTGTCTGCTCCTTAGTTTTCTCCTTTGCAAAACTGAAGTAATAATAGCATCTAATTTGATAGGATCATCGTGAAACTTAAATGTCTTAATACATAGACATTTACTTAATATATATGTAAAGCATATAATATAGTACCTGGCCTATAATTAGTGCTGTAAATGTGAGCTGTCATTATTACCCTCCAGTTGCCTAGGGCTGTCGGAGGGGACAGAGAGAACACCTTTGTCAATTCAGTGTCTAGATAGAAGGAAATTAGTTTATTTAGACTTCTTGCCCAAAATGTTCCTCTCTCTTTGTGTGGCTTCATAACAGCATGCTGTTTTCCTTATCGTTCCCTTTACCTAGGATGGCTGATTTTCCTCCTCTGGCCTCTTAACCTAGTTAACTCTTCCTAATTCTTACATAGTTTGAATGCATATTCTCTAGGAGGCTCTACCTGATTTGAGTTGCTCTCTTAAGCAATTATACTCATCTTAATCATATTTCTGGATAATTCCATGTACTGAATTATTTTGAAATAATGTTTACTTGACTATATTCATCTACCAAACTCTAAGTGTTCATGTTCGGTGCCATAAATTCATTTATATCCCCAGAGCATCTATATATTAGATGCTCAACATTTATCTGTTGCAATACACTGAGTTGAACAAGCAAGAAGCACATTTATATTTATCTTAGAGTCTAGAATGAGAGATGAAATTAAGGGAAGGAATGTGTTGAGCTATGGAAGGAAGGAAGTATGAGGAACTAAACTGAAGTCCCAAGAAAATAGTTGCGTAATTGAAGTTGGTACAGAATTCAGCTTAACATATACAAAAAAAAAAAAAAATAGACATTGCACATCACGGGTTAATATTCACTAAATAGCAATATAAGAATAAAGGGATCAACCAATCAATACATAACTCATAAGCAAAATATCACAAAGAATGTACCCATTTTAGAGAAGATAAAGGGGATTGGATCAATGCGAACACGTATCTAGAGGTACTCGATATAAAAAGATGTAAGAATGTATTTATAGTGATGTAATGGAATAACCTGATTATTTGAAAACAGTCAGGTTTCATGATTGGTATTCTTTTAATCAGCCATTCCATAAACTTGTATTTATTGTGCTTTATGTGTCAATCTCTGCCCTCTGTACTTGTATGCTCACATCAACAATTGGGAAAGGTGCTTGGTCAAAAAACTAACCTCAGACAAGTCATGGCCAGAAACATATAGAAAATAAACCTTTATACCTTGGCAGAAATAGCCTGATCCCAGGCCTTTTATTATTTCTCTCTGATCTTCCTGGCTGTCCGTTTTAAATACTATTTTCTTAAATGCAAAAATGAACATCTGTTTGTATGATCCCACAGGGAAATAAAAGCATTAATAATTCAGTTCACTACCATAGCTCTGTTAATAGCCAGAAATGCTATAGATGGAATAAATTGAGATCCACTAGATGTTGATCAGCTTTCATAAAAATACACCACAAATATAAATACAACTAACAAACATTGCACTCAGGGTCCCTGCTTTCCACAGGGCATAAATCAGAATAGCAGTGGTAGAATTGTTCGCTTAGGTTACTTAGAATCTTCAGCATATTACTCATGACTTGCCCTTGAGTCCACACTATCTTTTTTAGCCTCTTCTTACATTATGGGTTTATGCCTTCCTTGGTCCAAATACAATGCAGTATCTTGAAAATTAAGTCATTTCTTTGGCTATTCTTGGCTGCCCTAGCATGGTTTTTGGCAGAGTACATAGTTACTTACAGATTTTAAAGGGGCTTTAAGGTAGACTTCAAAGAGACTTCTACAGTGAGAAATGTCGGTCAAAAAAGAGAGATGGAGGAGAGGTTGGTGAAATCCAGAGGGAAGGGACTACATGGATGAGGAATATCATTCATGCTCTCAGAAGTCAAGTGGGTGGCAGTGGCTTTATCCACAGATCACCTGCTTTTACTTAAATGAGTATCAGTGACCTCCTTCCCATGGCCTCTACTATGGAATTCAGTTTAGGGGAATCCAGGGCTGTGATCTCTGGGTTGCTTTAGCAGGGTCATTTGTGCCCAAGATTCCAGTTGGTGCCCATGCAACACATACATTAGCCTAGAGTAAAGAAATCATAGCCATGCACATCTACAGAAATGTGGGTGGAAGAAGAAAGAGAAATGGGGCTAGAAATGGATACCCTAAGCTACAACAGTAGGACAGTAGTTCAATATGTCCCCCTTACACAAGCATCTGGTGACCATAAATAGGCAGTAAGTTGTAACACGGAAATAACATAATGCATCTAGGTGTGGATATTTGGGCTCTATCAGTAATGCTGAATTTGTGTAGGCTTCTCTTTCAGGAATAGGAACATGTACCGATGATTTTAAAAAAAAAATATGGTGATTGTGAAGATAAAATCAAATAACATTTCTAAAAGTGCCTGCATAGTACTTGGCTCTCAGTAGATGCTCAGAAATTCTTAGCCTTTCTCTGCTGAATCTTCCATACTGTCAGCCTGAAAGGGGCATCATATGGCAGGACTGTGCCAAGGTAAATAACACCGAACCACCAGACAGTTGGCTTATTCCTGCTACTTTATGTTCCACTTGGGCCAGCCACTGAGGCATCTGGAGGCTTTGTTTTAAGCAGAGGCTGGGGTGAGACTAAGAGTGAGAAGCATCCAAGAAGCACTGACTACACACTGCAGAGGCAACTGAGATGTAGGGGCACAGTAAATGTCTGGGGTAGCAGCGAGTGGGTTAGCGTAAGTCATAATTGGTCTATACAATGTAGTTGCATTGTAATTTTTATTGAGATCTACAGGTTCAGATACCAATACCTTGTATTTCTCTTCAGCATTATAACTAGGAGGCAGTGGTGTAGGACATCTGCGATACCCTACAGATGGCAGCTTCTTCCCCCTCCTTATGTGATGGAACCTCTATGATGACAGAAAGCTTTAAGAACCTTTAAATTCTTAGTCATCTTGTGTATATTTTTATCTTTTTTAACTCCTATAGCAAATCCCCCTCCTACTGCTCCACTGCACACTTTGGTTCATCAAGAGGCTGTACTATATTTAAGGCTACCAAACACCACCTCACTCAATACCTCACTTTACAAATGGGCAAATAGACGAAAAGGGACTTATTTGATATCAAATACTAGTTGGGGACAGAGCAAAGACTAATTTTATTCCTACTTTGTAGCAATATATATATATTTTTTTCCTGTAGGTCTTATTGTTATTAGCCTAAACAGGAAGCTCCTTATAACCAAGGGCCATCTCCTCTCCTTGTGGTGAGGAGCTTTCTTAAGGGACTGCCCCTGTGCTGATACAGCAGATAATTCAACGATTCCTTTCTCTTTACCAGCAATTTGTTTTCCCACAAATACAAGTTAACAGCTGCCATCTCTTTGCCTGGCCCTTCTGAGGTTGCCAACATGGCTGGGGACATCCCAGTCTGTGGGCTAACCCTGATGCTGGCTCTGTCATTCACTTGCTAGAAAGCTGGTCTAAAGAAAGTGGGCTTTGGTGACACAGGGTACAGGGGGCTCCCCAGCAGCAGAGGTAGAGCCACACAGATAAGCTGCTTTACCCATTCCATTTCACACTTCCAGTGAGACACCAGAGCACGGAGCTACTGCAGGTGCCTGCTGGCATGTCCCCTATCTCATTCATGCACAACTTCCTCATCACCCGAGTCTGCAATGGCTCTCCATCTGAACTCACCATTGTCTTCCACTCATTTATCAATCAAGTATTCAGTAAAGGATGGTGCTCTTTTATCTTCTATTCTTTTTATTTTTATTTGATTTATTGCATGACATGCCTTGACTCTCTGCCTAGACTGTGAGCTTACTGGTGCTAGGAAAGATATTTGTTTTGTCTTCTTCATCTTACCTCATATGGTACCTGGTACAATAGTGTCAATAAATACCCATTAACTAATGATCATTGAAACTGTTTTGCATCTGATTTGAATAGGCAGTGCCTCCTGTAATATATCTTGGGTTCCTTTTCCTTTTTTTCTCCTTTTTGCACACAAAGAGGGAAAATTTGTTTCTCTCTTAAGTATATATTTCTTTTCTCTCTACTATGTCCAGGAAGATTAGAAGATTAAATCAATATCTAGTATTTATTAAGCACTTACAATATGTTAAATATCATAATTAGAATTGCATTACCAACATCAATTTCCAAATGTGGAGATTATTGACACCAGCCTTCCCAGGTTGATTGTGAAGATTAAAGGAGATAATATCCTGTGAACAGGAAAACATGACTGAAATATGGATTGTTATGAGGATGAGTCAGTTTATCATAATGGTGGGATTTCACTCTGGAATACTGAAAGACCTATGGGACCAGATATTTGAAGATAAGTTTCAATGAGGGAAAATCTTTAGGAAAAATCTGGGGTGCCAGGATAGATGGGACACAGATTTTGGCCAGAGAGGGAAAAACAAAACAAGTAAAGGTTCCTAAAAATATATTTTAAATTGCTGGTATGTGCTAACCACTCTATTTCTGCCTAGAGCCACTCCTGTTCTTTCTCTAAAATTGTGAACAATATGCCTTTGATCTTGCATATTTTTCTCAATCCAATCATTGTTTTCTTTTCAATCTAGTTTCACTTATCCTGAGGGCTGCTAATTCAACAATGGGTCTGAATACTCAAGCTTAAAAAATATATATTTTAACTTGTTTTTAAAGGAAAGCTCTGTAATTCCTTTAAAAAAATGAATCATTAATTCTGCCATGACATTATATATGAAATCTACCCAGGAGCTCCCAAATACTCTGCAGTTCAGAGGAGTCTAAAGTTCAGCAAACCAAGCTGATGTAATATTACATTTGCCCTTTAAAAAAGGTCAGAATATTGTTCAATTGATGCCAACATCCATGAACTAAATGAAAGGGGCCCTGAGAAGATTGGATGTGGTTCGGAGTTTTACGGAATTCATGAGGCTCCTTAGTCACTGTGAAATAAAACTCCCTACGAAACCTTCTTGAGAGTAAATCCTGGGAGTATTTTGACATTGGATATGAGCAATCAGCAGGACTATTTTCATTGAGTTTGGATCAGCAAAGCCATTTTTCAGTTTTTAAAATTCATAGTGCATTATCCCTTCCCCTAATGTTATTATTTTTATTTTTTTATGAGGAGTCAAGAAAGAAATGAGACTTGGGCCTATGACAAAGCCTGGGCTAATACGCAGGATCTGGGAATTGTGATTTAGCATTAAGAAAATTGTAATATTTAAATTTTCTAGCTTTCTACTTTGGGCAAGGCTAGTATGTATGTTACACCCATAAGTAGTCTTCAGTGCAGCTATCCTAAACTGTAATGCCTTAGATTTTTAATACTATTTTTCTGCATACTATTTTGCCCTTTTTAAAAAGAATATTTTTAAGCAATCAATGTACTAGGATGATTTTAAAAAGTCAAATCATAGTATAAGTTTCAAAATGAGAAATGCTAGGACCACTTTGTTCCCAATTCCCACCTCCTAAAAACAGATTCCTACCCTTTTGGCTCTATTTTTCCTAACTTACTTTTAAATATCTGCTTACACTGCTGTATTGCTAGGGCAGTTTTTGCTCTGATGACTGGCTCTCTATGGCTGGATGTGGGGATTTGGCACTATTACATGCTTCACGTTTACACTCCTCCTTTCTTCCACCTCCTGTGTGGTTATGACACGAAGGCAAAATTTGTCCTGTGTACATTATTTTGTAAGAATTGTTCATGACTGAACCATGGATGTACTATGAGCATACTTTCTTTCTTGTTCCATATTTTGTCATTGCTAGAGGTAGTTATCAGTTTGCTGGTAACTACATCACTAATTGGAAAGATTTTTCAGCACTTAGCCTGGAATCAGTGCTCATCATTTTCACCCTCATTCCATAGCCAGACCTCAAGAGCACAGCCACATCTCAGTGGAAGTCTGGAAAGTAGAAGCTAGGAAGGATGTAGAGAAAACGGAGAAATAGGGATTTGATGAAACTTTTCAGCAAGATTTTCTTCCGTCTTTTTTTTTTTTTAAAATCTTCTTTGTATTTACTCTTCTTTACTTGTTTTAGTTGTTTCATTGGGTTGGAAGACAAAGATATATATTGTGATGCTTAATTAACCATGTTCAACTGAAAGTTTTAATAGTGTGATTTTTCCCTCCCTCTCTGCCTTCCTCCCTTTTTTCTTTCCTTCCTTCTTTTTAATTTTCAAAGATCTAGACCAAAGGTTTTATCTTTTATCCTCTCAATAACATGATCTGTTAATAGGGACATGCTTTCATTCCTGTGGTTATTCCCCATGTACTGTACTACAACTGTACTATAAAAAAAAAAAAAGGTTTAAGCCCTAGACAGTTTGGCTCAGAGGATAGCGCAGCCTGCGCTTAGACAGTTTGGCTCAGAGGATAGCGCAGCCTGCCCATAGAAGGGTCCCAGGTTCAATTCCAGTCAAAGGCACATGCCAGGTTGTGTGCTCAGTCCCCAGTAGGGGCAGCTGATCAAGGATTCATCATTGATGTTTCTATCTCTCTCTTCCTCTCCCTACCTCTCTGAAATCAATCAAAGTATACATTATTAAAATAAAAGGTTTAGCATCCCTCCCCTAACCCCAACCCACAGCTCACACAGAAGTGAAGTCCAGACAAAAAGCTTCTGAAGCTTGCCTATCTCACTGGGACTTCTATCATGTTCTTTTCCAGTCTGGTATAGGTGTGGGTGGGTTTTTTTTTTTGTTGTTGTTGTTGTTGTTTGTTTGTTTTTGTTTTGTTTGCTTGTTTGTTTTTATGAAAGCCAGAGAATAAAACAACAGGGACTAGTGTCAAAAATACAATTTGTTGAGCAGAAATATGCCTGTTATTGTTTTGCAAATTTCTATTAGGCTTCGCGAGGCACCATACCTCCTAAAATCTCATTTGATTGTTCTTATCACCATTTCCATGTCATATTCAGATGGAAAGATGGCTTCTGACCTCTGACTCTTAAGAAAGTTCTCAGTGTGACCCATCAAATACCCATCAACACAGCAAAATGGAACCCTTACTGCTGAAGGAACAGAGAAGCAAGTATAGACATGAAATTCACATATTGTTGTATACAAATCAGTGCCAACAACAGATAAAGTTGGCAACAACAGCACCAGCAAAGATATTTGAAATAAAATAGAATCTACTTTAATCTCTCTAATTACATAATGACATTAATTGTACAGAGTGGGGCAAAATTAGGGTTACAGTTGTTTGTATGGAAAAGAATACAATAATCTATAATAATAAAAGCGTACTATGCTAATTTGAGTGGACAAATGAACAACCTTCCAGATGTCATTCTGGACATCCTTCTGGACGAAGCCTGGTGGTGGGGGCCAAGGCAGAGGTGGTTAGGGGCAATCGGGCATGCAGACAGAGTGATTAGGGGTAATCAGGCAGGCATGCATGCAGAGGGGTTAGGGGCGATGAGGCAGGCAGGCGAGTGGTTAGGGGTGATGAGGCAGGCAGGCAAGTGGTTAGGAGCCAGCGGTACTGGATTGTGAGAGGGGGCAGGCCAGGCTGAGGGACCACTCCCCAACCCATGCACACATTTTGTGCACTGAGCCTCTAGTGAATAAATAATAATAATACAATAATACTGCCTGTGTTGCATACATTCACAACTATAAACCTACTTTTGACCTACCCTGTATGTTAGCATAAGGGACTGTCTGTTATTCTTATCATTATGTCTTAATACTCATCAATACCACAATATCTTAAGAAATATATTTTTAAAATATAGGTAAAAAAAGTCTATATTTTGATCCAGAAACTTTACTGAGTTTTACACAGCTTAACTCATTCAATGTTCATAACTTTCTGTTTAGGTTCCATACACTCCCTTTTAAAAAGGTAAAATTAAGAATGGGAGAGGTTAAAAAAAAAATCTGGCATTCCCTTTTGAAAGTGGCATCGAACAAGACCTACTAAAGAGGGAGACCAGGAATAAGTGACAGAGAAGAAAGACACATTCAGAAGACAGGGGGAGGAATAGATCCTTAAGAGAGATTCATGTTTAAGAGAGAAGTGAAATTATATTGGTGAGGAAGAATTGAGCTAATTGTAGCTATTGTTGCACAACATGGATGGCTAAACTGAATAGTATTTGAATAATAACATTAGAGGAGAAAGGTCTTCTTTAATCAGAGCAAAGGTAGACTTTGTCTTGTTTTTATATATTTTATTGATTTTTTACAGAGAGGAAGGGAGAGAGAGAGTTAGAAACATCGATGAGAGAGAAACATTGATCAGCTGCCTCCCGCACATCCCCCACTGGGGAAGTGCCCGCAACCCAGGTACATGCCCTTGACCGGAATCGAACCTGGGACCTTTCAGTCCACAGGCTGACGCTCTATCCATTGAGCCTAACCGGTTTCGGCTAGACTTTGTCTTAAAGTCTTATCCTGGGTCTTGGTCTGCCCAGTGCTCATCTCCCAGGGGAGAGAGGTAAATGAAGTCAGTTATAGGGGTGCTTGTCTGCATATCATCAGCACACAGACATTCCTCTGTACCTGGAGGAGTCCATGCTTCTATGCTATCAAACAGGCCTGCTGCCTTTCTTTATTCTGCTGTCATTGAATTCTAATGGAGAAAAGCATATATATCCGTAATTCACACTCCTTGCTTCCAGTGGTGCCTATATTCCTAACAAAGTTTTTCAAGACAACGCCTTTTATCTCTCTAATCTTCTGCCCTCCTAACTACATGGTTTGTTCTTATTAGAAGTGGCTGCTTTAAAGATGCCCTTTTCTTAATGAAATCCAACCAAATAGTTTGTATTGCCCTATTTCTTCCCATTTTCTAGCTTCTCTGGCAGGCAGTCTACCTGGTATCCATAAATGCCATTCTAGCTTGCTGTCATTTAACCCACAGTTCATTATTTGCTCTTCTTTTAAATGCATCCTTGAGAATTTCCTCAGAATGTCCTCCTCACCAGCTGGCCTCTTCCCTGCAGATTTCCTGTGGCCAAATGTCACACCTAAGCTCCTGCACCTTTGGTGATTTCTCCCAGCATTTGTTTAGACCCTATCAATCATCACCTCACAATAAACAACAGCGTTGCAAATGGAGAGCAAGGCTCGCCCAGTGATTGATGCTGCTGGATGCCTGTCTTCTCTCCTCATGAGAATCGCAACCCCCCCTCCCCCTTTATTTTGAGGGCTCTGGCTGTACCTGCCATGGCTTGTGGGAAAACAAGGTTAAACTGCCAATACCAGGGCCTCTCTTCTTTTTCTCTTACTGCATTTCCTTATCGGTTGTGACAATATGCCACAATTAATGATAGCAGAAATACCCACATTTGATACCACATGCATCACACTTAGGCTTGATGGATTAGCAATCAAGGAAATTAATTCTGCTATTACAAAATAACATCTGAACTTTGAAGTTAGGCAGTTATGTTGTATAGGCTTCTGTTATGGATTTAGCCATAAATATAACATTAGGCAAGCTTATTTAGGAGCAGAATAGTTTCAATATTGTTGGATTTTTAGTTTCCCAAGAAATGGTTTGCAATTTTTTCCCATACCAACCACCTTTATTTCAAAGGGATATAAAAATTATCAAATTTCAAGGTCAGAAAGACATTCAATGATATTGTGTATTTTTGACCAAGGAAGTGATATTTCTAATAGATTGTTCATGATCACAGGCTCTTCAAAAACCAGATCATTCTAGACTAAGTAATTCAGTTTTGACAGAAGTCATCAGGCTTATTGTAGTGTGCTTCTATTGGTTTGAGAAGCCCTTGATTCGCCAAAGGCCACCTGGTTATCTGTGTCTCCTGCAATATTTCACGTTTGGTTGTTTTATATACTTTTATACAAAAGCATGAACTTTGGAGTTCTCTTTCACTTGCTCAAAGACCTGGTTCTCAAGTCTCTAGGACATGTTCTTTTTGCAGTGTATATACACCAACCATGGGATTGCTGAGGCTGCCAGGTCAACCAAGTAAAATAAAAACCATGCCTATATACTATACAATGCAGTAAACAATCAAGACACATGAAAGTCTTCTATTAAATGCAGTCATATATTTCACAGGGATGTAATTTTCTATTCAGCCTTGGTTTACACTGACACAGTCATGCTCCTATAGCCATTGTGGGCACAGACTCAACTAACATCAGTGGATCTATTTGTCCCACTTTAGTTCAGTTAAAGCCATTCTGCATAGGACCAATGTGGTCAATGGCCATTTCACAGCTGTCTACTGATCTGGCTTGATCCACAGATAGATTGTAGATTTGAACCTCTAGAGACTCAAATGAAAGGCAAAATGTTCCTCTCTATGATAATCATTTGGAGAGAACATAGAGAAGGAAGAGGAAATCAGGAAGGGTGTTGACTTTTACCCTTTACCACATCATCTACAAAAGGGTCTTGATCTGCTGATTTTCTCTAGTATCTTTTCTTTGCTGTGAAGCACCACAATTCTCATGAAAATTCCAATTAAGCAGAACTTCATGAAGTCTACTAAATATCTTGCTCACCAATACCTCCATTATTTTGGAATTAACATATTAAGTAATATTCTGAATCAGGGATGGGGCAGCTAAAGCATTTCATAAAAAAAAAAAGGATTTGCTCAGGATATTCAGAGTCTAATTAAGTACTCAGAAGTATGTCTGAGAAACTTTAGAGAATTATTTTAAACGTTTTAGACACACCAATTTTTATTGTATTGGTTTGATTTATTAATTATGAAACATTATTTATTCTTAGGATGGTTTCCCTGGAAGCTATACATGGTAATACTACACTATATTCATTATAGAATGTGTCATAAATGTTGCATTTCCTTAAAAACATTCTGATAATCAGAATTCATAATTTAAACTGTCATTTCACTCAAGTAGTTTAAATGAATGAACTGCTTTCCCAATTGCTTGACTTTTTGCTGTTTTCATAGTTTTATTCCATTTAGTAAAACACATACTTGTTAGCAATTTCTGTAAGGCATCAGCTGTGCTGGTTCCTAAGAGTTAAGGACAGTAACAGTTCAAGATTACTATTTGTATCATGCCTAGCTCACTATAAAGTGGATCCATGGATGTTAGTTGAGCCCATGTTCACAATGGCTATTGTTGTTAGAAGACAGGATGCTTCTCAGTCTCGTTTTGTACAAGACTAAGCTGAAGTCAGGTGCTAAGTACATTCATTTGTCACAAATCCAAATCTGGAACCCAGTAGCCTCTACATTCTGCCCATTATGCATTCCTCTTCAACTACTGTAATTTTTACTTTTGACATTTGTTGTAAGGGCCACAAATCAAAATGGATTTCTACATATAACAAGGCAGTTAAAATGTATCTGAGGCCAGGGATGATCTAAGGCACATGTTAAACCATTGAAGAGAACTTTTTTCCTTAAACGAAATTTAAGTTTCCATGTGACTAATACCTTTTTAACACTGCTTCCCTGACCTTTTCATTTTTAATTTGATATTTTAAAAATACTTAAAAATACACTTAAATTGAGAGTAACCAAATTGTCCATTTGTTTGAGACACAAGTTATCCCAGAAATTTGACATAGAAATTCTCCTAATGCCAGCTGCCTCTTATTTTCATGTTCATCCATTTGCGGCTCCTCTAAAATTCCAATGTAAATTGAAAACCTATCGTGAAATAAATAAGATTTGAGGACAAAAGTACAGTGAAAAACTGAACAAAATATATGTAAGTTTTGTTTCCTGATGGCTGCCATGTGACCATGATTATAATGTCATGTTCTTCACAGTTATTTGATCAAGAAGGTGATGAAGAAGGAAGGAGCATGTTTCACTGCCTTTACAAAATGCAAGTTTTATTCCCCAGAGTGACGGCAGCATGATTTATGTCCATGAAGTTCGGTGAAGTTCTGGATGGTAGTTTCATAGTGATATGCTTCCTTCGAAGCTCACATGCTCTCACTTTGCACACACAGAAGTGTATCGTCCATACCACAAGAGAGGAGCATCTCACTATAGTAATACTGATTCTGCAACACTCTATATTTCTAAAAATATATTCTAATAATTTTTTTTTTGCTTATAATGATTGCATATTGAAAGTAGAGTGAGTGTGTGTATGTGTGTATATCTTGTGTATATAAGCTTAAAATAATATTGAAGTCCTTTATTATAACTAGCCTTGTTTCTCAAAAACCAAGTTAAAACTTAATGTAAATAGTGTAATCATTAATTGATTTAATTAGCCCAATATTTTTTTTTCAAAACACAAACCAGACACTGTTTATATTAAGAAATATCACTGATAGAATTAGGCATCCACGAAGCATCCAGTTTGTTGATCATTTGTTGTGCCATGACACAGGTGGGAAAGAGAAAGATTGTAAAAGTCAGCTTACAGCCCTGGCTGTTGTGGCTCAGTTCGCTGGGCGCCATCTCATGTACTGAAAGGTTCAAGTCCTGGTAGGAGCATGTAGGAGGCAACTGATCAATGTTCAGTTCTCACATAGATGTTTTGCTGTCTCTCTATGTCCCTGCCTCTCCAATAATCAAGAAGAAAAATACATATTTTTTAAAAAGTTAGAATCAAGAGCAGGGTAGACAAAAATGACTAATTAGGAACTTAATGTTTTCTGCAAATATCGTATTCCCTCTTCCTCTCCCTGGGCCAAATCTATTCACTTCATCTCCTCGTCCAAGGGCCATTCCAGAGAGACTCCCCCCTTCATACACTGTCTTCAGGCCGTAAATCTACTATTTTCCTTCCTTTTTTCAACTTTTGTCTTTCTCCTGCTCCTCAGCACATGTTACCCAGTGACATCCAGGGAATCCTTATCAGATGGTGTTCAGTCCCCTTTGGCTACAGCCATAAGCTCTTCAAGGAGACAGGTGACCAGCATGGCAAAAATTTCCAGCATGTCACAAGAGAAGGTGAAGATAATGTCATAGAGCAGAACTTCTTTTCCTCTCTTGGTAACATAAACATTCAATTTAGAAAACTACCCAGCATTATCCTAATTATAGTATGGATGGGTGGTTAAGAGTATTAGTTCCAGAATCACACATTTTGGATTCAAATCTTGACTGCTCTACTTACTGGTCACATGACATCAGACAAGTTATTTAAACTCTGTGCCTCAACTCACCTAGTTATGAAATGTAGGTATCATTAGTGCAAACTTTATAGAGCCACGATAGGAATAAATTTCTCAACATATGGTGTAAAGTACTTAGAAAAACAATTGGCATATAGTACCGAGTATATATCATTTACTGATAAAAAAGTACAGATGAATTTATTTCATCCTCAAACAATACTAATGATAGGTATTAGATTGTTTGCATGTGATAAAAAAAAACACGCACAAAAAACAAACAAACAAAAAACAACAACTAGGAAGTGTTTGAGCCAGCATTTGAACTCAAGCTGACTCCAGGAATTGCAATCTTTTTATGATGATTTCACCATTACAATCTTTTTATGATGATTTTAACCTTCTCACTCTGTTGAGAAGGCCTAATGTTATACCTAACAAACTGGTTATATGAACAAGAGCCGTACAGGATGTCCCCAGGCACGCGTAATCATGCCAGTGTCACTCTAGTCACATCCCACAGAGAGTTGTCTTCTTTGTCTTTGTGAATGTGGATTCAGTGCCTTTTGCTAAAGTGTAGGCATATACCTTTTGTACCACCAACCCCTTAACTCAGAGGCCCACCTCTCATGAACGGTAAATACACATGTACAAAGATTACTATGGCAGTAATCCCGTCTCATGGGGATATAAACCCTTTTCTGGAAATAAACAAAGAAAAGAAATCCTCTGACAACACAAATTAATTGTCATAAAAACCCCACCATAAAAGGCAGGTACTTATGTTCTCCTTACAATACCTAACAGCTTTGATGAACACACTGCACATGATTATCTGCTTATTCATAACAGAGGATATTTTAAGTTTCAAATTAGAGAAGAGATAAAGGTTTTGTTTGAATCAGGGCAGACTGAAATTGGCAAGAAATTATAGTTAGTAACAAAAGAAAACTTATACAAAAAAATCAGACTAAAGATACCGGTAAAGTATATATTTCCAGATAGTATAGAAATAATCATAGTGGTAACTGGTTTATCAAGCAGCAGTGAAATGATGTTTAGGTTTTGCTGTGATCAGACAGCTTAGAAAGATTTCCATCGCAGTATATTGAATTAAGCTTATTTTCCAGATTCTGGTTATCTGGAAAATACCTGTACCTTTATAATGCCAGATAAATTAAATGATAATGTAGTATGTTCTGCATAGAACACAGCTGTTCTATGATGATCATTAAGCATATACATTTTCTTGTTAAACTGAATATTCATTCGAGTAGAGATTGAAATTTCACCAGGAGGCTATTCACAAGAAACATTGGTCACTCTTGATAGTATGCATCATAATTAGTTTTATAGATAGTACTCTTAATGTGCAGAGTAGAGAAGTAACATACCAGAAATCTGGAGCCTGCAGATACTGCATCTTGTACAGAAAATAACTTCTGAAATAGTATTCTGTTCTTCTGCTTCCTTAGCTCGTAATTTAGTTCTGATTGAGAATGGGAAAAAAAATTTCAGAAGATTCAGAGGTTCAAATCATATTAACAGTCAAAATTTGGGATGTGTCCTCGAATCTCCTCGGCCTGAAAATGTTGGCTAGAAATGCCATGAAAAACACAGTTTCTTCACAGCATTTCTGGCAGTTCAACTTCCTGCTCCTGGCTGCAAGTTCAAGTGCAGAGACGCATGAAATTGAACAATGATAATAATAAAAACTTTTCTGAAATCATTTTGAAGCTGCAAAATGTGGGGTTTTAGGTCTATCTAATCTGGGGAAATGGCTCAAGTATAATTTTATAGTCAAATGGATTCATCTTTTTTTTCTTTTTTCTCATTTGGTTTCTCTCACATGATCATTTTATCCCTTTATTAAGGAATTCAAACTTCAGTGCCACTGAACTGATACCTGCTAATTATTTGGAGTCTGACTAGTTCATTTGTTGGCTAGCAAGACTTCTTTGTTCTGGCCTTTCTTCGTGAGCAATAGGAATTTAACTCAATGATCTCACTCTTCTCTCACGTGTGCTTGGTGATGCTGTGAGAAAACTGATTAAAGTTATGAGTGAAGTACAATAAATTTGGAAAATTGTCTCTGCATTTCATTCCTCAGGACCTTCTTTGTCTTAATAGTGGGGAACATGATGTTAGAATCTGTGTCCAAACACACTTGGAGCTATTGTCATTCTGGAGAAAAGATTTCTACATTTAAAAAGGTGAATACTTCAGTATTAAAATTTTCATTGAATCTCAAAATATTGTTCCTAATACAGGAACTTGTAGAAGGGAAACAGAGGTAACATTATTTGTCCTCTTTTTTTTTTTTCTTTATTTGTCCTCTTTTCAATCTGGTTCCTTTTTCCCCCCTAAAGTTTTTTATTTTTTATTTTTAGGATATGAAAAGGAAGTCCTCTTGGATGAATAGTAAAGTTGAATTAATGAGTTGTTAAAAATTGTAGTCTTATGAAAGATATGTTTATGGCACCCTAATATAAGGGGATGCGAAACATTATCTATCTGTTACTTTTATCAACAAAGAAAGGGACACTTTTCTGAAGCAAATTCTGCTAAGCTAACATAACCCAGAGGCTCCCCAGAGACACTTTGGTGCAGAGCCTCTCAATTATTCCTGATATATGATTTAAGATGGTACAGATGGGAAGTGATGAACAAAGAATACATTGATGCATTGAAATATCTATGATTTCGTGAAGGAGTAACCCAGAGTCCTAACATTATGTTCTGTCAATCATATACGGGCAGGCTCTATGAAAGGTTCATTTTCTTAGAAGCTGCAAATATCGAAGACCCTTTAATATTTTGCACATGGCATTTTGTGTGGTCGTATAAATGCTCTGTTCATTTTTCTTTCCAGACATATTCATTTAGTCAGGGATTATTTTTATATAGACGGATTATGGTGATTAGAAGTTTCCAAAGGAGTTTGCATTCACAATAAATACTGATGATTTTCACCTACTGAGAAGTTGTGTATAGTAGTTTGTTTTCCTAGCTCAAGACCGTAAGTCTACCTTTAGAAGCAGCGGGGTCAATCAACCACAAAAGAACTGCTTAATGCGAAACCCAGTAACTCAAATTGCCAGAAAAAAGGAGAAAGTAAAGAATTTTAAGAAATGACCACTATTGACTAGTTCATATGGTGGTTAGCATTTGCCTTCACCTGTGGGATAATTGGACCAGGGGATTGCAAATCCATAGCAATACAAGGCTTTCCTTACAAGACAGTTAATGCACCATCAATCAGCTAGTAGGAATGGTTTTTTGTGTTGCAATTTAAGTATGTTTTCATTCAGCTCATTTGCACCTCTGCACTTTACTTCCGCACCTCCTCTGAGTCTCAGTATGATATTCTCTTTACTCCTAGTTGTAGAGTTTCCACTCAGCCAGCCATCCTGTGGCTCTGGACGTATGAAAGGTTCATTTTCTTAGAAGCTTCAAATATCTAAGACCCTTTAATATTTTGCACATGGCATTTTGTGTGCTCGTATAAATGCTCTGTTCATTTTTCTTTCCAGACATATTCATTTAGTCAGGGATTATTTTTATATAGACGGATTATGGTGATTAGAAGTTTCCAAAGGAGTTTGCATTCACAATAAATACTGATGATTTTCACCTACTGAGAAGTTGTGTATAGTAGTTTGTTTTCCTAGCTCAAGACCGTAAGTCTACCTTTAGAAGCAGCGGGGTCAATCAACCACAAAAGAACTGCTTAATGCGAAACCCAGTAACTCAAATTGCCAGAAAAAAGGAGAAAGTAAAGAATTTTAAGAAATGACCACTATTGACTAGTTCATATGGTGGTTAGCATTTGCCTTCACCTGTGGGATAATTGGACCAGGGGATTGCAAATCCATAGCAATACAAGGCTTTCCTTACAAGACAGTTAATGCACCATCAATCAGCTAGTAGGAATGGTTTTTTGTGTTGCAATTTAAGTATGTTTTCATTCAGCTCATTTGCACTTCAAAGCTGAAGTCAATAATTCAGGCCCAAGTAGGTGCAATTTGGGCTATTTCCTTTTTGTAGCATAGGAACACAAGCTGAGAAAATCTCTCAATTCATTTGCACAGGGCATTACTGGCCAGAGGTGCAAAGCTGAGTAGCTTCTCTTTTCCTATAGGTAAGTATTATTGCTATGAATAAAGCCTTTGAGAGCTAGAGGCTCCAGGTAAACATGGTTTGCTCTCTGTTGGTGAGCAATGGTTTTATTACATAAACTGTAAGGATACTCTTTGCTTTACAGCAGATCTTGGGGTCTTATCTTCAACAAAAACCCTTGTGAGGTGAATTAACAAGCCCAAGCAATCATCATCATGGCTTAAGGAATGTTTGGTGAATGGGAAGAAGGAAAATGTGATGGGAAAGGAAAGCTCTGTGTAGATCTGCAACCAAATGGCTAGATTATTATCAACAAGGGCACGCACCAGAAAGGTGGTGGGAAAGCAATTACAACCCTTTTCATTCAAGTAGCATTTAATAAAAACTCTCAATGACTACTGTAGTACCATGGGGCACCTATGGAACATTGCACTTCTGGTAACTTGTTCTCTGTTATTTTGTTGGATCTGGCGTGGTGGCTTGGGCGGCCCTGGAGCAGACACAGGCGGGGGTCGGAGGACGCTGTGAGTCAGGCGCGGGTCTGGCCACACACAGTGCCAGTCCAGCCTGACTCCCAAGGTAGGGCAGGCGGCTCTGCGAGAGTCAGGTGCGGGTAGGCCCCCTGCCGGAGCCTCCTTGCGAGATTTCAGTCACGCGCTGGGCCTCTTGTATGCATATAAATTCATTGGTTAATCTCTTCTCCCCTTCCCCCTATCCTTCCCTCTGAAATATGTCAGTCTATTGCATACTTTAATGTCAGGATCTTTTTTTATTTTTTTTTCTCATCAGTTTATTTTCTTCATTAGATTCCACATATAAGTGAGATTATGTGATACTTGTGTTTCTATGACTAGCTTATTTCACTTAGAATAATACTCTCCAGGTTACTCCATGCTGTCTCAAAAGGTCAGGGATCCTTTTTTATAGCTGCATAGTATTCCATTGTATAAATGTACCACTGTTTTTTAATCCATTTTATCTACTAATGGGAACTTTGGCTATTTCCAGATTTTAGTTATCCTATCTAATAACAGACAAACAGGGTAATTGACCATACCTTCTCTATACCTCCCATTGGCTAATCAGCATGATATGCAAATTAACCGCCAACAAAGATGGCGGTTAATTTGCATACGTAGGCTCCAAGTGGTGGCGGCACTGGCTGGGGTTGTGAAGACAGAGGACGGAAGGTGGCTCCGGCCGGAGCGAAGGCCTGGATCCTGGGTGCTGCAGGAAAACCGGTGCTGGCAGCCAGGAGAAGGGAAGGCCTATTGCACGAATCTCTTCATGCAACAGGCCTCTATTAGTAAATAATGCTACAAGCCTTGTTTTATGAGCTACACATGAAGTTCTCTGAAAGATGATTATATTTAAAGTAATTGGCTCAACCTACCAAGCTAAGGTTTCTTTGAATTATTTAAAAAATAACACTATTGAGTGTTTTCTTTATGCCTGAAACTGTACAAAACACTTTGCATACATCACATGATCTCATTTAATCACTGCAACATCCTATTTGCATTGTACCTATTTTACAGCTGTAAATATTGACACAAAGAGAAATTATGACTTGCCCAAAGTTAAGTCACATGCTCAGATTTTTCTACATATAATTAGATTATTATACATCGGTATAAACTTTGGGAAAGATTTATTGAAAATGTTTCAAGATGACTGAAAGCAGGCAATAACAAAAAAGTAATTAATTGAATTTGCATAAAACTGAGGAAAGGTAGTTCATTTAGGAGCAATGTGATTAGGTTGGGGGGTCTCAATATTGGTATTTAATGATGGGAGGATAAATGAGATGCCATTTCAGGCAAGGAAATAGGATTTAACTTAACTCAGATTTCCTGATGGCAAGTCCAGAGTTTTTATATTATGCATATTACCTTTCTATGCTCATGACATAGGGTGATACAGTTGTGATATTCTTTGGGATACATACCAATGGCTTATTTAAAAGAGGATATGAACTTCTTCAAAAGGGATAACTCAGCTTGGGATAATGCCTACCTAGCTTTTCATAGTCTTGCTATCCTGGACCTCCCCCAACTATTTCATCATTTGTCTATCCCTTCTCCAATACTTGTATTTGTTTAAATTGAGTCATTTGCTCATTGCTCCCGGAATACCCTATTCTCAGTATAAAACTCCAGGTGTTCCCTTTCCTGGTATGCCACCTCCTGGATCCTCCAATCATTGGGAGGATCTTTTTATCCTTTTATTGAATAAAAGGATTGACTTTTATGTGACCCTCCCCACCCCACCACCACTTTGCTTCTAAATGAGCTTCCTTTCCTCAGTTTCATACACATTTCTATCTCTCTATTCCTCTCCAGCTCTCTAAAATAAGTAAAAGTATATTTTTTAAAAAAATCACAATTGATTATATTTGTCTATTCTTGTCTGTTTGTTGTCATCTTGAAACATTTTCAATGCATATTTCCCAACTCTCTCACCCATATGTCTAATATCTTACTGTGGATTATTGTGACCATTTTATACACAAGCATTGAGGCTTTGAGAGATGAGTTATTTGTCTAAAGTGATGCTAGTGGCACAGCTAGGACCCACAAGTCATGGATCCTGAAGTCCTTGTTTATCTCACATGATGACTGTTCCCCTTAGAGTGATCTCCCCCACCTCACTAATTCACACAACTTTCAAAGATATTCTAGTGTTTGGAAGAACCTAGTAACATCTACAGTGACGTCTGGAGTCTCAGCAGATAATGTCAGGCACACCGGCCTGATGTGGGTGGGTAGGCAACCTTTATTGGATCCCTCTAATCCTCATAGGTAGAAATATGCACATCAGGACAAAGATAGGCTCCCAGGTCATCCTTCCTGTTCGGGAAACCTCATTCGAGCATATTAGAACAGTAAATGTGCTGCTTTTCTGCGAAAGTAAGATATTTTAAGCGAAAGTTTCCATAGAGACTCTTCAAATTTGCATGTTTTCCTTTGTTTCAAAATTACTGCCATCATCTAATGAAGAGAAATAGGTTAAATTAATCAAAGGAAAATTTTAGTCTGAACATAAAAAAAAAAAGTCTGCTAATAGTGAGATCCATTAGACTCTATTAGAAGCCCCATTGATTGAGTCATTTGAAAGAAGACTGATGATCCCCTGAGATGATTCTTAGACTCCCCCAGGCCAGAGGAGAGAGGAGCAGATGGAACATACAGGCCCCTCAATTTCTAATGTGGGTGAATTGTTGTTGTTTTTTGTTTGTTTGTGTTTTTTTTCTGAATTCCCTCATTTTGTCTCCTTATCAACAAATCCTGCCATCATTTCACACACATATTTATAGCATGTTTCCAAAGCTGTTAAGAGAGATAATTTCCTAGTGAGTGGGAAACAATGTCATTTTGTCATTTTTTTTTTGGGGGGGGGCAGGAAGGGAAGAACAGGCAATCTCTGCTTTCTAAAGCTTCCGTGATGAATAAGGAAGAGAAGAGAGAGGTTGGTGGTACACAAGGTTCAAGAAGCAACTTCACTCAGCTTCCTATGCAGACAGTGACTGGAGACTCCACAGTCAGCCTCCCTCGAAATTAACTAGAAGAAAGAACAATTTGGGACCACATCCACACCCCTAAATTTACTGGCACTAATGAGCTACATGAACCTAATCATTACATTATATCTGAAAAGTAAAAGGGATTTTAATGATCACCAGGTATAATCTCCTTCTTAATGCAGAAACTCCTTTTAATTACAGAATTCCTGTGAGATGGCCATTGGAAGCTCATTATTTCATTGAACTCTCTGTCCCATGATTAGTCGTTTCATTTGCTAAGAAAGTCATCCTTTTATTGGCCTAGGACATCTATTTCTTAGTATTTGCTTTTCCCTTTGGAATAATAATATACGACAAAATAGTAATAATAATGATGATTTTTAGTAACAAATTTTTTTTTCTATATACTATCACATAATATAATTTGCATGTGTTTATGTTCTGTTTAATGTTTTATTAATTTCAGAGGGAAGGACGAGGGAGAGAGAGATAGAAACATCAATGATGAGAGAGAATCATTGATCAGCTGCCGCCTGCATGTCCCCTACTGGGGACTGAGCCCCAAACCCAGGCATGTTCCCTGACCGGGAATTGAACTGTGACCTCCTGGTTCATGGGTCGATGCTCAACCACTGAGCCAAACTGGCCAGGGCTATGTTCTTATTTATTATCACAAAAATATTATGTTAGAGGCATTGCTGTTTGCCCTTATTTTGCAGAAAGAGGAACTGAGACCTTGAGTGCTAGAGTGACCTTGTTGAGGGTCATACAACTTAATAGATGGGGAATTCGGATTTGTGCCCAATTCTGCTTGATTGCAGAACTCAAACTCTTACACGCTTTGCATAATGGACACAAAAATGCTTCCAGCTCCTCATTTTATACATTCAAAATCCATCGTCTCTTCATTTCTTTTTCTTCTGGGTTGCACATCTCAGCTCCCTTAAGCATTCCTTAATTAATAGGACTTTCAGTCGCCATGTGGTCGTGGTTCATTTTATTTTGGAAATTTCTAGTTTCATTCTGAATACATGGAACCTTAAACTGGAAATATACTAAAAAGTGCTTTGACAAGTGCCACATATAGAAGATTCTATCATCAGCCTCCACCATTTTTCCAAATAAATTTTCTGCATCTGAAAAGTTATTAGTAGCAAAGATGATACTTGACATCAGAAGAACGTCAAAGTAAAAAACTTTAAGGAGATAGAAATACAATTGGGTTTGAGTAGGCTGTATTTTCAGATTAGTAGGTTTCCCTTTATTTGAAAGAACTCCATTTTTTGGTAGAAATGAATATAGAACTTATTTTAAATGATTTCCTAGTTGATTTGAGAACATGGTGCTGCATCTCTCTTTGTCTGATGACATTTGGGGTGAAGGCATTCCCATCTCAGCTGCCCACAAACAGCCACACAATGGGCACATCATTCCTGAGGGTTCCAGAGCCCCAATGTAAGCTTCTGGCAAAGCTAATGTTGCTAAGAGGAGCTTAGGCTTCCAGATTCCATTTGTCAGGAAGATAAATGAAAACTAGGTGTGACTGTCTTTGGGTGGCCAAGGAAAATAAAAGAGCAGGCGATGCATAGGCATTATTCCCAACTGTCATGGGAGTCAGACCGTTACAAGAGTTACTGGATGCTGAAGCCTTTGCTTGGAATTCTCAAGGAAGCTCTGATGTTGACATGGGAATTGTACCCAACAAGAGCAAGTCTCTGAGAAATTTCCAGGGAGATGTGGGGAAGTAAGCTAGCATACTTTCAAGGAGCTCATATACTTTCCCAGCAAGTAGCAAGACCAGAATCTAAAAAAGCAGATAGAACTCAGTAAAGAAAGAAAATAGTCATAAAATTAGTAGTTATAGTAATAAAATGTGTCATAGAATAATATCAGTGATATAAGTTATTAAGCAAGAGAACCTCTGGAGTTAGGCTATTGCTATGCCTTGTCCAGGCGACTTAATGATGTCTATGGCAAAAAGGGTCTTCAGGAAAGTGTCCCGGGAAAAGCACCCCATTGGAATGAAAAGTAGTCACTAGTTAATGTCAGTTCTGGGTTGCCATTCTGATCATTAAATAGTACTATGGTTGGGACACTATTGTGATTAGATTAAAATATATAAAAATTTTAGTAGTGGCCAGTGTGGCTCAGTTGTTTGGGTGTCTTCCAGTGCACCCATGGGTCACTGGTTGGAGCCAAAGCCCAGGTTGCTGGCTTAATTCCCCAGGTGGGGCATGCAGGCAACAGCTCATCGATGTTTTGCTCTTGCATAGATGTTTCCTTAAGCCCAGCCTGTGTGGTGTAGATCTATGAACTGGGACCCCTTACTAAAGTAATTGGCACAGTCTCACTTGGATGTTTGTTGTTGTTGTTCTTTTCTCTTTACGTTCTGAAATGTTCTGATGTTATGTTTAGAAGTAATTTTTTGTTTTATTTTTTCACCTATCCTTTTGTGTAATTAGGGTAACCTTTCAATAGAAAGATTCATGCCTTTCTTCAAATATGCAAAAATTCCCCCGAATTATTTATTGCTTATTTCTTCCCCTCTATTTTCTGTTTTCTCCTTTTGCACCTCATAATTGTTGGTGCTGATGGGTATCCTTGATTGTTCTCCTGTGCCTTTTATATTTTACCCCATATTTTCTGTCTCTTCGTCCTTTGTAGAAACTCTATGTTTATGTAGAGATTCTTGACTTTTATCTCACTGTTATTTTTTATACATCATCCTTTAACTCTCTCAGAATACTAAGTAGATTTTTCAAGTTTCTTCTTTTCTGTGAGTTATTTCTTTCTCCACTGGGACTGTTGTGTTTGTTTATTTTGCCATTTTAATGCTGCTAATTTTTTCATATACCTGGGTGATTATAAGTTATCTATACATATATAAATAGTTAACTTATCCAAAGTAGTGAATTGGATTTTCTCAACTGCTATATATCTTTTGTTTTCCCTTCAAGATTTTTCAATAAGGAAGCTGATCTGGCCAGGTAGGCACTTACATCACTAGGGAGTCAGGGTTTGGTAAGGGGTTACCAAAATGGGAAGAAGGTAGTGGTTTTAATTCTACCTAAGCAATGCATTACATTTTTTTAAAAGAAGGGGTCATTGTTTTCCTTATGGTGATTATTATTTAGCTTTGTTTTCTTTTGACTTGGGTCAATGTGTGATTTCTTATACTTTTAGGAGTGTGGGAGAGAAAGGGGAGGCGTTAGGAACTAGATTGTTCCTTGATGTAGAGAAAGAATTTTAGTCAGAGCCTCTATTTTTCTCCACCCACCAATATTGGCTCACTTTCATGATCACACCCTCATATTTATACTTACTAATTTTATTCCAAAAGCCTTTGGGGTTTGCCTAGAAGATTAGCTCCCTCTTTCACTGCTATCTCTTCCTGTATTAATTCTGGGTTGTTGATTGTTCAATTACATGGTTTTCATCCATTTTCCATCTCCCAAAAATGCTTTGAAATCTAATGTTGAATAATGACTCTTCTCCCATTCTCTTTCCTAGTAGGGTTTATAGATTTAATTCTGTTTTTATTCTCCCTCTTTTTAAATAAGAAGTGGAGGCAAATGCAGGCATTTGATCACCATATTAAACAAGAGTCACCCTGTGTACTTGCAGAAAACCAAGGGCTGCATTGCATTTCTTTGGATCTGCAATACCATCGACTGTGTTCTTACTGAGGGCCATGTGTGATGAGTCGGGATAACTAGAACACAGATACATATTATTAGTGTTTCCTGTGCACAAGGCACATCAATATCTTTCCAAGGTTTTTAAGTTGCTTGAAAAGAACACCATAGGATAATGAAAGGCCAATGAAAGTCAGGATTTGAATCAATAACCCTTTCTCTTGCCATGGGTTTTTTTTCTTTTTTTCAACTGAGACTTAGACTTGGAAAAAAATTGGATGTGACAAATAACAAAATCCCATGATTAAACTAGCGATGCTGCTTTTGACCATACCAAATTACAATAACTAAATTGAAAAGAAACTAAAAAGTAATAAATGTAGTATCATAAAACTAAAACATTTTAATAGGTTTTTGTTTGTTTGTTTGCAGTTTAGATGTTGTTATCTCAAAGATCTTGAATTCAGGTTTTATTCTTGTAGTTTCCTACATCTATAATTAACCCCCAAGTTGTTTTCCTCACTTCTTTATGAGAAATACACCTGGTGTTTCTGAAAATAAAAATATACTTACAAGTGCTTGTGGGTGACTTATTGGTGCTTATATCCAGCATAAGTGGGGTGTATAAAATCATGCCTACTCCAAATGTCCAGTAAAGCAGCAGCATGGTTTGTATAATTCTTCCAGACTTCCCTTCTGTCCACCTGCTTATCTTAAATCACCCTGCTTTGGCGCCCCCTGCATTCTAGACTCTCATGATGGAATCTGGTCCTGGTATGTGCTTTAGCCTCCTCCTGCCTCTGATATTTCATTTGTCTTTTTTTCCTTATTGATGATAATCTTGTTGTCTGCCTTATTCGCAGTTATATGTTCAAGTCTCTTTGGACTCCACATTTCTTAGCCTTTTTTTTTTTAGGATTGGACTAAATGGTACAGTTTAATGTAGATGAGGAGAAGAAGGAAAAAAGGAGGTTTCTCTGTTATGAGCTCTGTGCATCAAACCAGAGACAAATATTAGATGCATGTAAGGTGAAAAACTGTTGGTTAAGGCCAAAGAGGTTGTGGTGCAAGGTGTGTGGAGTGCTAGAGAATAGAAGTACATGGAGAAATGTGTTGGAAAGTCACCTGAAGGTGGCCTAGGTGATTATCAGAAACAAGGGCTGGAATTCTCAGCTGTGCTTTAGTGGGTGGTGATACTTTATAAAATAGAGAGTACATTTGAAATTGAAATTTGAGTCTCATCCTATTTATTATCCATTGAAATCAAACATGAATCATTCATGTGTTTATCAAAGATTCAGTAGACACATACTATGCAATGCATTTTAGTTAAAATTATGGGAAATTCAATAGTGACTAAGGCATTACCCTCAAAGAACCCAGGAGAGTGGTATAACTATACATGTAATGGAGTGATGGAAGAGAAGGAAGAGGTGACAGTGTTTTGTACATGGCAGTATAAGTTATTTACTTATATTTTATTTAAAAAATATTTTATTGATTTCAGACAAGAAGGGAGAGAGAGATAGAAACATCAATGATGAAAGAGAATCATTGATTACTGCCTCCTGCACGCCCTTACTGATCAAGCCTGCAACCCAGGTATGTGCCCTGACTGCGAATTGAACCTTGATCTCCGGGTTCATGGGTCGATGCTCAACCACTGAGCCATGCTGGCTGGGCGCGGTACAAATTATTTAAAACTGAAAGGATACAATGTATTTGTGGCTGTAGTTTTTTTAAAATATATATATTTTTTATTCTAATTCTTGGATCCACAAAATCAAGTCAACCCTTCCACCCACTGGGGAGCAAATGGGAGGTGAGAAATAACAAGGACAGCTTGTCAGCCAGCTCTGTTGTAGCCTAAGGCAACACATAAAGTAGAGTTTTCACTTATTGAAAGCATGCTGAGGGTGACCAGAAAAGAACTTCCTGTTAAATCATTGTTGTTTGTCTATAAAATGAGAATACTTACTTAATAAAGATATTTCAAATTGTGCCATCTGGCAAGTCATCTTGCCTAATTACAAGTCTAAATCTATCCATTGGTTTTCTCACAGAAGTTGAAGATACCATTCTACTCTTTCAATCCTCTTTGAAAACTAACATGAAACATGACTCACCCAGCTCTAGATGATTTTTTCGATAACTATACCTTTTAAAGCACTTTGCTCACTGATGTGTTTATTTGTACTCCTATAGCATATTTCATTTATATTGATCCCTTTTGCCAAAGGGAAGGTCAGTCTGTGGTTAATGTAACTTATTAGAACACCCAAAGCCATCATTATAATATGACCTAGTCGTTTTACTCTACAGAGTTGTTTCTTTTTCCATTCTCCTTGCCTTTGCTGTTCTGAGAATCTGCTTAATTCTTGCATTTCTAGCTTCTGAGTACACACAGTGAGAGGGTAATGCCTTCTTGTAACAATAACTTGCCACATAAGGAGTGATGCTTGTAACCCAGTTTAAGTCTAGGGGGACCTGCTTTCCCTCTGAATTGTAAGGTTGGATAAATTGTGAAGAAAGGGAAGACACTACCAACACCCTGTGGATTGCTCAACATCTGGGGGTGGCATGCACAGACTACAATGAATGGGGCTGCCATCCTGTGGAGGCCTTACACCATCTCTATTCTTTGGCCAAATACAACAAAACAACTAGAGTAAACACTGAGTTTGTTTAGGGAAAGGTACCATCCCACAGCTACATGGAAGGGAAAGTTGTGACCAATATCCAGGTTATCTCACATCAGTGACATAAGTATACCTACAGGAAAAATAGAGAGGAGTGTTTAAAAATGAAAGTTCAGTCTCCTCCTTCATTGAAATCAAACACGAATGATTTGTTAATTTATCAAAGATGCAATAGACACATATTATGTATAATTTATTCTGCTACTTTTATGGAAAGTTCAATGGTGAGTAAGGCAGCGTCCTCAAAGAAACCAAGGATCTGGCAGGAGAGCAAGATAAATACATATTTGGTAGAACAATGAAAGAGAAGAAGGGGGCAATGAGTTGACTATATAAGTATCTATTTTCAGGATATCAAAACTGAGACATAGGTTTTATGATCTAGACCACAGGTTATATAAAAAACAGCAACATAATTGATGATAAATATATTTGTATTTACAGAGCATACAGATGTCTTTTATAGATAAGTCTTTGTGTAGTTATATATGATATTGTGTGGCTTTTAAGAGATAATAGATATAAAATATATTTTAAAAAATATAAATAATATGAGTGATTAATGCAGTGTCCTGTTAGAAAAATGGTCAGATTATGGTAAAAAATTAATAAATGATGGGTGGCTAGTGGAGAGAGTTGGACAGAGTGCAAAGGGCAATTTTATTTTTATTTATTTATTTTTTTATTGTTAATCTTCACCCAAGGTTATGTTTCCATTGCTTTTTAAAGAGAATGGAAGGGAGGGGGAGAGACAGAAAGAAACATCTATGTGAGAGAGACACATTGATTGGTTGCCTCCCGAATGCGCCCTGACCAGGGTTGGGGATCAAGCCAGAATCAGTATGTGCCCTTGACTGGAATCAAACCCAGGACCCTTCAGCCTTGCAGGCTGATGCTCTATGCACTGAGCAAAACCAGCTAGGGCTATTTTATCTTTTAATATCAAATATAATCATGTTTGCTTGAACCAAAAGTTCATTTTTTAACTTTACCTGAGGATATGTTTTTCACTGATTCTAGAGAAAGAAGAAGGGAGAGGAATGAGAGAGAGAGAGGGAGAGAGAGAGATATGTAGGTGAGAAACATAGATCAGTTGCCTCCTATATATGCCCTGACCTGAGATCGAACCTGAGAGGGCATGGGAGAACACTGGGCCTAAACATGTATTTTAATTTCTGATATTGACAGGGATGCAGTTAAATTTCACAAGAGGTAAATTTCAGCATAGAACTTCTTTGTGCTTGATGAAGTCATGGTAACAATTCCATTCAAGTCTCTATTAAGATAGTTTTTTGGGGGGGAAAGAAAAAGGATAATTTATGTGCTCAGTGTTCTTTCTTTTCTTAATTTTGTCTTTATTTATTGATTTGAGAGAGAGAGAAACCTCGCTTTTAGTTGTTCTACTTACTTATGCATTCATTGGTCGATTCTTATGAGTCCTGGTCAGGATCGAACTTGCAACCTTGGCATATCGGCACGATGCTCTAACCAACTGAGCTACCAAGCCAGGGCCTATTCTTCCAGTTAATATAAATTTGCCCTTATTCTTCAAAGTTAAAAAAAAAGTTTTCTTAAATGTATTCCTAGAGATATCTGTATATCAGGCAAAAAAATAAACATTGATGAAAATGAAAAGTACACTCATTCTTTAATTGGCAGATAACCTTGTTTCTCTCATCCTTTAGTCTTCTCTTCAGGAGGGCTCCAGAATTTGACTCAATCTGGAATCATGTTCCGCTACACTAGCTCCACGAACTAGCCAATTACCTATGAAGGTTTCTTCTTGGATGCCCTCAGTTAGCTCTGTTCATTCAGTGGAAAACTTGTGGTACTGAATTCATTCTAGATGACAGGCAGAAAAATTTGTACTATTTGAATGGCAACTTAAATATACAATGCAAGGTATTTGATTAAACTTAAATTAATTTAATTTAGCTGTCAAAACCTCAACAAAGATGCTTAGTATTTCCTGTGATGTCTATTTGATATGTAGAGGTATGTATGTATGTGTGTGTGTGTGCAAATGTGTGTGTACATGAGACTGTGCAATTTTTCTCTGCCTTTGTGATGAAGGTTATATTTGTAAGTGTTAGAAAAATATTTTATATTAACATATATAAGTTGTAAAATATGATAGAAACTATTGTCATTATAAATTACATCACATAACTTTCACTAGTGTTTCTTAGGATTTCTTCTGTCTGTTCAGAATTCTGCTGTAACTATGCTTAGACCATCTATCTCCTAAGAACAGAACCACACAAATTGATAGAACAATTGTCTCTAGTATACTCTCCACTATAGAGATTTAGACAATCGATAACATGTCAAATCGCAGGACTGGGTGGAGGATATGAAGGCATAGGACATATAGTTTCTACCTCCAAGTAAGTTTTCCAAGATTGTGATTTACTCTCTTGGAAAATCCAACAAGTATTTACCTGGACAAATAACTTTAGATGACAAGGTGAGAAAGACCAAGAGTGCTTAAGAGTTTAAAAGAGGATATAACTGAGGAGACTACATACGGCATGCGAGAATTAAAATTATCCAGCAGTTTAATATAGCTGATATCCCTCTTGAAGGAAGCATCATCACTACAAAACTGAAAAAAGTCCCAGCCTGTGTGGCTCAGTGGTTGATCTTCAACCTATAAACCTGGAGCACATGCCTGGGTTGCAGGCTCCATCCA
>NW_006292687.1:4840410-4867569 GCF_000327345.1 Myotis davidii | reverse complement strand
TTGACTTATTTTAAAAAATACATATTTTTATTGATTTCAGGGAGGAAGAGAAAGGGAGAAAGAGAAACATCAATAATGAAAGAGAATCATTGATTGGCTGCTTCCTGCATGCCCCTTACTGGGGATTGAGCCTGCAACCCAGGCATGTGCCCTGACCAGGAATGGAACCTGGGACCCTTCAGTCCTCATGCCAATGCTCTATCTACTGAGCCAAACTGGCTAGGGCAATGTTGAGATTTTTTTAAAATTTCTCTTTCCACTTACATACCTTCATATGTAATTGGAAGTAACACAATCTACATACAGATATATATGTAGATTGCAACCTGTCACTCAAGAAATGAAAAAAAAATTACATATTTTTTGAGTTCCAATTAATATAGAAAGTAGACTTCCAAATTACCCAAATAAATATGATGTGGTGCTAAAAACAACATTTACACTATGTATAAAAAACTGGCTTAATTTGTTTCTCATTCATTTATTTATTTACGTAACCTTGTTACTTACCTCCTCCTCTATGATGTATATGGTGCTTAGTATTAACTATTAAGTATATTTTGTTTCTATCTGAGGATTGAATTTTTATTGTAATGTGTAGCTTCCCTGCTCACAATGTGCAGAAGCTCTTTCTAATTATATATGTAGAGCTGGTGATATTTTTAAATAATAAAATACTAAACACAGGCATGAAGTCTGGAATTCCCACATGGCAGTGGTGGCTGGAGAAGGCAATTAAAAAGGTGAAATCATGGTAGTAGTCGGCACTTGATCATAGAAGAGGCAACTTCAAGATGGCAGTACCACCTCCTCTGATTATTAATAAATAAATATTGACATTAATTGAGCACTTTTCATCTTCAAAGCACTTTACAATTATTAATTAGTACTCTTAGGACTATTTGAAATATAATTTCTGAAGTTTGCATTTAAATAGGATACACATGATGGTGTTTTTTGGCTTCTTGTATAAGGCTTTTTAATTTTTTTTTAATTCTTAGATTAAAAAATGGAATCAGAGATAGTAGCATGGATGTAGCTAAATAGACATTCCAAGAAAGTTTATCTCAGGACATTGAGTATGGAGTCTAGAGGAGCTGCATTTGCATGTTCTCACAGCAATGGACCTAGGTCATGGCTCAGTTTCCCTAAAGGCTTTCAACCAAGGAGAGGTCCTTATAGGTCATGAATGAATCGGCTTTTGCACCCAAACCTTTGTACAGAGTGTTTTCTATGCTTGGAGCTGCCACTCCAACTGTTGCCATTTTCCCTTTGCCTGCTAATTCCTATGCATCTCAGTTTTATAACATAGAAGTGCTATATCCTAAACTTTGGATTTAAATAAAAGTCATTCAATAAATGTTTATGAAGTAAACAAAAAATTAAATAATCAGGACATAAATCCCTGTCTGGTAGCCCATAGACTAACAAAAGGACCAAGATTATATGAATAACTACTATACAGTGTAACAAGTATTTTTTTTAAATTAATATGCATTTTAGTCAGTTTATGTTTACTAAAAAAAAAAAAAAATGAGGAAAAAGTACAGAGGGTTACAATATTCTTCCTTAACACAACCTCTGAACATTCACCTACTATTAACATCTTCCATTACTGTGGCACATTCGTTAGAATTGATGAGCCAATACATTATTGTTAATTAAAAACCACAGTTTTTATTAAGATTCATTCTTTATCTATACATTCTATGTATTTTAACAATTGCATAGTGATATGTATCCACCATTATAGTATCATACAGAGTAGTTTCTCTTGTTGTATGTTCCTTTGTGTATCAGTTAATAAGAATTTGACTTCTTTGTAGGCACTCACCTTTCACGCAGACCTGCATTTCAAGGAAGTTGTTTGTGTCCCTTTCGTGACTGCTTCTACAAACACAGAAACATCAGTTTTCTTGTTCTACTGAGCAAGGAGTTTCTCTGTCCCCAGAGAAATACATTTCATTTAACCTGTCTTGAAGATAAGACCAGGGTCTAAGGGCTGGTGATGAAGGGAGGATGTTTGCAATTTAATCCAGTTTGACTTAGAAGAGGCATTTCCAAATATATGTGCCTGTCATGCATCCTGTCCAGTTACGGAGCATTCTGGCACCTTTTCTGTTTGCAACACCTATCACCTTCCTCGCTTCTGTGCTGTTCAGGATCATTGTAGGCACCACAGTAGCAGCTACCCCGTCTGTGAAGCTGCAAATGGATCTACTGATGGTCAGTGGAGAATCGACTCTATATTTTCAAAAAGCAGCTTGAGCTTGTTGAACGCAAACAGATATACTCTCTTATGTGCCTTTTTTAAGGATCCATAAACCATTGTTGAACTACAATCTCCTACTTAGTATACAGGGACAGTCTTTTCATATCAACATAGGCATAAAATTGCTTTGTGATTATTTGTCTGTGTCTTCTCTCCTAGACAGTAATTTACATAATGAAAAGAAACTATTGTTTTTATTTACTCTTGGATCCCTCAAATATTTGAATTTTGCTTGCCACATGATAATCTGAAATTCTGAATGAATTTAAAACACAAAAATAAAAACAAATTTAAAAGATAGATATGGGGAAACTAAATAAACTAGAAAATCAAACTTTCTGTAATTCTTTAAGGAGATGGTTTGAAAAAATTTCTAACTTTGCTACTTAATCCTCACACCTAATGAATTTGTAATGGCACAGAGAAGATGAAAGGAAGGAAAAGGTATGCTTATGCTTTGTAATATCACGGCATAAAACCTTGATGAGAATATTATATATGCCTCAAATTTAGCCTCCTTTTGTTCTTGAAGTTCCTCTAAATGTCATATTAAACCACTAAGGATAAAGACACTGATGATGAAAAGGGCAATTTTCCATTCCACCAGTGAGGAGACCTCATCTTGTGACCTAGAGAGGACATTTCAGAGCCCCCTCAAGGAACCTCAGATCTGCCCAGAGAGAGGTTCAAAGGCAAAGGCTTTCTGTTTGCCTTCGGGCATCCTGTGGATAGCTCTCCCTGGCACCCTCCTGTATGTGGACCAGGTGTCCCTATTAGGGCTCCATTAGCACGTTACAGCCTCTCTCATTTTCCTCTCACATTGGATTGTAATTGCCTGGATACTTGCCCATTTTCTCCACCAGGCTTTAGGCTACATTATGATAAGAAGCCTGTTTGCCTTGCTTACTGTTGCATCCCTTATGCCTCGCTGAGTGTCTGGAATATAATATAGGGGGAGGCAAGGAAGGAAGGAAGGGAGGAAGGCAAGTAAATTAAGAAGGAAGGAAAGCAAGTCTCACATCTAGAAATCATAAACTTTCTCTCAAAATCACTGGGATATCAAGGTGTAAATGTTTCTCTTAGACGCTTGACTCATAAGAAAGCCCTTAGCTTTTTGGGAAAAGCAAAAGGCCTACTTAGCAAGGTAAACTAGTTGGCCCACAGCTCTGTTGGAACCACCTTGATACTATGATTAGCTTTGATATTGCCTTCCATCTGTCTGACCTATATTGGATGAGGGTGGATTCACTGACCTCGGCTATAATTTATTGCTATATTCCATGGGATGCCTAATCGCTACAGCCACATATGGTCATGTTGCTAGCACTAACATTGTGGTCTTGTGTTGGTGTGCATTGTGTCATTCTAATGCCTTTTCCTTGGCTGACTGTAGGCCACATTTGGTTTTGTGTCTTTTCTGTCATCTGAGATGAGTAACTTGCTATTCATACGGGACAGACTGTCTTTTTCTACTTACTACATATTTCCATTTTTTTATACCTATCATGCATGTCTTATTGCTCACATTAACTGAAAGCAGGGACCATGCCATATATTGCGTTGTTTTATCTTTCTATGATTAGCATATTATGGAACACAATAGGTACTCAATATTTTTAAAAATGGTGAAATGTATAAGAAACAAAGGGACTTTTTTTTTTATCAGAAATAGAAATAGAAATATTTCTTTCTAATTCAATTCATATATACTCCTTTTAAGCCTCCAAGATTCTGGGGTTTATATTAAGAGTTTAAGATATTCAAGGGATAGTTTTCAAAAACCAGTGGCTATATTTGTAGGTATATTATGTATGTTTCTATTGGGTCAAAAAACCCATACGTGCTTTCTTTTTCTGTTGGACACTGGACTCATGGATGTAAAGGATTCCACTGCAAACACTCTTCTCTCTGGCACCACCCATGCAGACCTACTAGGCTCCATACTCATCCATGCCCCAAGTGACACTCAGCAGCAAGAAGGCCAGAAACAAAAAGCTCCAAGTTCCTAAGATTTAAAGGCAACTTCTCAGGACTTAAATTGGAACCCCAAACCATATAAGGTTGTAAG
Source organism: Myotis davidii (assembly GCF_000327345.1). Lineage (NCBI taxonomy): Eukaryota > Metazoa > Chordata > Mammalia > Chiroptera > Vespertilionidae > Myotis > Myotis davidii. Next base: position 4,863,229 of record NW_006292687.1, on the reverse strand, counting down.
GTCAGAGCTGAACTGTTTTTCCATTTTATTGCTCAAGGACAAGAGAACTTGATGCATGAGACTCCAGCCCCATAAACCGTCTACTGAGGTGGCCATTTCATCACGTATGGTTGCAAGTTGAGTACTGACCACACAATTTAAATTGACAGCGGCAGGGCCCTGGTGGGCATCTGAGAAGCAATGTCACATACAACATCCTTTTCCTAATTATTAGGACCTGGACAGGTGGCAGGAAGGGAACGAGGGGTGAGCTGAGGGGGAGAGGGAGGGGCGGGGAGGCACAGTGACATTTCCCATCTCAGGAGTACAAGATTCATTACCTCTGATGAAAAGTCACCAGGCTGCGGTGAGTCCTGACATACTTCGTGACAGGAGAAAGTGACATGGCCGTTTGACATTCAGGGCTAGAAGGTTGCCGGTCTGTAATCACTAGTTAAAATTGAATCTTGTACATTGCACCCTGCCAGCACAGCTCAACTCTTGATAATTATTTGGATGCTACTGTATTTGGATTTTATTTCCCCAGCAGAGAGGGGAAGTTGGATTTATAGTTTACTGCTGGTTAAGATTGGAACAAGCTAGATCTTTTTTTATGGTTAATATGGCAGAGCCAAATAAATCTAGAGATGTTTTTGTCCCCATTTTAATTCTAAACCACTTGAGAGTGGGGGTGGGGAGCCACATAGAAATCACAGGGTGTGTCTTCTAATTTTCCGTGAACAAGCTACAATTCTGTCTGCGCTAATATTTTTCTCTTTCCCCCCCTCTCACTTCATGATGCTTTAAACCAGCCATCTGGACACAGACAGGGCTGGGAAACATCATTGTGCAATAGCTATAGCAAGGGCTGCCTCTTGGATGAGAATGGAGATGGTCAATGCCACTTAACAACCACTTATTCTTTACCTGGGGGTCAGGAAAAGGACAAGAGAAATGTTTTACAGTGGGTCATTTTGCTGTAATTACAGAGTGGCCTTGAACTGTTGATTTGCATACAAGCCTGCTGAGATTCTAGTAAGGATATTCTCTTCTGCTGCACCCACCTGGATGCACAGAACCCTTTGGTCATTGCAAGAGTACAGCCTATATATTCACCCCATTAAGCCCAGGAGGATCCCCAATATCTGGCTTGACAGGTGCAATCTAACATTTTGAGGAGTCACAAGCCACCTCTTCACAGGAAGGTAAAGTGACAGTCAGAGCTCACTTTATTTACAGACAGAATAGGCATTGCCTGTGCCCTAGGGATTAGCTGGGCCCTGTGAAGCAGACTGCTGGCCCGACTCAGATATCCTCACCATTCATTCCCTCAGTGTCTAACAGCCCGTCATTAGAAAAGCATAATCTTCAATAAAAACATTGAGTTCCAAGGGTTCCAAAATAAGGGACCACTACTTCTTAGAGAAAAAAGTACTTCTCATACACAGCCAGAGCTAGGTAAGCATGGTGAGGAGTCTGCTGGGAAGAAGCCTGGATTCATTTGTCGGGGGGAGGGGGAGGGGGATTAGGCCAGCTGATAGTTGTCCCATCACTAAGAGGTCTCATGACTTGCACACCCATTAAGTTTGTGAGACTGATGTATGGAATGAGAACATAATTCACAGTGAGGAATAATAATGCAACAGGATTTGGAATGTGCAAAGGCCACACACCGTGCAGACATTGCAGGTAAACAGGCCAAATCCTAAACAGAAGGTGTCCTGGTGATCCAGGAATGACCAGGAAAGTTAAGATGGATCCAACTCTTCACCTCTTGCTGATAGCATAGGTGTAGCCAAGGCTGTCCTCACCAAATCCAGGACTGCCTTATGGAGCTGGAGACAGCCTCCTTAGTGTAAAGTTCCCTTTCTCCTGAGTAGGGCACTGCTGAGATGGTCATTGACAATGGCTCGTCTTCTTTGTTCAGTTCTCAGTAGTAATGCCACCCCCTTTGCTCACTTTCCACTTACACTAGACACTGTTGATATCAGAGCTCAGCTTCCAGAAGGCAGTTGTATTTTTCTGCTTTTCAGGTCACTTACAGACATAAGCAACTTAGAATGAATAAATTCATTACTGGCTTTATTCCTTTAGACAGTACACTGACAGAATAGTGCACCTGAAGGACAAGTATCTTGTTCAAAGAATGGAGTTTTGAATAGGGACAAGTCTAGGGAAGTCACTGAGTTTTGAGAAAGTTGGCCATCACGTGGAACAATGTGAATACTTGGGAACATACATAAATAATTAAAGGAAAAGAGTACAGGACAAAGAAGAAAGACATAAAGAAAGGAGAGGAAGGGGAGGGGAGGGGAGGGGAGGGAAAAAGGAAAGAAAGAACATGTATATCGAGGGGATGAACTCATGCCTACAATCTCCTAATGGTGACAGACTCAATAGTGACTTGAACACGGGTTGCTGAGATGATGATCTGGCAGTAATGAATCTGAGGTCTTTGGTTTGGTTGGATGGTGTATGGTTAAATGAATAAACTTATTTTTTAGTCATAACACACCTCAGCTGCTCTGAATTTGTAGTGACTGAATTAAGGATAGTTTTTCTCTTCTATGGCCATCAGTTACTTTATTTGGAAGAACAACCTCAATTATTCATTCTCTAGGCAAAAACACAAAGCTGTAACTCTTAAGGGATGTCATCAGCAGTATTGCCTATGGAAAACCAAAGGACAGGCCCCAGGACATACTCCTTTCCTACCCACAAATTTCACACATTATGTATGGTTCATTTCAAGACCCCTCTTCCATGAAGTCTTCCCTGACTTACCGAAGTTGATCTGTCCTTCTCTACATTTCTGTAGAATTTATCTTTCTAGTTTTAATGCATCACCTGTGCTGGATTTTAAAGTTCCTTCTGTGTTTCCTGTTTATATTATCTTGCTTGAGTGAGAAACTATAGCCTGGAGCTAAGAAGCTTTGGAGAAAATTGAGTTTCCAGAGGTTTAAAGTGAGAAACTATAGCCTGGAGCTAAGAAGCTTTCGAGACCTAAAGTTAGTCTTTTAAACCTCTGGAAACTCAATTTTCTCATCTACTAAGATGAAGAAACGGAAATATGGGCCTCACAGGTCACTTCCAGTTCTCATATTCTGAAAACTATGTTGTGCTTCCGTTGTCCTTCTCCTTGAAGGGAAATATATTTTCCTTTGTTTAATTTGCAAAACCCTGTGTTCAATCCAATAGAAGCAGAACGCCCTTAGAGCAGTGCTCAGGACTAGACTCCAGCCACACCATAGACGTATTCAAATGACAGCCCTCCAAATATAGCAACAGAGCTGAGCTCCACCCTGTGCAATTGTCTCACGATGTGGCTCTTCCGGTTCTGCAACCAGAACATAGGAACTCTGTGCTTAGATAGGTTCAAATTGTATTTTTTGAAACATTTCATTCAAAAATGTTATGTCACCTGACTCTTCCTAGCCTCCTCTCATTTCTGCATGTTTCTGAGGAGACTGAGCTGTCTGGAGCCTGTTCCTCGCACAGCGCCCAAAGGGGAGCCTTCCCCACAGCTCTTGGTGCAATTAGCATCCTGGAATATGGAGCGGAAGTGATGCTGAACACACAGCTAAGGCTAGATATCAGTTATTGCTGAACACCAAAAAGAAGGAAGAATACGAAAGTAACAGCGCTCCCAGCTGAAAAGCGCATACACCTGCAAACACACACCTGGGAGTGGGGGCCTTGTATTTCGACATTATTATTTTAACATGTACCTAGTGTTCTTGTGGAGTATATCGATTACACGCATTGACATTACACGACTGGTTGATAACCTCATCAATATCCCGTTGAAGTGGGGCAACGGGGAGAGAATTTGTGGCAGCCTCGGGTGAAGCCCACAGATTGGACAACTGGGTTTGGATAGATTTTCTTTACTTTTCTTGGAATCTATATGTCACCCAAGAAGGAAGGTTTTTTTGTCACTAAGCGGGGTCGGAGCTTACTACTTGCCTTAGAAACACAAGGGACAGGAGCCTCCTTGTCCCTGTTGTCCCCTGGCTGTGCCATCTGATAATCCAGCAGCACCTCTCCTCTGCCTTCCAGGGGCTAATTCAGATGCAGAGGGTAAACATGGCTTTTTGCCTTTTGTGCCGCTCTCTTAATCAAAGTGATTTTCTGAAATGCACCTGTAGGAAATAGACTCTTTCATTTCAGTTTGCACAATGTTTAAGTCCCTCCTTAAAAACATCAGGAAAACAAAACAGTCCCCACCCGAAAGGCCTCTTCACTGGTCTTGAAAGGATTTTTTCGGCTGTTTCCCTTATGCTGCCTTGTCCTTCTGTGCGACTTCCCAGTCCCATTCACAAACTGTTGCCATGGCAAATAATTATATCACAGATGAATTGTGTATACTTCCTTTTCATAGCTGGAAGAAAAATTGTATAGGAAAGGGGGAAAAATCAAAATCCTTTAAAATTACAGGGGAGATGGCTGAGGCAGGATTGCCTCCTAGTTAACATAATTAGCTCCATGAATTATAAATTGATGTTAGAAGCTGCTCTTCATGACAAAAGGAGTAATTATATTTACTCATGTAAAATTAAACAATACAAAAAAAATTAATGGGACTCACCAGAAGCTCTCTTGACATTATAAAATGCAGAGATCTGAATATCCCGCGATCTGAAGTGATTTAAGCAGCATAAACTTTACTGCTGCTCAGATTTGCTGTGAAGAGATATATCTCCTGGCTAGTTTATAATTGAACTCCCATGTTCAAAAAAACATATATACACACACAAAACATCCACCAAAAACAACCCTTAAATGGCTTATTTTATAGACTGATGTGCAGAAATAGTGAGATTCTCCATACCTGAGTGGAATGTGGAAATAGATTCCACAGATGGATATTTTTTATTGATTATTTCAACGTCAAAGCCTCCGAATAGAGGGTGACCTATTTATTTAAATAACTCTCAGTTGTGTCTAATAGTGGGCCTGATAGTTGTTTGTCAACTGGCTGTGCACATCCAAAGAGATTTCCCTTGAGGGGAGTGGCAATGTGTCAGAGTGGCCTTGGGTCAGAATGGCAGTGTGGTGGTATCTCTGCATATGCTATCCAGGCACTCTAACACCTATGGTTACCAACATTTCAAACCCATGGGTGCCTCACCCCAGACTAGGAAGACAGAAAAATAGAGAGGAGCCACACTTGTACCCAATATTTTAAGAACCATTATGGATATTGATAGGCAATGTTGATTCTTTATAAACTTGTGGAGCACTGTTTTCAAATATTTATATCTTTAAAAAATGTTTTTTGAAGGGTGCGAGGAGAGTTCTAGACTTGCTAATCAACAAAACCAAATTATCCTCTAGAAATTCTTACTTTGTTTATTGTTCTTATCTTTATTCATAATTTGTGACGTGTTGTATTGCCCGCATTTCCTCTGTCAGGCCAGACTCAGTTTCACTCTGCATGCTGGGCACAGGTTTAATAAAACCAATCACATTTAACCCAGAAAACACTTTTCATAGGATCTTTCTACCTTCCAATATGCTATGAAAGCTTTCAACGTATCTGTTCACTTCTACCTGCCATTACATTTGGAACTCCTCACACTATTTATTCCTTGTAAGTTAAGTCACAGGAGCCTCCTTTAAAATATATGACTTATCCAGAATATCGAATCTACTGACTCAATTGTATGAAACAAGGGGAAATAATACTTACTTGCATCCTAAGTAGGAGGGCATAGGATGAATACAGGTAGGTATCTTTGAAGAAAACTTTAGTAGATGCATTCATTCTCCTATTGACTTCTTTTGGGGGAGTGGGGGGAGGGTCAAGAACATTTATAATTGTATACTTCATGCAAGAATGGGAGGAGAAGAACAAATAAAATAAAAAACTATTTCCTATATTCTCAGAAATTATGAGTTCTAAAAACCCAGGCTTTCATTTGGAGTAATATGTAGCCAAAATTATGTTTACAGTGAAGGCTTGAGAATATGACAAAATGATTAAATCATACGTTAAGTGAAATAGCAAGATGTAGAACTGCTATTCTGATGATGCCTGGTATGTGCATATGGGATGACAATCTGTCACTGCTTTTCCTTCTGGCCATTCTTCCTACTCCTGAACTTCCCAGAGTGTAGATGATTCACTCTTTATTGGAATTATCTTCTAGTCTGTCCCTCATTTTGTATTTGAGGATGTTAATTTAGGCTACTCAATGGGATGGTGGGTGGTAGGCTGGGAGGCTAACCTCAGGAAAGAACCATCATCTTGCATTTCAGGGTATCACTGAGGGCCCATCTGGCGCGCCTAAATGGAGTGATTGTGGAGAGATTAATAAAGGGACCATTTACAAAAATATAGGCAGGGTTAAGAGAAATCAATAATGGATGGTGCAGTATTTCAGAACGAGTGACAGTGAAGAGTCCTCACCATCCCTGAAGGGGACAGAGGAGTAAGTGGTCACTAAAACTTGGAAATGGAAGCTTTAAGGACGGAATACTGGCCAGGAGTTATAACCCGTGGTATAGGGACACAGGCATCCTGTGGCAACTCGACTGGGTAGGAATAAGAAAAATGAATACCTCTGCTCAACACTCTACCTGCCCTGTGTCTTCTGCAGGTATCGTCCATTGGAAAACCCCAATGGGAAGCCAGAGGGCAATTGTTCTTTAGTTTATGAAGATTGGTTTCTTGGGACATAAAGCATATGGAGAAGGGTGAGGTGTAGGTTTAGAGAGACAAGAAATAGCTAACACAAATGTGTGAATAGCACAGATCAGGAGACAACTTTTTGAAAGAATAGAAACTTTTTCACTGTAGAAAATTATGTATTTCAAAGTGAAAAATTCTGTCATTAAATTTAAAAAATGATGCTAAAAATATGATATGAATCATTACAATGGACTGTCTCTTTGATTTTACTTTGCAGTTAAATACATTTTTGAACCAAATAAATCATTTAGTCTCATCAAATATATTTTGACTAAGTTTTTAAAACCCAGATTGTCTCACCAATAAGACCGTTTCAAGAATAGTTTTGTTTTATGAATATATGAATGAGAAAATGAATGGTGAAATTCCCTGGGGAAATTCTCTCTCTCGTTGGTGGCATCCTTGATTGGATTTTGCTGTATTTTTGTTCATAATCTTACTTTCTTCACCACAGTAAGCTCTGCTTCCCACATCTGAGGGGATCAGTCTTGTTTTCCCATGAAATTATGTGCCTTAAGGCTCATGCTATGTTTTACATTAAGGCTATTGGGTAAAAAATATATATATTTTCTAATGAGGTGGCATGGCTGACTTTTATTTAGCATTACGATGTTATCATTTGTAAGTAACTCATTAAATATATGTGCCATGGTTATTTACTCTAGGGAAATTTTTTACTCTGGGCATTTTCTTTTATCTTTTTTTTTTTTCTTCAGGCAGCACACTGATATTAAATAAATAATAGCTTAGACTGTTTCTTTTTAAATAGGCAATATTAAATTTTATCCTTTTAAAATTGACCATCTCTGCCTTTGTTTCCTAGACTACTTATCTAGTAAATTTTATCAATCTATCTCTTTTAGCTGTGATTATATACCACATAACCACATAACTACCTAAGGGTTTTTAATAATACAAATTGTCTTTGTCACTAATACCTTCTCAGGGTGTAGATAATAAGGGCCCCTAGAGAAGAGGAACTAGAGTTAAAGAAAGAACAAACAAGCTTAGGAACTGGGATTTATTTTCAGATCAGATGTGTGCAAAAGTCTGAAGATACCCAGACAAAACAAGGTCAGGCCAGGAACGGAAAAGGCCAGTCATCTATACTGTCACATGAGCGACAGCTCGGTGAGACCACAGTGCCGTGTGTTCTCTAGATCTTAATGCAGTGCTGCCATTGTGCCCCTCTGGTGCTCCCAGTCTACCAGTCCCAGTAGATCAGCACCAGTCATGACTTCTGCAACTGCCTCAAATATCAGAAGTCTTAGCTCAGTACCTCGATTTTCAATGGAGAGAGACTTTGAAAGTATGTGTTAATATTCTGTAATGTGAAAAGAACATGCTTTCTTTTCTATTATGTTTACATTAAAAATTTAGTGCATGATGCAATTTGGATCTGTAGGATTTAAACATATAACATTACTCATGCTTACTCCTTCTGTGGGAGTCATCGAGGATATTTAGAGATACAGTTTTATAATAATAATAACAACAACTATGTATTTTATGATTCATTCCAGATAATGTAGTAAACACTAGAAAGACATTATTTAATTTTATCCATTTAAAATTGTAAGGGGCATTATTATGTCAACTCTACTATTAAGGAAATTGATGTTCAGAGGATGTCTGAATTACCCAAGATCACCATCTAGTAGCCAGTGTGTATTCTGCAATCATGATGACTGTCCATTGTCCATTGTTGAAGACATACTTTTCATGATAAATTTATAAAATAAGTATCATATTCATGTTATTGACAAATAAACTGGATTTGGAAAAGATAAGCGACTTTTCTCAGGTCATGCAGGTGCCAAACTTACAGCTGGGAATTGAACCCAAGGCTGCCTAATAATGTCACAAATTTAAACATTCATTATCTGCCTAACTCATTCATGAAAATTTAGGGAGTATTTGACTATCTGCTTCTTTAGGTCAGAACCTGCTTCTTTCCCCATACCTTTCCATAGTTCACTGCCCAATCTAGGCAGTAAAAGAAAGCACTCAGTATTCATTGTCATCCATCTGAAGCTCAGAGGAAGAAGCTAGCTCATTTAAAGTTGTGTGTGCATCTGGAAATGGTGGAGATCACCCACACTTAGAGGTTAAGTATGGAGTGAAAATCAGATCGCAGCTTTTGAAATAGTAGCTGCATTCACATCTAAGCTCTCCATTGGCTGAATGCTGAGAAACCACCTCAGTAACAAATGTTGCTGGAGGTCTGAATGGCATTTATAATGGCTCCTTGCCTGCTGGCTGTAATCCTCATCAGGGCACGCTCCAAAGAGAAGTTATTTCACCTAAAGCCTGTCAACTTTTATTAGATCACCCTGGGCATTAATTTCTTTTTTCATGTTTCTGCACCATGAAAAAAAAAAAAAAGGATGCAAAAAACTTTGTATGTGCCAAAGCTTAGCTGCCAACTGTTGGGGGAGGGGAGGGCAGAAGAGGGAAGGGGAGAATTTGATTTCTATTGAATACTGCACTTTGGAATGAAAGAAAACGTAGTCTAAATGAAGCTGAAGCTCTCAGTCACCTATTCCTATATTACTGTGAAATCAATTATGTAGGCTCTTTCGAAAGTTACTGATTGTAGCAAATTGAATGGCCTTCATTTCAGCATAATTTGGAGAGGTTGATGTAATCAGAGACCTTACACCACAGTGAGATACAAGATTCGTGATATTCAGATGGGAAAAAGCTACAGTGGTTAAGCTTGTCCCTTACCTTCCGCTTACCGGCTGTAAGGCTCTCATAAGTACAAATGAAATTGTTTTGATCGAGGCGGTGAGGGTTCTGCAGGGATGTGTGAGGGGGTAAGGGAATGGAAATAAGGTTTCTGGAAATCACACTATTGTCTTCATATGCAAGGAGGCTGCACAATCTAATCCTAGGCCTAATTGGCTGCAAATGAAACACTTTAGTATCAAATCTTGAGTTATGCCTCAGAACGGAGGTTCAATCTTAGATGGAGGAGAGGTGAAATACTTGATTTTTCTTGCTGTGAATGTTTGTTCCACTTCATTCTTTTGGAAGTCTAGAGGCCCAAATAATTGCTCTTCAAATTATAAGTTTATTCTCTCCAACTCTCAGACATTTTTTGGCTTGAGAAAATTCCCGGCAGCTTTGGTTCCATTACATTTGCCTAAATGAAATGTATTGTATGCATTTACATATGGGAAGCAGCATGTTTGTAGTCAGGTGCTTCTACTTTGTAATAGGCCAATTGGCACTGCCCAGTCCTGAGACAATATGGCTTGTTCCAAACCATTGGCAAAGTGACCATCCTCCATCAAAGGTCTATGTGTTATGTGAGCACAAGTTATTTGGCTTTTGGGAGGTACAAGATGGTAAGCAGTAATATAATTCTTACAGTGCTTGGGACTTAGTCCAGCTTTGAGAAGGCGTGTGGCTTTGACTTGGAGACCAACGGCAGGACTGTTTCCTTTTGTCTGTGTATATCTGCGCATTTGTTCTTCACCAATTTCAAAAAGCCCAGCGTTAGAACATAGCATTGGCAGCCATTTTCTCTGAGTACTGAAGATAACTCTCTTGTTGGGAACCTACCCTTCGCCAGAGTTGAGAGACCTTGATGTAGACAAAGAAAAGGGACTTGTGTTCAACCTTAAATCCTTCTTCCTTGAACCCATGGTTTATCCGGCAGGGTCTTCACAAGTATGTAGGATATATTTTGTAGGTTAATTAAATTTTGAAATGCATGTATGTCAGTGGACCTATAACAATGAGAAAATATTAGTTATTATCCACTCAGCTAGCTTGTTAGAACTTTAAAAGCAACAGTCACACTTTTTGCATAGAATACATCTGGCATATATTAGGTTTTCAATTATTTATTGCTTGAGACAACGTAATATTTTAGAAAGAGAATGGATTAGAGATCAAAGGCTATAGGACTATTTCCCTTCACCACTATCCTTTAGGGACACCTGTGGCCTAGTCAAGTTGGCACGTAGAGCTGACCATCTCACAGCATTCCTCTACGTGAGGGAAAATGTATTCTCATGGAGCTGGGATACCATGCTTCCACCATCCCTTCCAGTTAGGAACTAGATTCATGCTCAACTCCAACCATGAAGGAATACCATAATTCTGAAATTATTGTTATTTGCTAATGCCATTCATATGAGAAGAAAAACACAAGAAATGTTAATAACATTACAGGGGAAATTTTGAACTATCTCTGGCAACCTTCACATTTTTACATAGTAAATACTAACTATACCAACTCTGTCTCTCTGTTGCCATAGGTTCTAGTGAATTTCTACTTCGCCCGTATGTTTTACTTTATATAATGAGAAGTTAAAACACACAGAGAGAGTTTTATTACCTCACTTCTATCATTCACTTAAATATTCACTGAAATACAGCGAAGAAGCATGATGCAACTTTTGCTTGAGATTATTTTATAATCATCTAGGGGACATAATCAAACATACAAATATTAGAAAAAAATAGGATTCTAATCCTCTACTAGATTTTTTGGGGGAGGGGCAATTCGTGTCAGAAAGAGGAAAGTCAGATAGCGTCTAGAATTTTAACAAAGGAGTGACACTGGCATAAAATAAACCTTGAGAGATTCTTTGAAGAAGCAAGAAGGCAGGAAAGCATCCCTGGCATGGATAAAACATACACTTAAACTGGCTGATGAGAGTGGGCAACGTGTATAATAGTGATATTTGAAAATTCAGTCTGAATCTTTGGGATTTAACATAGTCTAACTTCATTCTAGCTCCTTTATCACCTTGATCTGAACACATTTCTTAACATATACAATTCATCTAATAGTCTAATATGTAAAACATCTAAGCAGATATCTTCATGTAAATCTAAAAGTTACTATTCTGCTTTTCTCTCATTTTTTCATATAGACTGTGTTATGGTTATATAATCATTGTCTTTGAAAATAAGTATATTGGGTGCATTATCCCATCTTGTAATACCACACTCAGTATCTGTGTTCATTTTAAACGAAATGCTATCACATTATCCATATTAATCTATTTCACTGTAAAAACTGCCAAGGCGTTCTGTCATCTATGAGTCACCTTACAGGCTCTAGCAGGCCAGTGACAAAGATTCACCCCATAGAGGTTTTTCCCAACACATTATTAAAAAGATCAGAGAAAGTACCTAAAGTAATTGAAGAAGTATGATCTCTAAAAATAATATTTTTTAAAAAGCCACAAACCACCTTATGAGTGCCCTGTTAGTGAAGACATTCGAAGAGTGATGGGTAACCTGTTTTGTTTGTTCTTTCCAGGCGGCTGGCAGAGAAATCATGATTGAGACCAGGGTTTGGACTCAAAGATTCCTGTTTCCATCCATACTGCCCCAGCCTCTCACCACTCCCATGAACTTTCAAACTTTCAGTCTCCTCATCTTTAAGATGAATATAATAAAACCTACCATATTCTTTTGCCATGAGGATTAAACTACAGAGTTTCTGAACAATACTTAGTTCAGCATCTGGAAGCCATTGTAATCCTCATTCCTCATGTCACCCATTGTTATTAGCTTTGCTGAAAAGCTAATCACTTCCAACTGCCAAGAAGCAGTTAAATGTTAACACCTCCAAGGTCCTTTGCCTGATTCCCCTAGTCAAAAGTATTGCTCTCTAAATCTAATACATAATTGTATTTGTACATCTCCGTTAATATTTATCACACCATCTCAATACATATTTAATTTCCTCTGCTTCATTGTCAGCTTCTTGAGAACAGGGACCACAATGCAATTCACCTGGATATCCTCAGGAAATGAATAGGGTAGCAACACTAATGCACATTTATTGAGGACTAATATATGTCAGATGCTCTCTCTTTGGCTTTTTTATTTTTATCAATAATCCTATGTCAGAGGTAGTAATAGTATTCCTAGTTGGAGTTAAAAACAACAACAACAACCCTGATATTTAGGATGGTTCAGCAATTTGCTGAAAGCACATAGCTACTGAAAACTTGAGCTAGGTTTTGAAACAAAGCTCTATAATTCCAGAACTCATCTCTTAATCTCTGCATTATGAACATGGTGGTCTTTATCTGAATCTAGCCTTTGGCAGTGGCGATTCTTTTTGTTATTTCTGCAGTAATAAATCTCTCTATCTTAGGTGATAGAAAGAATCCTAGATGGAAATTGGCATAGCATCTTCAGTCTGGGGTTTAGTAACAAAACTACTAACCAGAATGCACTCATGTCATCTGTGAAAAGCTAGATCCAGACATAACCATTGGGAAGGCCTAGTGGTGGAGATGGGCTTTACTTCAGACCAGAAGGGATATCGCAGAAAGGCAGCTTCAGACAGTGTATTGAGACAAGTAGCCACTATCAGACAGATCCAGCAAGGAGATGGGGGAGCATATGAACAAGGAGATGCAATGTGAACATGTTTTAGAAATAGAACCTTATGCTGCAATCCACTAAGATTGCATTTAAAGTTCATTTCTATGGATTATCAGTCTCTTAGAGGAACTTATTAGAGGAAGGCACGTTTCTGGTCCAAGAGGGACTATGTTTCAAGATAGGGACAGATTTTGAGAGTATCAGGCAGAGATCCAATAACCACACAAGAAAAAGAAGTTGCTAATTACATCCCAGGATCAAGACGGGCATGTTGTGTGCTAGAAAAAGGTACAAAGTCATAGACAAACTAGAACCACTGTTGATACGATGCTGAGCCAATTGAAATAATTGCATCTTAACGCTAAGCTTTCGGTGGAGCTGATGTTATCTTCATTATCTCTAACTATAGACTGTGGCGGGAAAAGAACTTGGCAGATCGGGATGGGCACATTTTGTAGAGAGAGCCAAATTGGCTTTTTGAATTGTATTGAAATGAAAGCAATGCTAAAATTTAACATAAACACCTAAAGGAGTTTTCTAAGCAGGCCCATAAACAAGATTTTATCTCTGATAGACAACAAAAGACAGAGATTGCACAAAAATAATGACGGCATTTCTATTACTGCTTCAATTATAACTTTGTTTTTCAAAGTCCAGCATTTTCTCAAAATCACCCAGAGAGGTCTGAAAGCACCATTTTCTGGGCCCCATCTCCAGAGTTTGTGATCTAGTATATCTGTGATAAGAGATCATAATTTGAGAACCCCTGAATTAGAGTAAAACTTCTCTTGAATATCACTAATAAGAATTGATATGAAGTCACCAACACTGAACAGGGAGTAGAAAACACCACAGAGAAAAACCAGGCTGATTAAAAGAGGAGATTCTTTCATGGAATTCAAGAAATCTTAAATTATGTTGGATTCATCAATTCCCAGATTTTTGACTGGCCTCTTTATATCTAGCACACTTGGTTCATATCCCAGTCTTAGCAGTCTAGATTCCTGATTGAAATTATATTTTCCAAATATATCCTGAGCTGGGCTCCTACTCCATGGCTATTTTGATTTTGTGCACATGTTAACGTGACATTATTAAATTGTTTTTCCATGAAATCAGCAAGGTGTCCTCCCAAATAACCTTGATTTTCTAATTATGCACCTAAATTTACCTAAAATTTTTGAATCATATCTTTAATGTAAGGGAAAATATTGGCAAATAAAATGGACATGAGCACAGAAAAGAAGTGAGGCCCTCACCATTCCGCTCAGTGAATAGAGCATCACCCTGTGAACTGAAGGGTCCCAGGTTCAATTCTGGTCAAGGGCACATACTTTGGTTGCAGGCTCCTTCCCAGCTTGGGCAGGGCACATGCAGGAGGCAATCGATTGTTGTGTTTCTCTCATAGCGATACTTCTCTGTCTTTCCCTCTCTATTCCACTCTTCCTAAAAATCAATAGAAAAATATCCTTGGGTGAGGATTAAAAAAAAAAAGAAGTGAAGCACAGTCACATTTCCAAAAGGATTAAGATAAGTCAGGACTAATAGTCACTGGCAATGGCAGAGCTGAGAAGCAGGTGTCCAGCATTAATCCACACAGTGTCATGACGTTAATAGGAATCCTGTGGCTTCATTCCCAAGCACCACTTTGAACACTCATCCCAAGATATGAATTAATACAATGTAGTTCCTGCACTGCTGGGTCTTATTGCTTAATTAATGTGATCATAATGACAGCAGGGGACTCTAAATTTTCCATGTCACTTCATGTCCTATAAAGTTTCAGTAGAGTAATAAGCTTCATAAGAAGATGAGTCATTTGCATATGAGAGTTTAAGTGGGAGGCTTAGAGGCAGTGTCCACTACTAAAAAGAGGTTGTGCAAAGATACCAGCTGAGAAAGACATATGATGTGCACAAAATTTTAATATTTATGGATGAGTATCTCAGAGTTAAATTCTGATGACTAATTTATCATTCATATGTACCAGGTCTTCATTGTACCCCCAAGAGAGAAAGAGTCTACTCTTCTGTACCATTGACTATCCATTTTTCCTTTTGACAGATGGGTATAAACTCTCCCTATATACAAAGTATTGCCCTATAGTATTCTGGATGTGGTGGAGTAGATTGGGGGGAACAAGTGAAGGAACTATTCCATATCTTTCCACAGTTTTGCACAGAAACAATTTCTTTCAAGTTTCTAAATTTACTCTCCTTTTCTGTCTTTATCCTACTTATCATCTGAAATTTTGCACACTATTGATTGTCTCTTCTTTTAAATCTTTTTTCTTCCTTGTCTGTTCTCCCACTAACATCTTCTTGATCTCTTTCTTTAACCGGACACTACTCTTATTCTTTGACTATCTCTCATTAACATAACAATTCAATCAAATCCTCATCTTTATTGTTTCTTTGGGGTGTTTCATGTATTTACACAACTTGAAGTATTATCTATGAGAAGACAGTACCCCAAAAGTAAACTGGGAGAGCAGGGAGTGAAATGTGTGGCTAAACTAAACTATACAGGACATGCAATATTCCATCACAGCCCCATGCTGCATTTGAGCAAAACTACCTCTGCACTAGTGTTTATAAGGTAACAACAGAGATTTTTCAAAATAAAACTAATAAAAATAAACTAAAGTAATCCCATCCTTTCATGATGTCCAGCAGCAAGCCCAGTCACATGTGAAGTTATGAATTAGATGAACATGAAGATATTTGGAAGGGCATCCCTTTGGTTTCTGCGCTAGGATTATGCATACTTATTGGTACAGGAAATTACTTCTCTGAATTCTTACACTGCCTGTAGTCTAGAAGGCTGTGTCTTCTATTTCTAAATTCAATGTGGTTTAAAAAGGGAAGGATACTCATTTTCCCCAATGTATAAACTTATGACATAGTAAAAGTGATGGTCTGCTTTAATTGCTTGGGCTGACAAGAAATGACACTCTCATGATCTCAAGTTTTTGAGGTTTAAGAGTCATCAGGAAACTTAATAAATGACATTTCAGGTTACCTTTCTAATATTATTGAAATAAAATATTAAAATTCACAAGAAATGGAATGTCTATTTCCCCGAGGTTATGATTTAGATGCCATAGGTTTTTGAAAATGTAGATTTTGTAATCAGACAATCTTTAAACAAACCAAATACACGCAGAAAAATGTCATACTTGAGACCTTGGTACCAAAGATTACCTAGTCTCCAATGTGTATCAAATATCAGGAATGGAATGCATAAAAATCCAGAAGGCCAGCATGTGTACCAAAAAGCAGAGAAGGGTTTTGTAATAGCATCAACCAAACAAAGTAAAAAAAAAGGAATCAGAAAGACTCTTTAAAGGTTGTTTTAATGACAAAGTCAATTCAAACACTTACATAAATAATAATAGGCCAAGAAAAATAGAGATATGCAACTTAAAGGAAAATAGGATTAAGTATATTTAAGTCAGAAAGTTCCTGCCCTAATTTTTACATAGTTCTTATGGGACAGAAACCAACCCTAGTAGATAGAACTGATTCTTGCCCCATGTGTGGGAATAGATAAAGAGAATCTTCACCATGAAATACTAGAATAGATCTTTGATAGCACATGCTCAATAATCTTCATTGTTATACATGAAGAACCAGAGGCCCAGACAAGGAAAATACATGCCTAGGAAAATGTAGTGTTAAAGTCACACCTGAAACAAAACTACACCACCTAATTTCCAACCCAATTATCAAAACTGTCATCTGAAGTTAGTGTCGATAAAACCCAAAGAACTAATATTAAATGTGTATATATGTATAAACTGATTTTAGGAGGTTTGTACTATTTACCTTTCTCAAGGTCTTGGTTGTAGAGAGGGCATTAAATTACAGACCTTAGATATACAAGAACAGAAACAATATTGAGGTCATGGACCACATTTGCTTACTCATTTTACCTTATGATTCACTGAACCTAAACTTTGATCCCTCGCCCAATATATTATTTATTTTTAAAGGTTCTCTCTGTATCTTGAGCAAGAATAACACTGAAATCTTGGCCCCAAATTAAAACGAATGGTCGTTTGATGACGCATTCACCTTGGGAAGAAATTTTGCCCTGGACTACAATGAATTGAGATCAGCATTTATACCACTGACAATCAATAATAGTTTGGTTTCTTAAATCCCTGTCCAGTGTATTTCATTTTTGCAGTGAAAGATCTAACTCAAAGATGGAGTATATATTATTTAATAGAGTAATGTACAATTTCAAAAATTGGCACTCCTATTATTTTTTGCAGCTCTATAAAACCATTTGAAACCCCATGCATTTCTTTATAACTATTCTCACACCAAATGCTAATTTGTAGGCCAGTCTTTGAAGCTGTTTTGTAATTTCACAAGTCACTTGGAAGTGCCCAGAGGGGCCCCAAGGGGCGTCCTTATGTTGTAACTGAATTCATATATTAAAGACTTTGTGAAACTATTTCTGTTAGTGAAATATAAGTCCAGCAGAATGATAATGGCTGATATGTGCTAATGTCTTGCATCCCCTCTGAGACACTAGATTTTGCACATTATTCCAAACCTAGGTGATAATCACTTCTGCATGGCCTAAGGCTTGACTACAGAGGATTGGTGACCAGTTGGAAGATTTCACGGGAACATATTTCTGTAGGAGAATTTTTAAACATCCATCTAGTTTTAACTCATCTGGAGAGAAGTCCAACTTGACTAGGTGGTCAGTAACAATGATCTGACATCAAATAAACTGATGATCCAGAACCCAAAGGCTCAAAGGCTGACGTCTCAGGAGTCTATGGCAGGAGCTGTAAGAAACAAGGAAAAATTTCACTAACAACTTGTGGGGCTTTGGAATATGGTAAGTGTCATATTAACTCTGAGTGCAAAGTGGAGAGAGGTGGGCCCCACCTTACCTTGCAAACAGGTGAAGGTTGAACACCTTAGGCTTCTATTGATTTGGATTCTCACTGGGAGTCTACATTGAAACATTCCCAGAGATGGTGGCACCTAGCCGAGGCCAGCTAAGACCAGGTTGCCCAGTGTTGCAACGCGAGTGCCAAAAATCTGACTGCAACCTGCAGAGAGAGTGACATGACTTAGAGAAGCATCAGTTTGCTCAAGGGAAGTGTGCAATGCGGCAAAAGAGGTGATTTATAAACAAAAGTGGGGTGCCACCTATGGATTCT
This sequence comes from Myotis davidii, assembly GCF_000327345.1. Taxonomy (NCBI): domain Eukaryota; kingdom Metazoa; phylum Chordata; class Mammalia; order Chiroptera; family Vespertilionidae; genus Myotis; species Myotis davidii. The sequence goes on along the minus strand of NW_006292687.1, from coordinate 4,845,005 downwards.
TAGATGTGCTCTAGGAGGATTTGCAGGAGACTTCTACTTTAAATTAGAGGACAGAGACCCATTATATAGTCATTGTTGCTATTAATGAGTATGCACACAGGTGTATAGGGCCAGAGAAAGTTCAGTTGTCATACTTGCAAGCTTTGCCTCCTAATATTCACTATTCACTAGCCAGCCATGGGCATTAATATACCCTGCAGCATCTGAGTTATTTTTATCTTAATCTCAGAAGATTTTGCATCCTTGAAGAGCAAAGCCAATATTCTGACTCTTCTCAGAATTTGCATATCAGTTAACACCTAATCAACATTACTGTAGACTCATTTGTGTCCTTGCTTATATTGTCCTAAGTGCCTAAAACTGCAGAGATGTGCTTTTAGGTTTTTCAAGAGTAGTTTCTATCTCCCTCACTATCCTGTAAAGTCTGAGATTGTCGGGACTTGTCTGTATTTAGTTTAGGGTAGTTTCCATTGTGTTATAGCAATGACAGATATTCAAAAGCATGAATAAAATATTTAATTTTCCATCAGTAAAGCTATGATGCTCTGACACAAGAACATGCCCAGTTGCTGTTACATGGTTTGGTTCATCTATTTACACTGTATTGTAGCCAATAATAAATAAATGGTTGAATTCTTCCTCTCAGTAGGGTATAATAATTCCCTAGGACAATTTCTCATTTGTCAGAATTGCATTTTGATAAAAGTACAAAGAGAGGGGTGAAAAAAAATGGATGAAAATTTGCTGATAAATTTAAAAAAAAAATTCACTTAAAAAACAGCAGTAAAACAGCTGAAGCTCAAATGTAGAGAATCATGTCTCCTGAAAATAAATATCCCCCAAGCTCATAAACACCAAGGCTAGTGGTCAGGAATGAACAGATGTTTATTGCCTCATGCACCCTCTGCTACTCTGGGATAATCTCTTAAATATCCCAAATCCAGTTTGAATTTAAATTAGATTCATATTTTCTTTCACGATTATTCCATTAAAAATATCATATGATTAGCCAATTAAATGGAGGAAAAAAATCAGTAGGAGAGCAATCCCCTTTAATATTTTCAATTAAGATGTAGTGTGGCCAATAAAAACGGCTTACATTTTCATTTTATGGGTACCTATGGAGAGCATTATGACACAAATGACTCAGAAGAAGGTAATCGTTTCAAAATATATTGTAGTGGAAGACTGTAAACAGTGCAGTGTGTTAGCTTACAGGGGATGTGATGAAAATATAAAGTTTTTTTCAAAGGGGATTCATGTTTATTTTATAGTCTTTTAGGGTGCTTGTGCCTGCCAATTTACAACGCATATTTCTAAAATGCCATGGACTGTTCTCCCCTAGGAAAGGGTGGGAAGGTGAGGATATACCCAGTAGGGGATAATACGTTTTTAAGGAGAAGAGAGTCCTGTAGAAACTCTTTCCTGTCTGCAGCCTGGATTTGAAATGGAACTTCATTAGGGTGTAGTATAAAATCTTATGTTCTTATAGGGCCATAAAGGGAAGGCTGGGGCTACATGATGTCAAATACAGGAAGAAATATGGAAAATTTCTAATTCACAGCACAGCATCAGACATTTTGAGATCTGTAACCACTGAAATTTGGACTGAATTATTTTGCCTGACTTCTTGAAATTATGTGACTTCAATTATTAATCTTAATAGTTTTTAATGGTTACAGTATGTCTTAACATTTTTTAATAAGCTCTTGTGTACATGAAGAAATAGGCTAGCAATGATAAATTTCTCATGGGCTGGCAAAGGTCCTCCACTCCCCGGTATTAATTTTTTCTTCTAGTTTGATTTAGAATTTAAATACTTCATTTTGACTGAGAAAGAGTTTATCAAGACCATATTGGCTAAGGATCATTTCTTGCACATAGGGATTTAATAAATATTTACTTAGTCATCTATAGAAAAGAAAACCAATAGTATTGAAAATGTTTCTCAACAAACTGAAGCAGCATTAAAAAAAAAAAGCAACTGGGGATTAAGATACATACTGCTACTAATAGACATTTCAGACCCTTGAAATATTCTTAAATAGCCTGGCCAGCATAGTTCAGTGGTTGAACATAGATCTATGATATGGAAGGTCATGGTTTGATTCTCGGTCAGGGCACATGCCCAGATTGCAGGCTTGATCCCTTGTGTGAAGCATGCAGGAGGCAGCCAATTATTGATTATCTCTCATCATTGATCTCTCTCTCTCTCTCTCTCTCTCTCTCTCTCTCTCTCTCTCTCTCCCTTCCTCTATGAAATCGATAAAAATATATTTAAAAAATATTCTTAAATAAAATGTGCTTTTCATGTGCAGATCCTACACTAAATCTTTAATATATATATCCCTCAATCTTTTCCACAGTCTAGTGAGATTGGTATTGGTATTGTTACCAGGCTCAACAAAGGCCACATAGCTTCCAACTAGCAGCTAGTTGGAGTGTGATCACAGTTTCTACAGCCATATTTGTTTATAATTCACTAGAGGCCAAGTGCACGAAATTCATGCACGGGTGTGGTTCCTAGGCCTGGTAGGCCTGGCTGGCAATCGAAGCACAAGCACAAGCGTCTGGTGTGGAAGGGCAAGTTCCAACTGACCTCTGGGCCCTTCGCAGCACGTGGGGCCCTGGGCCCCCACGTACCCCCCTCTGCCTGAGTCATTGGGCCCCCGCCAGGCTCCCTCATTGCCTGGGAGTTGGGCAGTTGCCCGACCTCGCTGCCGCTGCAGGTTGCCATCTGTGGGGCGATCAGCAGAGCAATCGGGACCCCCTGACACCACCGCTGGTTGCCATCTGCAGGGCAATTGGCAGAGAGGTCCGGCCCTGCTCACACCGGCCTTGGCCTGGTGCTGCCCACTCACCTGCTCCACCATTCTGCAGCGGTCATGTTCTCATCGGGGCCCGTCAGAGCCAGCAGCACCTCCAGTGCCACCCACTGCCAGCACTGTGATGCTGACACCTGCCATGTTCTGTGCTGCCCCTTGTTGTCAATGCACGTCATAGCAAGCGGTCAAACTGGTCAAGGGGACAATTTGCATATTACGCTTTTATTATATAGGATTGTATGGGTACATGTACATATCACCATTCTAAGCCCAGGAAATACTGGAATAAATAGAGGTGAGCGAGTCAGTCAAAATCCCTTCCCTTGGGGAATTTACATTCTATCATATTTTATGTATAATTAAAATTGTTCCTCAAGCTGTTTGACAAAGTGCCTACTGTTCTTAATAATATGATGGAGAATTTAAAAAATGTGAAACAGAACATTGCACCAGCCTTTTTCTCTCTCTCTCTAGCTTGTGCTCATATAGAATGGGCCTATGTTTTCTATTTTTGTATTTATCCAGTAATTATACAAACTCCATTAATAATTAATTCAAATCTCAGACTTCAGGGACAAATAATATTTTTCCTTTGTATACAGAAAAGTTAGGAAGAACACTACAATTATTTTTGGCCACAGACAAACAAGAAGTCTAGAAGTTTGTTTTGTTTATTACTTCATCCCTATAGAACTGGTTATATTTCTCAAACCATTGTGCTATTTTGTTTTCCAATACTATCATATAGAAAGTATATTAAGTTTATTTATCAGGGCTTGGTATGTGGGGGAGGGATGAAAGATTGAGCATAGGAGATTTTTATATCAGTGACACACTCCTCTGTATCATACTCTAATGGTGGATACTGGTTATTGTACATTAATCCAGACCCATAGAATGTATATTATTAAGAGTGAATCCTAAGGTAAACTCCTGACTTCGGATGATTTTGATGTGTAATTGTAGGTTCATTTACTATAACAAATGTACCACTCTGGTGAGAGGTGCTGATAAAGGGGGAGGCTATACATGTTTGAGAGCAGAGGTAATATGGGGAATGTCTGTGGCTGTCTCTCAATTTTAATGTGAACATATAACTTCTCTAAAAAATAAAGTCTTAAAAAATATTTGTCAGTATCAAGTGGTGAATGAGGATGGAGAACAAGTCTGACCCTCATGCACTACTGATTGGAATAATGAATTTTATAGCCACATTAGAAAGCAGTTTAGCAGTTACTTATAAAGTTAAACACTCACTTATCACACAACTCAGCAATTCCATTCTTAGGTATTTATTCACGTGAATTGAAAACATATGTACTTTAAAGTTTCCAGCAGCTTTATTTATAATCACCAAAATGCCAGTTTCCCTCCAACAGGTGAATGCATAAACATTTTGTGTACATCTATGCAATGGCATACCAATCAATAATAAAAAGGAATGCACAAGTGATTCACACTACACACCTGAATCTTAAGAGCATTTTGCTAAGTGAAAGAAGAGGAAAAGATACATAAGGTTTTTTTTTTTCTTTTAAAAAATTTTGTAGCTTTTACAAAAGGTGAAACTATATAAAATGTATCCAAAAGTTGGCAGGATTTAGGGTAGGAGAATTGATTGTCTACAAGGAAAAGCATGAGGACATTTTGGTGGTAAAGGAATTGATCTCTATAGTGCTGTGATGATGTATAGATGGGTGGATGCATTTGCCTAAACCTATAGAACTTTACACCACAAATGATAAACTTTAGACCATAAAAATAAAAATA
>NW_006292687.1:4836839-4840333 GCF_000327345.1 Myotis davidii | reverse complement strand
TTGACATATCTATATATATTAAAGGCTAAGTGGCTGATTGTCCGTCCGTCCGACCATCCGACTAACTGATAGGCCAGTGCATGCGTTGCGCACTGGCAATTTAAAAATAAATGTTGACTGGCACATGTACGATATTGGCCCCCATCTGACACTGGCCTTCCATTTAAATTAATTCAAAGACAGTTTCCAGTGATGCCAGCATTTGTGATGACTATTAATAAATCATAAGGACAAACTCTAGACAGAGTAGGAATATTTCTACCTGAACCTGTTTTCAGATATGGTCAGTTATATGTTGCTTTCTCTCAAGTTTGAAGAGTGTGTGATGTTAAAGTTGTAAATACTTCATCACAAGGGAAATTAGTCAAGCACTCTGAAAGTGCTTTTACTCTTAATGTGGTATACAGGGAGATATTAGAATAAGTTTAATCAATTTATCAGTCATTGTTTTGATCAATGTTGTCTTTGTGTCATATTTTTGTTGTTTTATATCATGTCTTTGTTGTTGCTATATCATGTTGTTATTGTGTATTTATTAATAAATTTATATATTACTTTCATATACGTTTTACTAATTTTCTTTCATCTCTGACACTTCTATTATAGAGAAAGAGCAAATAGTGATATTAAAATATTTCTTCCAATTAATTTCCTTTCAATGTGCATGAATCTGTGCACTGGGCCACTAGTATAACATACTTTACTTTTTTTGTCATAGATATTTAGAAGAGTATTTCTTACCTTATAATCTGTATATCAATGCCTACTTATCTTTTTTTATTGATTTCTATCCAAAATACACTGTAATAAGATATCAAAGGATGAATATGTTAAATTTATTATATATACACATATGTGTGTGTATATATACATTCATTTATTTATTAGCGGCCTGGTGCATGAAATTCGTGCATGGGGGTTGGGGGTTCCCTCAGCCCAGCCTGTACCCTCTCCAATCCAGGACCCCTTGGGGGATGTCTGACTGCCGGACATCCCAGGGATCAGTCCTAAACTGGCAGTCGTTCATCCCTCTCACAATCCTGGACTGCTGGCTCCCCCCCCTGCTGGCCTGGTCAACCCACACAGCCTGCTGTCCAGTTGTTTGGGTGCCCCTCACTTACCCAATGCCAGCCTGGTCATAGGCAGCCATCTTGTGAGGGCATGGTGGTCAATTTGCATATTACCTCTTTATTATATACCAGAGAGAGAGAGAGAGACTTGCTTTATGAAGTAATACATGGTAAAATTTTGTGAATCCTCCATATGCATTTGAAGTAAAAATATAGTCTGTAATTTATTGGTGCAATGTCTATATATGTCAATTAAGTACATCTCATTATTGGTATTCAAATCTCACATGTAACTTTACTAATTTGTCTGTCTTTTGTTTGGTATTGCAAGAAGTACACTAAAGACAGCTCATAATAATCATGAATTTTTTCATAAGTTTCTACATTTTAATTTACTTTTGCTTTATGTATTTGCATACTGTGTTATTGAAGCCATGGGGATTTAGGATTATGTTGTATTCCTAATGGACCAATTATTTTTTATGAATGGCCCCTTAAATATTGCTTTAGCACATATCACAAGTATTTATATGTTGTGTTTTCATTTTAAATCAGATCTAATTACTCTCAATTATTCTTCTGGATATATTTTTATTTTACTCATGAATTATCTACAAGTATATACTTTACTTTCCATATATTTATGAACTTTCAGAAATATATTTAATTATTTATTTAATTCCATTGTGATCAGAGGATAATTTCAAACATTTTAAATGTATTGAAATATTTCTATTTACTTACTTTTATTGTCTCAGCATATGGTCCATCTTGGAAAAGTCCTGCATATACTCAAAAAGACTGCATATACAAAAACAAAAACAAACAAACAGACAAAAAACACCTGTCTGGGTTTAAAGGGTTCCTTAATATCAAGATTGTGTGTTGTACTTCTTTTCTACCATCCACAGCATGTAGGTCATTTTATAAGTTTATAATATATATTCTGTAAATAAGACATACTTTTATTACCAATAAAAGATATAGATCAAGATTTGCCATTAGACCAAATAACATTAAAATGATATCTGAACTTAACTGCTTCAATATTAATTTATATGTAATTGCAAGATTTAGTACTCTGATGAAATATATACAGTCCTTAAAAAATTACCTTAAATAATAATATGTAAACTAAAAGTAACTCTTGGGATTTTACATTAGAATGGGAGGTCTTATACCATGTGTCAGACATACTTTATGATATTGTTTTTCTCAGAGGAGAATATGAATCTAATTCTGAACTCCTCAAGAGAAAAAAAAAAGATATTGGCATTTAATTAACACCATAAGGCAGACAAACATAGCTCAAGTGATCTTTATCTCTGATGTTTACCTTAGATGCTTTCAGGAATAGAAGGCTTTCAATAATTTCATGCTTTTTGTAGCCCCTTTAAGGTACCTTCAGACATCATACCCATAAGCTACATGACTAATATAGATTTATTTATGGAGACACTTGCCGGGGCTTGTAAGAGGCTGGTTTTTATTATTATTCAAATATCAAAATGATTATAGTGAGTTACTTATATAAGCACTACTGGGAGAATACACATTACTTCTATGAAAAATAAGAAGTTTAAGTCATCCATATGAAAAGTACTATAGTAACTCTTTCATAAGCCTAGATATAATTCTACAGGATTTTTGGAAACTAGCTGAACTGACTTGACCAAAATTATTGACTTTTTTACTTTATTTATTGGCCATTTGGTACCATAAAAATGGAAGCATAAAGTTGGGCTCTTCAGTACAAAATAAGAAAAATAGTAATCAGTAATTTGACAAATATCCCAGGAAATATTCTTGATCACCTCCTATGTCCCAGGCTACTATAAAAAGTTGTAGAGCTAAAGCAGGAAACAAAACTTAAGGTAATTTAATTGGAGCTTAAGAAGAGTCAAGGAGTAAGCAGATAAATAAATAAATGAACTAGAAAAATATCAGACAGCAATATAGAGAGAATTTTGAAAAGGGTGACATGGCCTAGCTGGTTTGGCTCAGTGGATAGAGTGTTGGTCTGCAGACTGAAGGGTCCAGGGTTCAATTCTGGTCAAGGCACATGCCTCGGTTGTTGGCTCAATCCCCAGAAGGGGGTGTGTAGGAAGCAGGCCATCAATGATTCTCTCTCATCATTGTTGTTTCTAGCTCTCTCTCCCTCTCCCTTCCTCTCTGAAATCAATCCTTATCTAATAAAAGAGAAACATGGTAATTGGCGTACGACCGCTACCCTTCCCATTGGCTAATCAGGGGTGATATGCAAATTAACTGTCAGCCAAGATGGCGGCTGGCAGCCAGGCAGCTTGAAACTAACATGAGGCTTGCTTGCTTCCGTGATGGAGGAATCCAATGTTCCCCGCCTGCCGCTGCCAGCCTCTGAGCTTGCAGTTTGAAACATTGTTACAAATATAGAAGCTAAAACAA
>NW_006292687.1:4821317-4835720 GCF_000327345.1 Myotis davidii | reverse complement strand
AGGGGCTTCACCTAGGAATTGGGCCTGCCCTCTGCCACCTGGGAGCAGGCCTAAGCCAGCAGGTCGTTATCTCCCGAGGAGTCCCAGACTGAGAGAGGGCACAGGCCGGGCTGAGGAACCTCCCCTCACCCCCGAGTGCACAAATTTTTGTGCACTGGGCCTCTAGTATATATATATATATATAATTTAAAAGGGTGACATTATATAGAATCTGAGGTAGAAAGGTCCAATTTTGATTATTTAACCTCAAATCAAAAAGACAAAAAGTGAAGTATGGAATAATAAGGGAAGAGGGGTTTTGTTTTGTTTAATATATTTTATTGATTTTTTTTACAGAGAGGATAGGAGAGAGATAGAGAGTTAGAAACATCGATGAGAGAGAAACATCGATTAGCTGCCTCCTGCACACCTCCTACTGGGGATGTGCCCGCAACCCAGGTACATGCCCTTGCCTGGAATTGAACCTGGGACCTTTCAGTCCGCAGGCCAACGCTCTATCCACTGAGCCAAACCGGTTTCGGCTTGTTTTTGTTTTTTAGGCAAACACAATAGCTCAATCAAAGACCAATGTAATCTACTAGTCATCTACTGTAATCTACAATAATCTATTATTCTATATAATAACAGCCTAGGTGGCATCATGCCCTCGCACAACGCCTTTGCACAATGTCATCACAAGATGGCCGCCACAAGATGGCCACCACAAGATGGCCATGTGCACAGTGGACGCGGGGAGCAGTGATTCCTCTGCGTGGTGAGGCCTGGGGGTCTCGCGGCTCTGAGTGGCACAGAGAAGGCCGGTCCTGGCGTCTCTGCCACCTCGCTTGAAGGAGGCGGGTCTCAGTGGAGGAGGTGGGTCGCGGCAGGGGAGAGCAGTTGTACTTGATCAGGCTGGGAGGGGAGAGCAATTGGTGGTGATCAGGCTAGCAGGGGAGCAGTTAGGCATCAATCAGGTTGGCAGGGGAGCGGTTAGGGGGCAATCAGGCTGGCAGGCAGAAGTGGTAGGAGCCAGCAGTCCTGGATTGTGAGAGGGATGTCCGACCGCCAGTTTAGGCCTGAGGGGTCCCAGATTGGAGAGGGTGCAGGCCAAGTTGAGGGACACTTTCTCCCCTCATGCATGAATTTTGTGCACTGAGCCTCTAGTTTAACTTATAAAAGATTACTTCTCAAGGTGCTTACTCAATAGGAGTTGGCATGTTTTCTGCTTCATCATAGCCTGTTAGGATCTCAAGCTTAGGCTTCTCCTGACTGAAATCCCACCATATTTTGTCTGTGCCATGTGTAACACAAGGTCGTTATAGATGGTAAGGCAAGGAAAGAGAAACTAGGGAATCACATGTTGTCTTTCCACCGACTTAGCCTGAAAGAGACATGTCATTGCTGCTTATATTTTATGGGCCAGATCTTATCAATCATCCTGCTCAATTGTAAGGGGGGCTTAGAAGTGAAACTTCATATGATTAGATTCAGAGAACAAGATATTGTTGAACCCTGATAATATCTCTCTTAGGTAGAAAAGTAGCTTGAAAAATAGAGACAGAGTCAGGCAGACAGCTGAGGCTGGAGGAGAGAACTCATGGGCATGGACAACAATGGTGACTTCAGAGGGGAGGAGTTAGGTGGAAGTGGAAGAGGGCATAGAGGGGATAAATGATGATGGAATAAATAAACAAATACATAAAATTAAAAAAAATAATGTAAGGAACACAATCAAATGGCTAGTGCAAGAATATAGAGACAAGGAGAAAGTCCTATAAGGTGAGGTGAGAGACAGAGGAAAGCATTTTTTAAGGGTTTTGTGAGCCAAGAGTTAGTAGTTTGGATTTTATCCCACTTAGGATAAAACAGGAAGCTACTATATGTTTAAAAAATTATCTGATTTGCATATTTAGAAGTTCCTTCTTTGTGGTATATGGAAAATGGATATTGGTCACAATATAGAAGTTGGCCAGTAGGAGGCAACTGAAAGCTTTTAGGAAATGCGTTGATGTGAAAGTTAATAATAAAGAGTAAGAGAAGTAGATTCATAGATGATGTGTTTTACAGGTAAAATTGACAGGATTTCCTGATGTGTTGGTTGTGGAAGAAAGTTTAATGTTTAGATTTTGACTTGAGCAGTGACATGGTGCCCATTTACTGAGATGGGTGAGACATGTGTGGGTTACAGGTTTTATAGTATAAATCCAGGGCTGTCTTTTGCATTCATTTGATAGTATTTGGGACCATTAAATGTATGTTGAATAAATGCTGTCCCTGGTAATTCAGTAAGTAATTGAGAATGGAAAAAAAAAACAGATTTTTGAGTCTTCAGCATTGTCTGGTGTTTTTCAGACATAGGCAGGAAATTTACCTAGGAGTACCAGATGAGTGTTATACAATAGTTTTATGGTTGGTATGGGACTGGAAAGAAAGCAAGTGTCAGGATTCTTAGTTTTAACATTCCTTTCATTGTTACATGCATTTTTTTTTTCTGGAACAGACAACACACATTTTCATGATGACAAACAACATGGTAAAGTTTCCAAGGAGTAAGCCTTAAAAATGGCCTGCCCTACTCTCTAATAAATAAGGAACCATTTTTAAGACAGCTGCTATTTTCTGGTGCAGAATGCATCTCAACATTTCCTGGCTGAGTGGTTCTGGAGGCTGCTTCATAATTGCATCTTATGTTACTTATTGAAGGGCCCACAATTACTGTGCCATCTTTCACAGCAAAAGATGATTTTGTTGACCCTCCATTGCCAAAGCAGGGGAATTAGAGAATGGATTTTAGATAGGTCTGCATATTATCTTGCTTAGTTTTTTTAATTCTCACCTGAGGATATTTTTCTATTGATTTTTAGAGAGAGTGGAAGAGAGAGGGAAAGACAGAAAAACATTCATGTGAGAGAAACACATTGATTAATTTTCTCCTGTACGAGCCCTGACCTAACATTCATGTGAGAGAAACACATTGATTAATTATTTTCTCCTGTACGAGCCCTGACCAGGAGCTTGCAACCGATGTATGTGCCCTTGACCATAATCAAACCTGGGACCCTTGGGTCCGCAGGCCAACATTCTATCCACTGAGCAAAACTGGCTAGGGCTTGCCTAGTTTATTTATTTTTTTTAGAGAGAATCATTGATTGGCTGCCTCGTGCATGTCCCACACTGGGGATCAAGCCTGCAATGCAGGCATGTGCCCCTACCAGGAATCAAACTGTTGACCTCCTGGTTCATAGGCTCTACCACTGAGCCATGCCGGCTGGGCTTGCCTAGTTTTTGTTTGTTTGTTTTAAGAAACTAACCAAATAATTCTGTTAGAAAGTCTTTGTGATATCTATTTAGCCAAATCCTTCTGATCAGATACAAACTCAAGTCTGATGTTCAGTTCAATCTTACCTTAATGATCTCTGTGTGTTTCATTTTGATGTGAAAATGTGTAAAATTCAAATTCTTAATCTAATGTTTTACATATATATATACTTCATCTTCCATAAATTATTACGATGTGTGACTTTCATTTTATGTTCCTCTTTGAATTTTTAAAATTATCTATACTTGCTTGGAGAACATAGGAGTATTCAGTAGATTTATGTTTTCTGATACGTTGTTTGTGTGTGTGTGTGTGTGTGTGTGTGTGTGAGAGAGAGAGAGAGAGAGAGGGAACAAGTGCCAAACATTTTGTGAGTCCATTTTTGAAACAGGGTATATATTATCTATGCTTTTGAACAATTTGAAATTTTGAAATATCCTGAGATATATTTTATGTAGCTCTAAATATTTTAGAATTTCTGAAAAAATCCCTTCCTCTCTCTAAATAGAAAATAAAATAAAATAAACACACCAAAAAAAAAACTTTGCAATAACTAATTATTGCAGTGGGGGTTTCCAAACAGGAGAAAATTGGCTAAAAGTAATTAGCTTATACCATTTTAGGAAGATGACTTAAATTTCACTTCTGATTATCAGTCATATCTATGAGGAATAACCTAAGTTACATTTGCTTACATTCATGTAATGAACTAAGGTAAGTTTTGCTTACATGGCTTAGATGGCTTTGTCAGCTCAGGAGATTTCTAAGCCTTCTCTTAATTTAATTTAATTTAATTTAATTTAATTTTATTTTATTTTAAATAGCCCATTTACCATCTCGAATATTGAGAGGCGCAATTTACTCATATTACTATCTTTAAAATAATTATTCTGATATTTAATATTGAAAAATTATAATCTATCAAACTCAACCTTGCACAGACATTCTTGCTCTACTGCCTTAAAAAAACTAACTAAATATTATATTAACACCATAATTTTGTGACTATTTATACATTTATTTGGAAAAACTGACTGACATAATATAAATTACTTTAAATATTTTAAAATAATTTGCTTTACAGCCAAGTTAAATGTTTTAACTCACTATTTATGATACACAGACATGCTTACTATCTGAGACAAGTTATATTATTACTTCTAAGCTTATTTCTGTATATTTAATTTTCTACACATATAATTGAGAAATATTATTTGCAATGATAATTTGTCTCCTCCTTTTTACTGACTGCTATCTTTAATACTATTTCATATCTTACTAAAATGGCCAGAATTACTTGAAAAAGTCTTCACAAAAATAATGACTACAAATTTGTTGAGAAGTCTAAGTTCACATGGTGACTTTTAAATCTGTGGTAATTATAATACATATCATTAAATATTACAATATGCTTATAAAATTTCAAATGATTAGATTATACATTTTATAATGTTAAATCTGAATCATTGGATGCATATTCTTTCTTTAGAATGATTTAAATTACATTGTTAATATTTTATTTAAGATTTAAATGTATGTACACACTGAAACCTGAATATAGAAATTGTTGTTATCCAGGTAGTGGAATGTAAGTTTCAAAAATAAATTGAACAGTTGAGATTTTCTTATATTTTCAACCAAATTATATCTTATTCAAATTATTTTCTATTTGAGAATTTTAAGTAACTCAATAATAAAACTAATTGTCCTTGTGGGAAATAAAAGCTATCATGAACTTGTCAACATCTTTGATTAATTTTTTATTATTTGCTTTTTGTACTTTATGGTATGTTATATTTTCCTAAAAATTAACAGATTTTTAAATTCTAATAAAAATTTTACCAAATTCATTATAAAGCATATATAGTTTTGTACACCTTAAAACTCCATGTCTTGGATTCTTTTTGTTTTATCTCTCATTATAGTGCCATAATTTGTATATTCTTATTTTGTTTTAAATATCAGATTTTTAACTTATATGATGTTCTAAATTTTCGTATTAATTATTTTGATTTATTTTTACTGTACGTTGGGTTGTTATTTTTTACCTATTCTTTTCCACAGTGAGTTGGCAAAAAGTATATTTTAGTACTTTCTCTTTTAATCCTCACACAAGGATATGTATTTTATTGATTTTTAGAGAGAGAGGAGTGGAGAAAGAGAGAGTAACATCAATCAGTTACTCCCATACATGCACCAATCAGGGATTGAACTTGCAACCTAGTTTTGTGCTCAGACAGGGAATTGAACCTGCAAACTCTTTGGTGTACTGAAGATGCTCCAACCAACTGAGCCACCAAGCCAGGGCTATATTTTAGTACTTTTTCTGTTTAATAATTAATGCATGTGAAGCTATAAATGTACTTTGGCAAAATCCTATGCATTTTGATCAGTTTAGTTTGTTTTGTTGTTTTTTTAAATCATGTTAAGAGTTAATAATAGTTATTATGCATTTCATTCAAACTATATCTTAGGTTTTGTTGTATGTGCTTGGTGTGTTTTAATCAGTTCATATTCTCATTTTAGAGATGATAAGAAAATATAGGTGCAGAAAGTTGAGTAGGTTGGCCTAGGTTTTAACAAGAAGTGATGTGCCTGAAATTTTAAGCTAAGTCTCTTAAATGTACTTGACCAAAATGCTCTTTTTCAGAAATGGCTGGTCAAGCAGGAGGAATTCTTGTTTTGTTTGCTTATTTTTCATTTGTTTATCTATTTATTTTATTGTTTATCTGTTATAAATAGTGCAGAATTTAAAATTTTCAGAATGATCACTTAAGTTTTATTATGTCTAATCACGGGAGTTTACGCCTGTAACTAATACAATATTATATTGAACAATTTAAAAAAATGATTTTAAAAATTAAAAATATAAAATAAAACGTAAAAATGTATATATGATGTTCCCTTGAATACTTTTCAGGCAAACCCCAATCCCAACCATTCTTCTGATTTATATTAGCATAGAGTTTTATCTGTTCTAGGACATAAAATTAAGTACTCTTTTGTGTCTAGCTCTAGCTTCTTTGGCTAAACATAAAATTTGACATTCCTACATTTACAATTTATTAACTATGGTTCATTCTTTTTTTATAAACTTAATGAGAGTAATCTATGTATGGATATGTCTCAATTTTATGCTGTTGTTGTTGTTGTTGTTTTTCCCCAATATCTCTTGATGGACAGTTAAGTCACTTCCAATTTAGAGCTACTAGGAATAGAGACTTTCAGGACATATGTTTTCATTTCTCTTGGGTAACCACCTAACAGTAGAATTGCTGTGTTACAAGACAGGCTTATTTTTAACTTTATAAAAACCCTGATTTCCGAAGCAGTTGCTACATTTGTAACTCCCCCCCACCAAAATCATGAGGATCTTTGTTCTGTTTCCTCAAGAACATTTTGTACTAAGATGCCCAGATTTACCAATACTAGTGGGTGTGAAGTGATATCTAGTACTTGGAATTTGCTATTTTCTGATATCTAATAATGACAATCTATTTTAATTGTGCTTGCTAGCTATTCTTTTGTCTTAGTTTGTGAAATTCACAAGTATTTAGCATTTTTGGATTTTTGTCTTTGTTTATTTATAGGAGTTATCAATATATTCTGATTAAAGTCCATCATATACATTTAGGGATCTGTTTTCCCACAATCTGTATTTTACAGTTTCATTTTCTTAATGATTTATTTGAATGAGCAGATGTGTTTCATTTTGATATAGTCCAGTTTATCATCTTTTTCCTTTTGTTCTTAATGCTTTTTGTCTTATTTAAAAATAAACAAACACACAAACAAACATCTCTCTATCCCAAGTTTACCTAATATTTTCCTATATTTTGTTAGAAAAGCTTCAGACCTTTAGCTTTTATGTTTAGGTGTATCTATGATCAATGTCAAATTAATGTTTGTGTATGTTATCAGATAGAGGATTGGGATTCATTGTTTTTATTTTTAAAACACATTTTTATTGATTTCAGAGAGGAAAGGAGAGGAGAGAGAGGGAGAGAGAGAGAGAGAGATCAATGATGAGAGAGAATCATTGATCATTGATCAGCTGCCTCCTGCATGCCCCACACTGAGGATCGAGCCTGCAAACTGGGCATGTGTCCTGACGTGGAATGGAACTGTTCCTAGTTCATAGGTCGACACTCAACCACTGAGCCATTCTAGCTGGTTGGGGGCATTTCTTTTGTTTCCTTCATACAGATAGCCAGTTTTTGCAACGTCCTATGTTGAAAATTATTTTTCCCCCAGTGACTTCCCTTGATGTCTTTGTCAAAATCAAATTTTTGATGAACAAAGATGTGAAGTAATTTGAAAATCTTTTGTTGGGACTAATTTTACTCATGAGGTTTATTGGTCCTAATTAACATTTTCTTATACTATTCCTGTCAGGTTTTTAGTAATGTTCTCATTTTCATTTCTAATACTGGAAGTTTTTATTTTCCCTCTTCTTTCCTTTAACATTATTCTTGCTTTTTATTAAATTTTCTAATATATATAAATAATGTGGCATTTGCTGATTTTCTCTAGTGTTTTTTTTTCCATTTTCTATTACATTGATTTTTTTCTTTTATTTTTATAATTTATATTCTACTTTGGGTTTGTCTTGATTTTTCTAGATTTGCAAGTTGGAAGCTTAGTTCATTAACTGTAAAATTTTCTTCTCTAATAATGTAAACTTTTTAAAATATAAATTTCTAATAATTGCTTTAGCTACATACCTGAAATAATAGTATGACATACTTTATTATAATTCATATTGACCTATTTTCTTATTTTAATTTCTCTTCTGACCCATTAGCTATTTAAAATACTATTGCTATATTTTCAAATATTTGTTTTTAACAAAAAGTATACTGTATATAATTACATTATTTTGAAATTTGTCCATATTTTCTTTATTGTCCAATATATATTCTATCTTTGTGACGCTTAAAGAGAATGTGAAGTTTGCATTGTTGTATTTGGTACTGTATAAATTTTAGTTGGATAATTTTTTTATAATGCTATTCAAATCTTCTGTAATTTTATTGAATGTTTGTTCTAACAATTATTGACAGAAGAGTATTCTAAACCAAAATTATAAATGTCTCATACCTTCATTTCTGTCAATATTTTCTCTGTTATAAAATAATCTCCTTTTTAAAAAATATTATTTTTCTTTTCATTCTTGCTTCATTGCCCAGAAGAGGACTCAAAAATAATGTGGAATACAAACTCTGTCAATCATCCTTGCCTCATTCAGTCTTCAACAAAAATCATTCAATCTTTTACCAAGAGCATTACCCCTGGACATTCTGCAATCAGGTTTGTGGAATTTTACTCTATTTAGCCATGGGCTTTTACTTAGCGAAGACTCAAGGCGACCTCATATTGATTTTTGGAGGCCTTTCTCTGAATATAAGTACATCCTTTTTATATTTCTGTTCCACAACTTCCAGTTGCCTCATTATTCCTATCTCCAATCCTCATCTTTTCAACTCACTGGGCTCAGTGACGTGGTACCTACAATTGTGTGATTATTATGTATGAAATCTACATATATTGTGAATAGAATATTTTATTATACTTTAATGGAAGTTGCTTTAGATTTTACTTTGTCTAAAAAATAACTGTACTTTTATTCTTATCTTTTTCAATACTGACCAATGAATATTATTCATTTACTTTATTTTTAACCTTTCTATCACTTCTTTAAAAAAAATATTTCCTCTTAGCCTTAATATTTCTCCCAGTTTGAGATTTAGTACTTTTATAAGTAGATTTTAATTAACTTACATTTTTTAAATATATTTTTATTGATTTCAGAGAGGAAGGGAGAGGGAGAAAGAGATAGAAACATCAATGATGAGAGAGAATCATTGATTGGCTGCCTCCTGCACACCCCCTACTGGGGATCAAGCACGCAACCTGGGCATGTGGCCTTGACAGGAATCGAATCTGGGACTCTCCAGTCCGCAGGCTGACACTCTATCTGCTGAGCCAAACCAGCTAGTGCTACTTGTGGGGTCAGGCCTAAACTGACAGTGAGTCATCCCTCTCATAATCCGGGACTGCTGGCTCCTAACCACTCACCTGCCTGCCTGCCTGATTGCCCCTAACCACTTCTGCCTGCTAGCCTGATCACCCCCTAACTCCTCCCCTGCCGGCCCGATTGCCCCCACTGCCCTACACTGCCAGCCTGGTCACCCCTAACTGCCCTCCCCTGCAGGCCTGGTTGACCCCAATTGCCCTCCCTCCTCTGCAGGCCTTGTCACCCCCAACTGCCCTACCCTGCTGGCCTGGTTGCCCCTATCTGCCCTCCCCTGCTGGCCATCTTGTGGTGGCCATCTTGTGCAAGGGCATGATGGTCAATTTGCCTATTACCTCTTTATTATATAGGATTTATGACATTACTTTTATTGTATTTAGTCATTTGTTGAAGTGTGTGCATTATATGCACACACAGAGATGTGATATAATTTAGTCTTAGCCATTAAAAATGATAAAGTAGATACTATTTGTATATTAACTTGCTGAAGTTTTTTAAAGTTAAGTAACACAAAAGCCTGGAAATGAAGTGAGGCTTGTTAAACTTGAAAGCCCATTCTCTTGAACTGTATGTCAATGATCTTTTCATTTTTTGTTTCTCATCTTTGCATTCATCATATTTTCTTTCTGAATCAGGTTATTGTGCCTAAATCCAATCTATCTATGAGTTTGTTTGTTTTTCTTACCTTAATATTTTTAGATGGAATGTTAGGTGCTATTATTATGTCATGAAAATCTTTAAAATTTTATTTTATACTTTTAATAAATAAAATATATATTGTACTATTATTTTGAGATTTCAGAATTGGTATCTTTCTCCTTAACAGAGTTTACATGGGACTTTAAGGATTTATAAGTCATTATAAGTTTTCTGGGAATATGTCTATAGTCACATAACTCGTTTTTTACTGTCTTCTTACTTTCTCATACCAGCACCTAAAAACAGAGCATAAACAATTGTCATTAGGACTTGCTACCTTTTTTCATGAATATATGAAACCAGCAGATAAAAATACAGAGTTGTGCCTGTCAATAGATAGAATGTGTCAAAAGCTTTAAAAAAATCTCACATTGTCTATGTTGCTGCTGGTTTAAACTTTCTTTTCGAGTAATAGCAGGTCCAAATGCTAGTATCAAATGCCCATTCAACTGATGATTCAAGGGACCTCAACACCTGGACTAGTGGTCTAACCCTTGCGTAGCAAGCCAAACAATGAACCTAGGTCAGCATGCAGGGCTACAGGCGCCCTTTCTTTCCTCCCCATTGCCACTCAGTGGGCATGGTTTACATCTATCCTGCTTCTCCTTCACCTGCCACACTTCCATTAACTAATCGTGGTCATGTTCGTGACCGAGGTTTCAGTAAGCCTCACCCTGCCCATGTCCCTACCAGAAAATACGTGACATAGGCTTGCACAGTCTCACTACTCCATCTCATTGGAATCAGTGCGTAGTTTTGAGGAAATATTACCCCTGTTGCGCCAGAAGCCTCTGGCTTGTACTCCACCTATTTGAAAAATGATTTGCTTTCCCAAATGTTGCTCACACAATAGCATGGATCTGAAATTACCAGTGACACTTTTGGTAACCGTTTTGAGAAGGCCTGCATGGAAATAAACCTAACTTATAGGAATTTAGTGACGAGAGATGGAGTTGGAAGAGAGAGAGAGACCCCAAGCAATATCAGCCTTGTATCCAGAATCGCCTCTGGATAATTTAATAGAAGAGGTCAGAGCGATTGGCAATTTTTTTTTTCTGTAAATGACCAGATAGTAAATATTTTTTTTAAAGTATTGAGGGCCAGAGAGCCTCTGCTCAATTATTCAATTCAGCTACTGTAGTGTGAAAACAGTAATAGATGATATATAAGGAATGATTGTAACTTAGTTCCATTAAAACTTTATTTATAAAAACAAATAAAGTTTACAGTGGTATAGAATTGGAAATATATCATTTGCTGTCCTAAGACTCTTGATTTAAAAGCTTTCAGTCTTTTTTTGTTGTTAATCCTCACCAGAGGATATTTTTTCCATTTAGTTGTTTTTTTATTTGTTGTTGTTTTTTTCTTTTTTTAAGAGAGAGTGGAAGGGGGGTGGGGAGGGAAGAGGATAAAGAGTGAGAAACATCTATCTGAAACATATCAGTTGGTTGCCTCTCTCACCCTCACACACCTGACCAGGGCTGGGGATCAAACCTACAATCCTGGTTCAAGCCTTTGACCAGGAATTATACCCAGGACCCTTTAGTGCATAGGCAAATGCTCTACCACTGAGTACACCAACCAGGGAAAAAAACCTTCCATCTTAATTGTGAAAAATATACCTTCCATGTGTGGCATAGCCTCTGTGATCAATAAGCCTGTCTTTCCTGCCCTACTTCCTAGTCTTTTCAAGTAAATGCAGTGTTATAATGGCTATAGGAGAAAAGTGTTTTTGTGGCTCAGGAAAGGGACAGCGTTCTGTCTCTATTAAAAAAAAAAAAAAAAGCAATGCGCTTGCAGTGGACAGAAAGCTGCTTTGTTCTCTGTTATGTTTCCTGGGTCTCTGGGAGAGATGCCTTCTCCCCATTTTATTCCCAGGGGAGCAGATTTCTCCACTTAGGGAACTGAACAACAGGAGAGCCACCTATTATTTTCTCAACCCAGTTCAGCTGTCTTTTTACTTCATGCCAAATCTTTTCAGATAACAGCCAAAGATTGTCTGTCAGGTGGCTTTTTTTTTTTTTTTATTTTTTATGGCGAGGGGTGGTGAGCGTTCAACGCCTTTCTGTTTTTCTTTCAAATCATTTCAGCAGAGACTGTAGAGTCCGTGGTCAGAGCTGCTGGATGTATGCTGTTTTGGACCCAGATGTTGTCCAATGTAATGCAATAAACATACTGCACAGCTTTGGGGGATTTATTGTTTTAGTCTGAAGTTATGGAAAATAAAGGGGTGAAAGGGCAGACTCTGGCAGTAATTAAACTTTCCGAGAAGGCCATGAGTCCCCCAAACTCTCAGCAAACTTATTAGAAAGGGCCCGATTCAGAGACAGGTGCCAGCCCCCATAATTCAGGAGCATATGCATTATCTCAGCCCGGGGAATGGGAATGAAGGGAGAAGCATTCATCAGAACCCTAATCAGTGAGCGACACAATAAGGTGGATCTCACCTTATTTAGTTAGGAGCTCACACGGAGGCAATATCCAGGTCGTCGCCATTTTCATACTGATTATATCAGGAAAAATGAGGGTCATGATTCAGATTTGGCAGCTGTGGTGTTCTCTCGTATGAGAAACTAATAAAAGGGCACTAAATCTTGATATACTTATCACATTTGGGCTGTCAGCAGTGTATAATCTTCTCCAGAGTTTCTTGGATTGGTTCAGGGCAGCATATTTCATCAAGAGAAGTCCCCCCACCCCACCTCTCAGAGCATGGCCCCAGGAGTCAGACCTAGGAAAGCAAGCAGGCTTGTTATGTAAACAGTTTCCTTATTAGGGGTTTTTAAACACACACACACACACACACACACACACACACACACATCTACACTCTGATTTCTGATTTAATTTACTTGGGGGATGAAGGAACTTCTGATTTGTGGAAATCTTCGCAGTAAATATATTGATGCGTAAAACTATGTGTTTTAAACCCACTTCCTGTTGTCACTTGTATTCTTACACTCTATAAAGAGTGGGGCCAGTAAAAGGATAGCAAAGACCACTTCACCTCCTAAGTGCTAAACAGAAACGTGGAACTAATGGTGCGCACCGGTGGGCGCTCCTGCAGGTGCACAGGTGGGGACGCATGCGCACAGTGTTCGGGCAATCCAGGCCTAAAGCTGAGCCGGTGCGGACAATACAGTCAATTTTAGGTTTGCTAGGAAACGCCTCGCTTTACCAAAGACTGGGCAAGGTGAACCACTCTGAGGAAGGACAGGTATTGCCACACTTGTGGGGTGATTCTTTGGGCTGCTAATGGTGGATCTAACTACAAAAGTAGAATGGAGGGACTAATGGTGCTTTGTATTTCTTTGTTCTGTTTCAGGACATCTGGATGCGGGGCCTCTCTTGGTGTAGGAGCTGTTTTATCACTGCACGTGCCTCTCTGAGGTAAGACTTTTCACTAAAGGCCCTAGACATCCCCCAAGATGTTCCGTGGTCCTCGGTTTTTCCGCTTTTGAGCATAAAAGATTTCAGGATTGTTTCTTGTATCTCTATGTGAATGTGTGACCATTTGCATGGACATATATGCATTTTCTGTACACTCTTTGAAGACAAATACTTAAAGATATAGGCTTCTAGATTTGGGAGAAATCTAGCACAAATTAATGTAACCTCTGAACGGAGACTGTATGGCTTATTGGAAAAAATGCTAAACTTCAGGTTGTTAAACTTAGCTTTGAGCTTTACCACCCCTCTACCAATAGTTTAGACAGCAGAACTAAATACTGAATCCAGTTTTTGTTCTGAAAATGGAGGGCATCATCTGTGCTATGTGCTGCACTAGATCGTTGTAGATATAAGTCAGATGATGAGAGAAAAATGTCTTTGTAATATATAATGCACTACAAGAAATTTCATTGAAATCATGAACCTTGTTTACTTAACTTATTTCATTGGCTAGCTTCCTAGTTCACAAAAGTCCCAAGACTACTTTTAGAATACTGAGAAGTGTTTTGTTTCCTTTTCCTACAAAATTATCTTCTCAGTGTTTTGTTTTTCTGTAAAATACTTTCCTCACAGATAATCTGCTTACTTCCTTCAGGTCTCTACACAAAGCCAGCCCTCACCAACTTATCTAAAATGAGTTCCTTTTTTTCCGAACTTTATTACTCTCCATCCCTTGTCCTGCTTTATTTTTCTTCATAACTTCTTCATAACTCTTATCATCACCTGATGTATCATATATTTGAGTCTCTACATTTATTTTATCTACCAAAACTTGAGTTCTTTTTGTTGACTGTTATAAGTTCTGTTCTAGAGTAATGCATTTCATTAAAAGGCATTCAGTAAATATTTGTCTGTTAAATGAAATATATAATGATACATTCATAATACAGTAAAGGTAATCATGATAAAAAAAAGAGTGACC
>NW_006292687.1:4797263-4821073 GCF_000327345.1 Myotis davidii | reverse complement strand
AGCCCACTGCTCCTATGATGAAATGATCTACCTATCATTAATATCTATGCTCTATCACTATACTTTCTTTGTCTGGTTTAGAATTTTAGTGTCGTAGAACTGGAAACTTTGGTATAGAAACACCACTACATACTTTTTAATGAAAAAAAAATGAGTTTCTTCCTTGATAATTTGAAATATGGGGAAAAATAGAGAACTCAAGTATTGGTTCACATTTAGGAAAGAAGAAAATGCTATGATTGCTATCCCCATTGCTGAACTAAATGGCATAACAAGGTAGGCCAAGTACATTTGACCTTAAAGTAGATAGTTAAGTGATATCCAAAGGACACAATGGAACTTGGAGGAAAATGTATCTGTATCAGTTATTCTTGTTATCATTGTTGTTGGGTAATATGCATAGTTGGTCTGACTTTTAGTGAATTATTTTCCCAATATATCTTTGCAATAAAGGATAAGGGCCAGTGGTGTCCCCTCTTCCCAAGGAAATAAGAATGAGAACAGGGCCTCTGAAGTAGTTAGAATGGCAGATGCTGTGTGTATGTTTCTGCCTGTAAGTGTTTGCTAAGTGTTTGAAACAGACTTTGTGAATACTCCAATAAAGAATAGTCTTGTAGAGTTTAACTTGGTAATTAAGGCTTAAAAAGGAAATAAGACTGTTGTTATCCTTGGGAGGTAAGTTTATCTTGAGAGTTGTGTTTACTGATTTAGGTAGAAAAATGGTTATATAGACATATGCTCATTGCTTTTGAAGTCAACCCAAAATGTGTATGATTCACTCTCTATTGTTTCAGGAAGAGCTTTAGAAATGTGCTTGGTAAAGTTTGGAATGTATCATGGAAGGGTTATTTTACTTCTGACACAATCATCAGCCATAAACATTAACAAAATAATAACTATTTATGTGGCATTTCTATATTTGATAATTTGACATCTACAACAAAGATTATTTCTAAAAATACAAATTCTATTATCAAAATAAGGACACATCAGAAATTAAATATTCAAAACATCCTAGAATAAGTGTTAGGGTCAACAAATATTTGTACCTATACACTTACTATAAGTCATTTGAATTTTTTAAAAATCTTTTTCATAATATCCCTAAGAGACAGTACTGTTCCATGAAGAGTACTTTCCCATTTGACAGCTAGAGAAACAGAGGCACACAGAGGGGAAAGAAAATTATACAGACATGCCTCAGAAACTAAGTCAAACATTAATATGAAAGTTTTGCTGTGTTTTATAGGTAAGGTTTTTGTGTGTACTTACAATTCACCCATTTTTTCCTAGATTCTACACTGGCCTGCTCTGTTTTAAGGGATAGGTTTAAGGAGGCTGTTGTTTTTAATACAATTTTGTTTTGTTTGATACTGATGTGTTTAATCATTATTGCTGCCGGCTATTGTTCCTTTTCATGTATTTTAATACTTTAATCAATGGGAATTTTATTGGTACTTGTGCCCTGAGGCCTTTGAAAATGGAGGGTGCAATTTTATAAATATACAATTGAAATAAGGAAAAATAAAACAGATGGGCATGGAGACCATGTTGGTAATAAAGTGATAAAGTCCTTCAGGAGCTGAAGAGGGAGGTTTCTTTCCAGATGAGTGTTTGCACTAGACTCTGCATGTTAAAGAAGTCGTTCAGCTTTTCTTCATTGCATTTTCTCACCTAAAATGTATTTCTCTCTTCTGCTTCTTTAAAGATCATTCCAAGTCCCAAATTCCATATAGGACATTAATCTAAATAATAGGTATCTTTTGAATATCTTAACTGATTTTTATAAATATAAGCTTTATGCATTAGCTTTGAAGTTGATTGTATTGAATGTAGTGACTGTCTTTCTGCTGGCTTATACTTCCTTATGTTTGTTTTATATCTAGTTAATTTTATCCTCTCTATATACTTGTTTCTTCTTATTCAAATAGATTTTAGAATCCTGAGGACAGATGTCATATCAGCTTCTTCTTTGATACATCCCCCAGGAAGTGAGATAGTTTAATTCCTGTAACTTCTTTATACATACCCAGGGAAACCCATGTATAAATCCAATATTTTAAAAAGCTTAAATTACTCATTTGCCATTCAATTTATTTTCCTATTCTTTAGTTCAGTGATCAGAGAGAATAGTCCATCTTCCATCTGCACTTCCACCTCTCTGCCACACTATGCTCACACTTGATTCCCGGTTGTCTTATTCTAATAAAAATGATACCAAACTGACAGTTTACCACCTTCCACCCTGTTACTGCCATATAGAGGTCTGAGGGGGTGCTGAAGAAAAGGATCTTCAATATTAATTATATCAAACTCTGAAATCGTTCTGGGAAATACTATAATCTTCTCACCTGTATCTTTAAAAAATTAAGAACAACCATTGATTTACTAAATTTTAGTTTTGGGTTGTTTTGTAACTGCTGGAAGAAAAAAGAAATGTCGTGATCTGTCAGGGCTCTTTAACAATAAGGATAATCTGATTTCTTCATAGTCATGAAATTGATGGATGTGGACAGGTAAGTGTTTGGTGGAACTGACCTTCAGATGAGGAAGGAAGTTTTCACTCTTCCCCAATCGGGCTGAAAGTCCCATTTCTTTTAATGACTCCACTTAGCGCAGCAGGATCAAAGTGATCATCACCAGCAGGTACTTAGACAAGAGTGCGAGGTTGGATGTGGACTGCTCTATTAAAACCCCGCTTCTAAACGGGGCTTCCTGGAGCTTAAGTGCCCATTGCTGCAGAAGCCAGGATACCATCTGCGAGTGCACAGCAAAGCTCCCAGTTCTGTCTAATGAGGGGAACTGCATCAAGTAGACCTCCTTAAATAGCTGAGAGATCCATGGCATCTAATGGACAATTAGTTAACTTCATTCTTCAGAGTTTTTAAGCATCTGATAAATGGAGTAATAAAGAAAAATATTTCAAGCGAAACAATGAAAGGGAATTAAAAGCAGTCTAAAAGGAAATGATTTCTAGGTTTTATATATTTTCAGTATGATTCTGTGCTTGAAAGTAAAACAACCGTTTTTGCTTTTTCCACCCCTTTGTTTACAATTGTGAGGTCTACGGCCAATGCCATTATATGTGCTTAGAACAAATGCTGGGCCAGTTTTCTCAAATGCACATTGAAATAAATGAGTGCATTCCAAACTTTGTCAAATTTATAAAATATTACTCAATTGTACTCAACCTGGAATGGATCTTCAGGTTACTTGTTCAGTTTTGTTACTCAACAGATGGTAAAAATGAGGCCCAGAGAAAATAAGTTGTTCTTTGAGAAGTCAGTTCTAAAATGCAGGTTTGAAGATTTTTTTTTGAGTTTAGTATTTGTTTCTCCATCCCAATGTTCAATTTAAGGGTATAGGGAAGACAGATAAAATGATGGTATTGTAAATTCAGTCTATGTAAATAAATTTATATTATTTTAAGGTAAAATATAATCAATGTGTTTTAATTTCTTCAGCTTGCTTAAGAAGCCTGTGGAAAAAAATATGGAGTTTATATATATTCAGTCTCAAGGAATGTATATCTAGTTAGGAGAGAGATTCAGGTACAAAATGATAGAATGCAATGTATGAAAAAGGACCAAACTGGGTAATACCTGCTCTCAATGTACCAGCTGGGAAGACTCAGAGGAAAGTTAGGGCAGGTCTCTCAAACTGGTCAAAAGGATGTAAGGATGTATGCCCTTAGTTACAGAATTGGGATTTATGAATGTGTGGTGTTAACTGACTAAATACAGAATATTTTTAAATGGTCTCCATTTAATTGCGGGACGGTCAGTACAACTGCTTTCCTTATTCAGAGAAGTGAGATGTGGCTTACTGAATATAGCATCAGATAGAATGGACACAGTTAATACTAATAGCAATGACAAAACAACACTGTTATTCTGCTCCTTATCTACTTGAGTACTTAGCACAACCCCATGATTTGGGAACACTTCTTTTGCCCACATTATAGATGAAGAAATTGAAAAACAGAGAAAAGCAGATCGACTCCTACAATGTATGGCTCAAAATTACAGGCTCTCTACTGTTAAATTTTATTCAGAGAATTCACAAATATTATAAAAACACACATTGCTAAAAAGCTAAGATTAAACCATTACATACCAATTTGTCTCTTATCATCATGCCAATATTTTTCAGTGTGAACAGAACAGATTCCAAAGGAAATCAAATTTTACCCATGATTTTCAGATTCTAATATGAATTTACTCTATTAATGTCTCCTTGCAGTTCAGCTCCAGAGGTTGGTACCGATTGCAGCTGCTCCTGAATCGGGAGATGTGAATACGCCCTGGAGGACAGGGGCTGTCATTAAAAAGTTGCCATCTGTCTTTTTTTGATATCCGCTGCGCTGCAGTAAGTCACAGCCTTTCCCGATCCTTTCAATGACAACTCATGGTAAGATAAACTCGCCATGATAAGATAAATGGCAACTTTTTAATGAAAACCACTATGTGTGAGCTGCTTGGTTAGGTTACAGTTCCTCAAAGTGCATCTCATACCTTATTCCCTAATATCAAAAGCAATGACCTATTCTTCAAAGGATTTTCTTTTCAGTTCTGTGCCTCCATGATTTACAAAGTTCCCTTCACCTTTTTGGTTAATATCCTCCCAGAATGAGATCTCAAGTGAACCTATAAACTTAATTTCTTACACCCAGTTTTTTGGAAGTGTTTGTTTGGAAGACAAAGACAGATTTTCACTATTTTGAAAATCATGTTGGAGTAAGGTTGGCAAAGTAAGTGAAAACAAGCAACTTGCATGTATTTAGATTACTTCCTTCTCTACAGAGATAGAAGTACTTTGAATAGTGGGAAGAGTTGGATTAGAACTATTCTATAGCTGAATGGAACGTGATTTCTCCAAGTCTCTGATCACCCACCTGCCAGGTGGCGAAGTTCAGCACAATTCCGTCTAAACCTGGCAGTAATGCCACATCCGTGTGGGATACCAACTTTCCTCCAAGTTACCTCCTTGAGGTCCATTCTTATTGCTGCTAGCATCCCTGTGTGTTTTTCAGATTAAAAGGTTAAAAGTGACATCGTATGATATTTATAGGACCTTATACAATAGTTAAGATAGTTCACAGAACAGTTAATAATTTATAAGCTTATTACACTAAAACCATAGCAAAGACAATAATGGTAAAGCTACAAATGTTTTTCTTCTGACCATCAAAATCCATATCTAAATTCCCAAAATTATTTTGCTTGCCTCAGACATACCAGTCAAGGGATCAAAAAAAAATGTTGTTTTTTTACTATGAATTTCACAAAGCCTTGGGGTCATCACTGTGAACATAGATTTCTGGATTTTCACAGGCAGAGGTGGAGAAGTAATGTGATAGAGAATTGACTAAATTTGTGCTGAACCAAACACATGGAATTACATGTATTTTTTTTAAAAAAAATAATTAATTTACTACAGAGGTGTATATTGGTATTTGCCACTTTAGCCCCTAAAATTTAAATGAGAAATTATTATATTTACATTTTTTACTTAACAAAGCTTTGATTAAGCCAACTTTTTAAATACTTGTTTTACTAAAAAGAAACTCATATAGTGAGTGGCTAAATGATTAATATATAAATAAATGTGTCTATATGTATATACATATTATATGTATTTACTCAAGGATTTTTTGAGCACCTATCATACAATAGGCTCTAATCTGGGTAATTAAAATTCAGTGTTGAATAAAAGAAAAGTCTCTGCTCCCATGATGAGAACTATTATATTTGAGGTTTGTGAAGAACAGTGATAAATACTATGGATTTAGAGAGCAGTAAAGTCAGAAAACAAGGAAGTAAAATATAGTAGCAAGTGTTATGAGATGGTAATGGATGGTTTCCCTATATAATCAGTGAAAGGTGCCATTTGTGTTACTATCTAATCATGGGAAGAGATCTAGGGAGGGTAATTCCAGACAAAGGGCCCAGGAAATGCAAATAGTAAGGAACCTCACATATGTGAGGGTGGGAAGGTATGTCTTTGAGCTAGAACATTGCCAATAAGAGGCAAAGTCTTAGGAAATTAAATTGGAGAAGTAGGTAAGAGTGAGATTATATAAAGTCCAAGGCAAGTTTAGATTTATTCTAAGCATGTTTGGAAGCCATAGAAGGATTGTAAACATGAGTGTTACATGAGAATTGTATGATCTTAATTAAAAAGATATTACTCTCTCACCCAGCCAGTAAAGCTCAGTAGTTGAGCATCATCCTATGAACTAGGAGGTCACAGTTAGATTCCCAGTCACGGCACATGCCTGGGTTGTGGGCTTGATCTCCAGTAGGGTGCATGCAGGAGGCAGCAGGTCAATAATTCTCTCTCATCATTGATGTTTCTATCTTTCTCTTCCTCTCTGAAATCAATAAAAATATATTTTAAAAAAATCTTAATCTGGAGTAGGTATAATAAATAAGGATAAGGCTATACAGTCTCTGTGCAATGGAGAATGATTTGTTCAGAAGTGATAGTAGTGAAAATGGAGGAAATTGATGAATATGACAAATGTTCTAAAGTATCAACCAACTGTGCTTATGGATAAGACAATGAGGGAAATGGTAGGGGGGAGGGTAGAGGATTAAGGATACCATTTGGGTTTGGCGCCTGAACAACTACTTGAGATGGGAAAGTCTGGAGAACAGAAGGTGTATTTGGAGAAAATATCTGTCTGTTTTGCTTGTTTATCATTTACTTATATGTGAAGTTTGAGATGCTTGAATAGATAACCAAGTAGCAATGGCAAGGAGGCAATTGGATATATGAGTTTGGAGTTTAGGAGAGAGCTAAAGGTCAGCAATAAGATTTGTATGTCAGAAGCATGTTTTGGTAGTTAAATGAAATAGGAGTGGATGGGTTCCCCTAGGGGATGTATCTAGATAAAGGGCAGGCAGATGAAAGGATGAGAAGAGGGAGCAAGTAATGTTGACTAAGTCAGAATAGCCAATGAACCAGATCAGTATGCTTTCAAAGAGCTTGAAAAAATATTTAAGACATAAAAGAGTAGCTAATTATGTAAAATGACATTGAAAAATCAAATAAAAGGAAGACTGAAAACTGACCTTGGGACTTGGCAAGTAGTTACTTATACAAATGTATACACATACATGCATATACATACTAGTATACACACGAAACAATTGAAAATTATTCATGATTCTAAATCTCAGTGCTTGCTGCATAACTCTAGTCATGAAGCAGTCAAATGCTAGCTCCTTATGTGGTTGATAAATGGAATGACCTGACTTATATTACTTTTTGCTACATCTATGCCTGTGGTTATAATTTTACAGAGCCTGCCCATCATTTCAAGTTTTTTAAAACATATAATTTACATTTCATGTGTTTAGACCCATTGAGATGACCTTATAAATCTTTTCAAGCAACCATATTTTAATTGATAGAGGTAAACAAAGTGAAACATCATCATAAATGCTAAACGAAATAGGGAAAGTAACAATTTTTACCCTTTCCCCCCTGAATAGTATATGTGTTTGTAATAAAAGGGATGAGAAGGCAGGACAAACTCAGGAATTTTTATTTATTTAATTTCTTATTCAATAGGATGCCTGTTAATTCTTTGCAAGTTATTTTGCTTTTCACAGTGAGAGGTTCTAAATTTAAATAAGATATTAAAAGATGAAGTTTAAAAATGATCTTAGCCCTAGCCAATTTGGCTCAATGGATCCAGTGTTGGCCTGTGGACTCAACGGTCCCAGGTTTGAATCCGGTCAAGGGCATGTGCCTCGGTTGCAGGCTTTATCCTTGGCCCTGGTCAGGGCACTTACAGGAGTGCCCTGTAATGTGTCTCTCTCACATTGATGTTTCTCCCTCTGCCCCGCCGTTCCCCGCCCCCCCCCCAGCCCTTTCCCTCTCTTTGAAAATCAATGGAAAATGTTCTTGGGTGAGGATGTGAGGATTAACAAACCAACAAAAAGTCATCTTATATTTCTCTGTAGTTGACCAGAATATATTTATTTATTTATTTTATCAATAGCTTTCCTATTTAATGGAGTTAGAATTGAATTTAATTTTGAAGATCATCTACAACTACCTTCAATAAAGCCAGTTCTCAATAGTTGTCTCAGTATAGAAAGGAGAGTTTTGAATAATAATTCTAAACACAGAATTCGCAAAGGATAAACACTTGTGCTAACAGTAGAAGATACAGACTGTGGAACATTTTGAAGCATTGTTTTTCCAGTTTTGCTCTTTTGCTCTCTAATTTGTTCTCTCTCTTTTCTTTCTTTCTTTCTTTCTTTCTTTCTTTCTTTCTTTCTTTCTTTCTTTCTTTCTTTCTTTCTTCCTTGTTCCTTTTGTCATTCACTCATTCATTCATTCATTCATTCATTCATTTAGGTTGCCACTGGCACAGTACTGTAGAGTGTTCAGTTCTCTAGAAGTTACATGGGTACCATGTCTTGGGCTGCAGTTTGGTCTCTGCCTACAGTCAGCAGTGGGCACTTACTGTATCAGCTGAACCCATTGTTTCCTCCCTTCCCTCTCGATACAGTAGCTCTGGAATAGACTAATCTTTTTAACTTTTGAGAGAATTTTGAGAATGGAGTGAAATCTATGGATCCTTTCAAAGGGGAAAATGCGTAATCACAAATTCAAAAGTATTTTTTCATATGGTCTCAGGTGTATAAGGACTTCTGGAGTGGAAGGCAGTCTGATTTAATATCTATGACTTCAGATGCCATGGAGAGAGGAACAGGGGTGCAGGCAGGGAACGAGTGGCTTACATCCTCATGCATTTGAATGAAAATATGTTCTTCTACAGAAATAGGCAGAGCAAAAAGGTTGCTTCCATAATCCATAAGAGTTCCTAGCAAGCCATACTCATATGCTGGAAGAACAGAGACCCAACTCACATTGATTTGCAAATCTTGTTAGGCCTTTGCTGGGTCAAGTGTGAATTTGTTCTTTTTTCTGCAATAATACAATAAATGCCTCTGACTGCACTTGGTGGTCATTCCTGGGTCATGGCAGGGATTCGCTTCAGTCAATAAAGAGCATGCTCCCCCTTGGCCATCATAGGTTTCTGTGGCATTGCTCTCTAAAAGCAAGCTCTTGGGAGGTCTTCTTTTCAGCCTTGCTGACTTAGGCACAATTCAAAAACACAGCCAAAAGTCTGATCATCTTATAAGTCAGTATCTCAGATCTCATCATAAGCACTGAGCTTTCTTTGCATTTAGAATTCGCTAAATAATATCAATTCTTAATCCTTAGGACATACTCATGGTACCATATAGATGCATACTACCTAGTAATTAATTCACCTTTTTAACTTTTTCCATAACCACCAGGCCAATGTCAAAGGGAAAATTAGCTGCTTTTCTATAAAGTACTTAAATTATTCTAAAGCAAGAGGTGATATAAATCATATAATTAAAACAACATTTATGACTATTTTACACAACTGTGTCCCTTAGCAGGAGTGACAAATATGTGATGGGTTTTGATGGGCAATTTGATTCTCTTGAATAGAATGGTGATGCACTCTTTTATTTTATTTTATTGAAAATACCTGTCTTAAGTAAGGGAGACAGTAATTTTCAAGTGAAATCTGAGTTGCTAGTTTGGGGTAAGAACAATAGAAACATAATCTTAAATTTCAGGTAATTACATTTGTCAAGGCTTGAGAGTTAGGGCTGAATGAATGGATGGATGGTTCTCTGGGATACCTGGATATTAAATATTCATGAGGTTAAAGTTACTAGTAGCTTTACTTTGTCAAGGGTTACAGGGCACTTTGAATTCCAATAATATTTTTTGAAAATGGATTATTTACTAGTACAAGGGAGGACTGGGAAAGAGGCTCTGAATGACAGAGGAAATGATTTTCTTATTAACAAGGCAGTGGTAAGAACAGCACCTGCCAAAAGGAAAGGAAGCCAAATGCACACATCAAGAGTATTTTCTTCAGAAAGGTGGTACTTTTAAGGGAAGATAGATGCATCATTATTTAGTCCGATTGAAACTGTTATTCACAGAGAAATGTGAAGCCTGGATGCCCCATCTACATGGGTGGCAGCTCTTTCCTGTCAGCCACAGAGGTGGGCCCACAGCCTCCTCATTCATGCCACTTCTTTCGTTACCAAGTAAATGCAGCATCATTTCAGAGAGAGCTGATGTTAATAAAATTAGTCGGTCACACATTGGAGCATTTATTGAGATCCTCTGGTTGTACATTTCCAGATCATAGTAGAGAAAGAAAACAACCTGTAGACCAATGAGAAAATGCATCAAAAGCTGCAAGGGCAGCACATTTTTTTCTAGTATCATCTCTTCTGGGAAACATTACCCTCCTGTGCTCTTCCAGACCATTGATTCTATTCTGAACCCATAAAAAAGATATTATAAATCAAGAGAAGGAGTTACTGGTAGAATACTCTGAATGGTTTATAAGTTATTTTGTGAACAAAATTGAGACCATTAGAGTTGCTGAGCAGCCTTCTACCTCTAATCATTTTTTCCATTAACCAAGTCTGTTGCCCACTCTAGAGAGTGGCATGATGTTTATAGCAGTATCATACAGTAGAATTCTGAAGCATCAAAAAGGCTGTGCTTACCAATTGCTACCCACTTTATATACCTTGTAAAGGTGTCAGTGCCCAGCATAAGCACCCCTTCCTCTTGCCATTTTTCCTAGGAAATGAACCACCGATTAGATCTCTCTAATATTAAAACAAAACACACACACACACACACACACACACACACACACACACTGATATTATGAAAGTGATACAAGATTAAAAGTCAGTAAGCAGTGGTGTAAATCCTAATTCACTTCAAGTTACTTGTATAGCCTTAGGAAAAATTGCTAAACAAAACTAAGCCTCATTTTCCTTCTAAGGACAAAGCTGAAGATTGAAGCCATGGGTATCTTATAGGATGCTACACAGGAAAAAAAAAATGAGGTTGCATATGTGGAATTCTTTATAAAACAGAAAAACATTTTTAATATAAAAGCAAAATATATTCATCACCATTTATTATCTTGTTATATTTTCATCATCATTTCTAAATTTCCATTTTTTTATTCTAATGAATTCCATGTATGAATTGAAACTATGTTCTTATTTCTAGGTTTACATAGATATCAATTGTTTCTGCAGCCTAGCAGCCATCCTCCCTCTCCTGGTAATAGTTGCCTAATTTCTGTCTAGGACCATGCTTGGCTTAACCATGCATCCGTATCACCTCATAGGTTTGAAGATGAATTTGATGAGATTGTCTATAACTCCATGTCAAGCTGTGACTGAATCCATATCTGCCCTGTACTATTCAGCTATATAACCCATTGAATATCTTCCCTTCCCCTAAGTCAATATTGATCATGTGTTCTGTGTCTTTTGCAGAAAAAAAATAACTCAAATACATAAACTAAATCTAATTTTCTGAATCATATTCTTGAAAATCTAATTTTTTAGTGCTTCTGTGTGTTTTCAGGCATCCTCAGAAAACCTTTATGCCTTTATACACTTAATCCTCTCCTGTAGCTTTCTGAGAGATATTATTTTTATTCCATATTAAAGATGAGGAACTGCCCAAGCTGGTTTGGCTCAGTAGATAGAGCATTGGCCTGCAGAATGAAGGGCCCCAGGTTCGATCTAGTCAAGGGCTCTTGCCCGAGTGGCAGGCTGGATCCCCAGTGGAGGGTGTGCAGGAGGCAGCTAATCTATGATTCTCTCTCATCATTGATGTTTCTATCTTTCTCTCCCTCTCCCTTCTTCTCTGAAATCAATAAAAAAAGAAAAGAAAAAGAGATGAGGAACTGGAGATGCAATTGCTCAGGGTCACACAACTAGTAAGTGGGGGAATATATAATTGCAGTCTGTCAACAGAAACCATGTTTTTTTATGCAATAGGGGCTCCATTTTTTATGGAAAAATTCTTATCAACACATTAGAAGCCAGAATATTGAAAAATTCTTGGACAGTCTTGGAAATTTTAAGTATAGGACCTCTGCCCTTGAACATGCCTCCTTTATGGGAATCTGTGGAAACCAGGAAAAGAGACTCAATAAGGGGTAGAAAATTGACCCTAGAATAGAAATTAGGCTAGTGGAAACTAAAGTGAAATTAAAGATTTCCAGGGTGGCCAGAGGAGAGAGAAATTGTCTTCTGATTACACCCAGCAATTTCACTGTCACATGGCTTGCCTCTAAATGGAACATGAATGGAACATTTCCAGAGTGTTCTGCTATAGCTTCTCTCCAACCACTCAGACTGTAACTCCCTGCTCAGTCCTGTCCACACAGGAGGTATTGTGGTAGAAAGCCTAGAAAACCAAGGGGAAAGAAGGGCTGCCTTATGCTAGGCTTCAACACTCGCTCCTGGTGGGAACTTTCAAATGTGGAAGAGAATGTGTTACAATCAAATGGTACTACAGTTCTGATTCTTAAGGAGTTTTAAAATACCTGGAACTTTGTGTTCCTGAATTAGGCCATTTTTAGCAAAGTTTGGGGACTTATTTTATGCCCAGCACACAATATGCAATCATGGCTGAGCTCTCCTAATAGTTAAAAATGTGCAGCATAGTCCGATAGGGTTCACTTCTTTGTTCCTAGGTGGTTACATATCATCACTCAGAGGAATCACTTAAGATAACATTGATGTATGAATTATTTTCCCTGACCAAAAGGAAGCTCTTTCCAGTCAATTGACACTCAGTCTTGAGTGTCTGAATGTCTTACAGTTAAATTATTAGAAAATGACATTGAAAGTAGGGAAGGGTGTTTGTTTTTTTTCCCCTTTACCTGTCTTCTGAATGACTTTAGTACACAGTTGAATGTATTTTCAGCTACTCGCTCAATTTGAGTAAATACTTAATAAAATTTTTATTTAAAATTAAAAAAATTCAATGTCAAATTCTAATTCCAATTGTTACTGCTACTCCATTTTAAATAAGTAGTTATTCTCACCCACTTCTTTTCTGGATTACAGAACCAATGTGGCCTTCAAAGGGAGAATGAAGTGCTAATCCGTGTCCCCATTATATCTTGGCTGGGTTGCTGCAAGACATTATGGCTTTCTTGACTGTTTACTTAGGCAGTAAATCTTGTCATTACATATACTACATCTGAACAAAAACCCTATTGCTATTATAAACCTTTAATTGAAATATCTATAATTAAAGAAGTGCAAATATGTTATTGGAGGCTTGAAGCACTGGTGATTTGGAGACACACCAACATTTAACTGAGTTTGTTCAAAGTAGTAATTTCAAAGGTGAGGTAACTGGAGGGATGAGGCAGTGGGTCCAAATAGAACAAAACCCACCTGGGAGACAGTGCCTCATATTTCGGGCTTCATAACTTTGCGTCCAGTATGCGTCCATACTGGAAGGTTCCTTATCTCTAAGAAAGAATAAGAGCTACAAGATTCAAGTAGAAATGGCTTAGATGATAGGAGGCACCGCAACAGTAGATATTTTGATCCTTGAATGCTGATTCTGGTTCCTTGGAATTTTTTAAATGAAGCTACCCAGTGTTTACAAGCAAAATTAATCAAGAGCAGTTATCAAGGGAATTAGACTCTACCACCTTTCACGTCCTCTAGATGTTTATCTTTCAAAATGAATATTAAAAATCGCAGTCAAGTCCCAGCCGGTTTTGCTCAGTGGATAGAGCACCGGCCTGCGGACTAAAGGATCCCAGGTTTGATTCCAGTCTAGGGCATATGCCCAGGCTTTGGGCTTGATCCCCCCCAGTAGGGGGCATGCAGGAGGCAGTCAATCAATGATACTTTCTCGTCATTGATGTTTCTATCTCTCTGTCTCTCGCCCTTCCTCTCTGAAATCAATTAAAAATATATATATTAAAAAATGACTGTCAACTATTTGGTTTTGAGAAAAGAGAGCTGAAGGCCAACTCTTTTTTCTCACCCTCTCCCCAGGTGATCTCCTTTTTCCTCCTCAATTCCTATCTCTTCAACTGTAACTCCCAAATTTATCTCTCTAGCTCTAATCTTCCTCTGTCTTTTAGAATTATGTTACCAATTTTATTTTATTAAAAAAATTATAGCCCTAGCCAGTTTTGCTCAGTGAATAGAGCATTGGCCCACAAACTAAAGGGCCCAGGGTTCGATTCCAGTCAAGGACACATACCTTGGTTGCAGGTTCCCCGGCCCTGGTCGGGGTGTGTGCAGGAGGCAGCCAATCGATGTGTCTTCTCTCACCTTGATGTTTCTCTCCATCGTTCCTTTTCCCTTCTTCTCTCTAAACAACTCAATGGAAAAATATCCTTGGCTGAGGATTAACAAATAAAAAAGCAACAAACAAACAAACAATAACCTTTTAGCATCTATTCCTGCTATCTCCAAGTTTCTGTGACTTCCAAAATTTATAAAACTATACATTTTGAAATAATTTTACACTTACAGAAGAGTTTTAAAGATAGTACAGAGAGGCCCCAAATATTCTTCACCTGATTTCCCATAATGTTGACATATTACATAATTGTAGTTTAATGATCACAACTAAGAAATTTAGCATTGCTACAACACTATTAACTAAGCTACACATTTTGTTTTTCATCGGTGTTCTACTAATGTCTTTCTCTCTACAAGTATCTAATCTAGGACACAGCATTGCATTTAGTCATCATATCTCTCTTCTCGTGTATGACAGTTTCTTGGTCTGTATTTGTTTATTTTGGCATTCACATTGCTGGTCAGTTACTTTGTAGAACACCTCTCAGTTAAAGTAGGATCATTGATGTGTCATTTAATATTTTGTTAGATGAGGGAAGATTCAAGTGAGGTATCAGAAGAAACTGAGTGGGATTGGAATTTTTCTGTCAGCAAGTTATAAATGGTTTGAGTTTGTCTTATTTATATCATTCCTTTAAGCTCAATTTTCTGAGTCACATATTGTCACCATATTTCCTTATTCATTTAATGGATAAATATACAAAGTATGATTATTATGTACATCTGAACTAAGACATTGATGTGTGTATGTGTGTGTTTCTGTTTCCATTAGCATTCTGATTCCCAAATCTCTCTATTCATTGGGTCTCACGTTGCCCAAGTATTTCCTTATTCATTTAATGGATAAATATACAAAGTATGATTATTATGTACATCTGAACTAAGACATTGATGTGTGTATGTGTGTTTTTCTGTTTCCATTAGCATTCTGATTCCCAAATCTCTCTATTCATTGGGTCTCACGAGTTGCCCAAGTCAGATTACTCCAGAAGAAGTGTTCAATCTACGCAGCAAATAAACTACTCAGTAGAATAGACCTCTGCACTAACGGAGAGGGTGGATCTGAGCATCTATTCCTGCTACCTGCAAGTTTCCGTGACTCCCCAAATTGTATCTTTTTCATTTTCCTTTATAAGACATTGTACAAGAGAAAGACAAAGTTCCTTAGGAGAAGGCTTGGGTTGTTGTTCCCCAAATATCGTTTTAATATCATGTTTTAACATTGTGTATTCCTTGAATATATCTCAGTTTTATATTTTCTTCTCATAGGATCTATTATATTTGCAGGGTAAGTATATATTACCCATTTTCACAGATAGTGAAACTGAGGCCCCAAAAATGATGTTATATACTCTCAGTTCATAATGTGTTAATATGAGTTTAGCATCTAAAACAGGATTTGATTTATAAATCAAAACTCTCAAATCTTTCTACCGGGTCAGGCATAATTTTCTTCCAGTGAACTCAAAAGACATTAAAAGCCTAAATCATAGGCTTTTTGACTGAGCTTAAAAGCAATAATAACTGAAAGTTCAGAGGAAAGGAAGAAACAGTAATGTTTAATGTCATTGAAAATGCAGAACTCTCTCTTATCTGCCTGCCTTGCCCCTTGATCTTTTCTTTATATGGAATCAATTAAAGTCTTTTCATCCTATGAATGTGCTCAGCATCCTTCAATAATCCATAACTATTGATTCTGTACCAATTATTGACCTATACCCCACAGAATTGGCAAAAATATCAAGAACAAAGTCTGCTAATATTTACTAAAATGTTCATAGGTTTTGTGCTATGTGTTTTACATTTTTCACCTCATTCTATCCACTGGGAAGGCAAGTGCCAGACTAGACTTCAATGGTAATCTGTTTGTCTGGATAGGAAGAGCTATTTCTGTGGGAAAATGCTTCTTCTCATTACAATATTTAGGACATACTAACAAAAAGTACACCTCATAGATGCTTAAGTCATGAACAGACATTGATTATAAATAGCAAAGTTATTATGAAATTGAATAAAGGTTCATGTAAACCCAGGATTCCACAATTCTCTCTAGGTAATTCCATCTACTTCTGCAGTTTCAATCTCCACCTGATGGCTTAAAAACTCATCTTTGGGCTAAACTTTAATATCCTCCTACTTCTCCAATTGGATTCCCACTAGGATCTCAAATAAAATGCATCCTCCTCAGAGCTGTAAATGATACCACATTTTGAATTTCCCAAGCCAGACATCAAAAATTCACCCTCCCTGCCCTAGCTTGTTTGGCTCAGTGGACCCATCAGCCTACAGACTGAAGAGTTCAAGGTTGATTCTGGTCAAGGGCACATGCTCAGGTTGCGGGCTTGATCCCCAGAAGAGTGCATGCAGGAGGCAGCTGATCACTGATTCTCTCATCATTGATGTTTCTACCTCTCTCTCTCTCCCTTCCTCTCTGAAATCAATCTATTATATAAAAAACCTCTGGATGTCATGCCATTATGCCGTGATGACCCATTAGCAAGAGGCTGCATGTGCGGGTGGGTGGGACTTGACTCTAGAGGACTTGACCGGAGGTGTGGGTGGGTTTCTGGGTCCCACCAGGGCAGTGGCCAGGTTTCTGGGTCCCGCCTCTCATGATAGCAGCAGTGGCAGTGGCCTTGGGACTCTTTCTGGGTCCCGCTGACCTGTGGGACTCTGGGTCCTGGGTCTTGCATGATTTCGCACGCTGGGCCCCTACTATAAACATATTTAAAAAAAACTACCCTCCCTTTCCCTATTCTTCCCTCCCCTTACAATCTTATTGTTCTGCCCCATTTCAAGGCAGTTGAATCTGCCCCCTCTCTTCAAGCCCCATTGCCCATTACTTTATTCAACTTCTCCTAATTTCTTACTAAATGACTGAAATCATCTTCTAAGTTCTCATGTCAGCAAGCTTGCCTCTTCAATCTATTGCTCAATAGCATCACCATGTTTGTCTCTCTCAAATGATATCTTAGCCTATCACTTCCTATAACAAGGCCCTCAAGGTGTCTGAGTATGCCTTCTGTGAACTTCACCCTTTGAACTCTGTCATATACTTGCCCATCATGCTCTGGCAATTGGAAATACTGAAGGTTCACATTACACAAAATATTAGTTGCAAAATTGAATGCATTTATCAATAATTGGTTCACTGTTAAAGTCTCCTTGGAAATCCAGTATTCCTATTCTAAGTATACTGTATTCTGTTTCCACAAATCCAGTGCAGCCAAATTTTCCTCAATAATTAAAATACATCTTCCTTTCATTGACTTTGGGGACACATTCATTTTAATCCATGCATGGTAAGCATGTTTGTGATGTGACTTCCATCTGCTTCCCTTCTCTGGATACACAGGTATTCTTTTTCTGTGTTTTCTGACAAAATGAATGCTGTGTTTTTCTAAAAGTTTACTCAATTTTCACAATGCAGCCTTGCAGCCATGTGGTCCAGACTCCCCGATCACCCCCTCAGTGTACTGTGAGCTGGCTCTCTCCTTTTGTGATCCCACAACATTTAGGTAATCATCTTACATCCTATCATTTGTTTCACTGACATATTTATCTGATATAACAGAAAAATATGTGTGCTTTGCTTTTAACAAGGATAGGAGCTATACCTTTGGCAACATGCCAGTTTTTTTTTTGTTTCTTTATGCTTTGGTCTTAGGATATTGCCTGATATGTACTAGGTGATCAATGAATATTTATTTCATAAATTAGTATTATTATGTACAAATGTTTGTATGCTGCACAATAGATGAATCAAATCTTTACATAAGAATCTCAAAGGGCCTATTTTGTATGCCTAACTTGTAGAAAGTATAGAAAACAAATCTGGCTAGAAAAGGAAGTCACTTGGAGGTGGAGGTTCCTGTGCAATTATCCATAATTAAAACCTATGGGTGTCTAGAACTCTTACCTGTTTCAGGAGAGAACCATCTGTAACATTTTTTCAGGGTCAGCCATGGGATCCATTTTGCCCTCTTAATTTTGCCCTCTTAATTTGTCCAGAATCCTGGAGTGCAGCTGAGGTGGAAATATTCATGTTCTCCTTGATATTGACTATAAAGAATGCTCTGTCTTGTCCCCCAGTTCACAGACCTCACTGATGAAAACATGTCCAGCTCCAAGTTCTTTTCCCATGTTTCTTGCAAGAGTTTTCATTCCTGAATTGATTGCTTTTGATGTCAACTTAACTTTGATGTTGCCACCCTTTCATCTAGTCGCCCAGTGTGTACTGTGGGCTCTCATTTTGTTCCTTCTATCCAGCCCTCTTTTTAAAAAACGTCTGCCCTTCTGTGTTTGTCCCCATCATGTAATCCCAATAATTTAGTGTTCAGGTTAATGATCCTGTAGTCATAAAATTAACAATATTTATAACAATGTCAACTCAATATTAAAAAGTGTCTGTATCTTTAAATCTAAGGTATGTCTCCACAACATAATGTAACTGTCCGTATACCTATGATCATCAGCTTTACAAATTTTAATTTTCAATTTTAGAGTTGATTTTATCAAACTCCTCATTTGGGGTATGCAATCATAGTTCGCACAGGACATTATTTTGTTTTACTTTTTATTCTCTTTTTACCTAATCTTTATTTCCATTCCAACCTTTTTTATTGACTCTGTCTTTCGTATCAAATGTCTTTTATAGTAAATACATAGTTATTCTTTATGGATGTATTAATTTAATATATGTATTTAATACTGTATTTACTTTACAAAAATTTATTGAGCTACAGATAGAATTATGTTTCTTATCTTTTTTTTGCTCAATATTTTTCAAATTTTGTCTAGGTTGCCAAATATACTTGGGCGTTTTCTTTTTAACTGTTCTATGCTGTTATCAGCTGAATTCCCTCCCCCCCCCATTCATATTTTGAAGTCCCAACCCCCAGTGTCTCAGCATGTAACCATATTAGGGGAGAAGGTCTTTCAAGAGACGTAAAATGAGGCCCTTAGGATAGCGCCTAACCCTTTTAAGAGGAAGATACATTAGGGGCACATGGATGCAGGGAATAAGTCCTGTAAACAAGCGGCATGAGGTGGCCTCCTGCAATCCACAGAAAGAGAGAGGCCTTGGGAGAACCCACCCTTGCTGACATCCTGTATTCCCAGCCTCCAGAACTGGAAGGAAATAAACCCCTCTTGTGTAAG
Source organism: Myotis davidii (assembly GCF_000327345.1). Taxonomy (NCBI): domain Eukaryota; kingdom Metazoa; phylum Chordata; class Mammalia; order Chiroptera; family Vespertilionidae; genus Myotis; species Myotis davidii. Next base: position 4,801,679 of record NW_006292687.1, on the reverse strand, counting down.
CCAGTCAGACTCTGGCATTTTGTTATGGTAACTAGCAAATGAGTGCACGTGGTATTTCATTATCTGTGTGGATTCTACACATACATATACAGATACATCTAATCTCACTCATACCTCCTGCTCTAATAATGGTCACTCCAGCTGTAACCCACTCTCAGAACCACAGACATGGCTGCAGTGAATTCACATATAGCTTCCATGCAGGGCATTCTTCAGGGCAGATTTCCATGAAGTGAAAAGCAGAAAGAAGGTTTGTACTATCCATATTTCACTCCGTATGGCTAGCTTGATCGCTTAAATGGAGGCATTATGCCATCTTCCTACTGGTAGCATATGAGATTTCCTTTCCGTACATAAGTTAGCCAAATAAGTATCATTCGGGAACCCAATTTAGAACAATCTGAAGGCTGTCAAATGGCCCTCATTGTTTTACTGTGTGTTTTCCTGATTCTTAGTGAGAATGCTTATGTCTTTCTGTGTTTTGACCACTTTAGTGGTAATTACCTAACCAAGTAGTTTGCCCTTTTTCCTTATTTTCTTCCCCTTGTCTTATTTATTTGCAGCTATTCTTTATGTATTTTATGTTTGAATTCCTTATTGATTATAGGTATTAGAAATATCTTCTTTTAGTCTATCAGGTATTTTCTGACTATAAATATCTTATCCATTAAGTTCATTATACATGATATAGTTAAATACATGGAATTTTTTCTCATGGTTTGATTTAAGTAATGTCTTTTCCCACAAATCAAAAAAATTCTCTACTATTTTTTCTATTATATTTTGAATTTTAACTCTTTGAATTAATTAAACTAAATTTAACCATGATAAATGGGAAAAGGAGAAAACCATATTTATTTTTCTACATATCCTAAGACAATAAGTCCAACAACATCAGTTAAACAGCCCACTTATGTACACACACACACACACACAAATGCACCACATTCTTCCTTTGATTCCATTGCCTAGCAATTATTTGTACTATTTTTATTAATTGGCTTTGCATAATACATTACTATTGATGCGGTAGGATGAGGCTCACATTTTTCTTTTCTATTTCAAAATTGATGTACCATTCATGGACATTTATTCTTTCACATAACATTTAGTATATATTTCTCAAATTTTTCAGAAAGTGATATATAATTTATTTTCAGAAGTATTAAATGTATGCATTAATATCTGTATGTTCTGAAGCCACCCTTTCTATGAACATCTTATATATCTGCATTTATTTTATTTAGCTTAATTTTCAGCAACTTTATTTTCTATTATGTCATCTACTTAACTATTCATTATATTGAAATACCCTACAGATTTTTCAAATTGATCTTATAGTCAACTACCTTATAATAAGTTTTTTTTCATTGTAATATGTTTTTGATACACACACACAAATATACCTCTATCTTTCTTCCTATCTATCTTTTCACTATTTTAAATGAATCTTAAATTTATCTGTGTGTGCTCTATACATATATATAAGTAGACAAGTATAGATATCTATTTATATATCAGAGAGAGTCAAGAGAGATTAGAACATACAGGATTTAGCTCAAAAGTAAACAACAGAGGTTTAACTGTTGGTTAATATGAATGAGTTCTTTATATATTTTAGGTATTACCAGTTATTGGATATATTATTTAAAAACTAGAGGCCCAATGCACGAAGTTTGTGCAGTCGCGGGGGGGGGGGTTGTTGTCCCTCAGCCTAGCAGTCTCAGCCTGGCAGTCGGATATCCCTCTTGCAATCTGGGTCCCCTCATTTCTAACTGCCCACCTGCTCAGTCCTTACTGCTTGGCTCGCAGCTCCTTAGCACTGCTGTAGAGGCAGGAGAGGTTCCCGCCACCGCCACGGCACTAGCCTGGCTTCTGGCTGAGTGGCGCTCCTGCTGTGGGAGCAAACTGATCCACCAGTGGGCAGCTCCTGCATTGAGTGTCTGCCCCATGGTGGTCAGTGCATGTTATAGCAACCAGTCATTCTGGTCCTTCTGCCGTAAGGGTCACTGGGCTTTTATTGTATAGATGTCTTCCTCTCTTTGGTCTGTTGTCTTTTCATGCTTAAAATATATAAACATTGAATACATACATACTAGAGGCCCAGTGCATGAAAATTCATGCACTGGAGGGGGTGTCATTCAGCCCGGCCTGCCCCCTCTCACAGTCCAGGATCCCTCAGGGGCAGGAGGCGACCCGGCAATCAGGGGAAGGCGATGCCCCATCACACCTCTGCTGATGCCACTGCCGGCAGCGCAAGCCTCAGCCAGCCCTGGTTACCTGAGCCTTGGGTGGTACTGGGCAGCTGGGCAGCCACCATCCTAGGCTTGCCTGTGCCTCCGGCCAGCCTTGGGCTGAGGGGACTGGGCACCACCATCTTGTGGCTGTGGGCACCGCCATCTCTGAGGGTGTGGCAGTCAATTAGCATATTCCCTCCTTATTGGCTGTGGGCATCACTATCTTTGAGGGTACGACAGTCAATTAACAAATTCCCTACTTATTGGCTGTGGGCACTGCCATCTTTGAGGGCATGGCAATTATCATATTCCTTCCTTATTGGCTGTGGGTGCCACCATCTTTGAGGGCAGGGCAGTCAATTAGCATATTCCCTCCTTATTGGCTGTGGGTGTCGCCATCTTTGAGGGAGGGGCAGTCAATTAGCATATTCCCTCCTTATTGGCTGTGGGCACTGCCATCTTTGCTATGGCATGCGGGTCAATTACCATATTCCCTCTTTAGTAGATAGGATGCACATAAATGCATATATATGAAAATTAAGAACCCATTAAAATATATTGAGAGGGCTCATTTACATTTAAATGTTCAAAAATAAGTGAAAATGAAAAAAATACAAATTATACATATATTATAATCTTAATGTTTTAAATACACAATCATATGCATACACATGAAAGAAGAAAGTAATACCAAATGAGTTCAGTCTTGATTTTTCAGGTAATTCAATGAGTGAATGCTTTCTCTTTTCTTGCTTAGTTGTTGATTATTCTCTTCTTTCCAAATTTCTATAATGACCCTGTATTCAATGTATTTTCTGAAAATGAAGGACATTTGAAAATGTGAAGTTTCAGATATAGTGAAGCTGTTTGACTTTAGCTCCTTCCAGCCAAAGTCATGTTACCATATGATTAGGTAAACCTAGGTTCTGCTCTGATACAGAGAATCTAATATCCGTGAATGACAGTCTCCACTTTGCCAAGTGGGCAGTAAATTGTTATGTAGAAGACAGCGTGAAAGGAAGTGTGTTCCAGTAGATAGAATTAAACACTACAATGACAAGAACATGAATTATGTTCATAATGTAGTAACTTACTTTTTGTTCAACTTTGAAAAAAGTAATTTAACTTATGTGTTTCAGTTCCCATTAAATTGATGGTAATAATCTTTCTTTGTTAACAAAGTGCTTTGAAATCACTGTGTGACAAGTAATGTATTACCAGAAAGTATTCTTATTTCACTCTGCATTGTAACCTCTCAGGAACAGGATCTATGCATCATTGTATTTCAATGTCCAACGTTGGGGGAGTGGGGATGAGAATATGATTGAGAATAATATGGAAAATACTGTAATGCTTCTCGGTAAGTCAGTGTTATGAACTTACCTTGAATGTTGAATTGACTAATAGTACGTTCACATCGAAGGAATGACAAATGCAAGGGAATTGCAGAGAAAGCACAGTGGCAGCACCCTATTTGTGAGGAAGGCAGGGATAAATAGAGGGTAATAGAACTTACTACACAAATACATAGGACTACATTTCAAAACAGGCAACAGAATTGTATGTGTAAGTGAAGAGATAAAGACTTACTTTTACCCTATAATGACTTGACGTTTAATTGAGGGACTTTCAGTTATAATAAACTAGAGGCCCAGTGCACATATCTGTGCACCGGTGGGGTCCCTTGGCCTGGCCTGCACCCTCTTGCAATTCAAGACGCCTTGGGGGATGTCGTAGAGCCAGTTTTGGCCCAATTCCCGCAGGCCAGGCTGAGGGACGGGCATCTAGTATGCATATATGATCTTTGGTTAATCTCTTCCCGCCCTACTCCCTTGCCCCCTTCCCTCTGAGATTCATCAGTCTATTCCATGTTTCCATGCCTGTGGATTGAGCATCTGCCCCCTGGTGGTCAGTACTCATATAGCTACCAGTTGAACAGTCAAATGGTCAAACAGCCTCTTAGGCTTTTATATATACAGACTAGAGGCCCGGTGCACAAAAATTTGTGCACTTGGGGGGAAGGGGGGAGTCCCTCAGCCTGGCCTGTGCCCTCTCGCAGTCTGGGACCCCTCGGGAGATAACGCCCTGCTGGCTTAGGTCTGCTCCCGGGTGGCAGAGGGCAGGCCCAATCCCTAGGTGCAGCCCCTGGTCGGGCTCAGAGCAGGGCCGATTGGGGAGT
>NW_006292687.1:4774660-4796085 GCF_000327345.1 Myotis davidii | reverse complement strand
CTGGCAGTTAATTTGCATATTGCCCTCATTAGCCAATGGGAAGTGTAGCGGATGTACGGCTAATTACCATGTTTCTCTTTTATTAGATAGGATGGGAATGCCATTTTACCAAGTTAGTGCCTAGCTATTGGGACTCATTGTTTAAGAAGTGGCAGAGAAAGAAAATATAAATTGGAAAGAAAGGTTAAAACATAGGGGTATATACAGATTTGTCTGTATCCATATTGGAGTTGCTAGTGCCATTGGTGCAGGCATACTTTATCAAGTCATTAATTGCTGTGGTACCATCTTGGTGAAGAATGCCCTGATCCAGAAAACCATAAAGCTGAGCAGAAATATATTTCTGAATTTATTACATATTCTTATTGCTCCACTGGGAACTTACATTTTTTAAGGAAAAAAATAAATGTTAGTAAATATTTATTCATTACATGTGATAGCATAAGACCAACAGTACAAGATAACATCTGAAAAAAAAAATGTGTAAACCCTAAATTATATATGACTATTTCTATACTCTTGCTAGCTTTTGTGGTTTATTTTTATTGTTATTGTTTTTGATTTTTTGGAAATAAGATTACATTCATTCTTGGCTTGGTAAGGAAATTTCACCTATGTCTGTGAATCTAAAACATCTGTCACACCATAGTTCTGAAAAATTCACAAAATAGTATTTCATTCTTATTGTTTTTTAGGTGGGATGTAGTACCACAATAAATTCTAGTAGATTTGGATTCAAATCCAACACACCACTTACAATTCTGATAAAATATCTGATTAATTTTCAGAATTTTTCTAAGATTCTATTACTCAGATATCATATAGAAGTAAGACACCAAACTTAAAATATGCTTGGACCCTGGCCAGTGTTGCTCAGTAGGTTGAGTGTTGGCCCATGCACCAATAGGTCCTGGGTTCAATTCCCTGTCAGGTCACATGCCCAGATTTTGGACTTGATCCCCAGTGAGAGACATGCAGGAGGCAGCTGATCTCTGTTTCTCTCACATAGTTGTTTCTCTCTCTCTTTTCCTCTCCCTCTCTCTTACTCTTTCTCTCTCTAGAATCAATAACATTATATATATTTAAAAATGGCATGTATGTAGAAATGGCCAGCAAAGTTTGAGGCATTAAGACCTGTCAATAAGTATCAGATTCATCAGCAAATAGGGACTTCAACAGTTCATGATTATTTGAGTAATGTTCAGCTAATTACAAAATTCTCTATTGCCAGATTTCTCATATATATCACCAGAGTAATATAGCAAATTCATACATTGTGGAGATAACTGCAGAAAAATCAGGAATCATCAATAACCTTTATTCCCACCTTTCTTCCCACCCACGTTCTTCAGCAGTTGTTTCATTAAAAACAACTGAAACATGTTTAACAGTTACAGAATGAATTAGTCACCAAGTGCTTAAATGCTCAATCTGCTTTGCTTATTTTAATGTCTGGAATAATAAGACTTGGCAATTTTACACAAGTGAATTACATGAACCATTTAATGCTAATATAGTCTTTAGTGATCAACTTCTCTATAATAAGGTAAAGAACTCTCTTATATACTTACACAAATGGTTGGAGTGTCATCTAGTGCACCGAAGGGTCTCGGGTTCAATTCCCAGTCAGGGCACATGCCCAGGTTGCGGGCTCGATCCCCAGTAGGGGATGTGCAGGAGGCAGCTGATCAATGATTCTCTCTTATCATTGGTATTTCTATCTTTCTTTCCCTTTTCCTTCCTTTCTGAAATCCTTAAAAATATTTAATACAAGAGATAAGCAGACATAGTTTTTACTAATTGCCAAACACTGTTTAGTGCAGCTTACAGTGAGACTCCATATAAACCTGTTTTCTATCCCAACAGAATATATCTAAGAGGGAATAAATATCGTATAAATTGTTCCCCTGTACTCTGGTATAAATAAGATCATTAGATTTATGAAATAAAATGGCTTCCTTATAAATTGCATATGTTCATTTTCTTCTATCATAATACTCATAGACTGCTGTTTCATATTAGATGGATTTATTTTGAACCAAACATATTTTAATATAAGCTACAATTATACTTGCTTCTCTGGGGCCAGTCTCTAGACTTCTTTACCGAGGATCTCTTTACAGTTGTGCATTCTTCTCTGTTCATCTGAAGGTGAATCTGCACAAAGAAAATGAAATTACCTCAAAAAAAAAAAAAGACTCAAAAGCACTCCAAATAGTGTTGTATTAACTCTAAATAAAGTTTGCCTAGGGTCACACAAGTTTCGGCTGTCCAGGTTTCAGGGTAGATGACTCCTATTCAATTTGATTTCTGTAATCACAAAAGGTGTCCCAATAAAAGCGCATCCTTCTAAAATTTCTACTATTACTTCTCTGTTTGAATGGTTAAGTCATTATATTACCTAGAAAATATGACCATAATTTAATATTTTTGCAGAAACTATTTTCTTCATTTTCAGGCAGTGTGGAAACTGGACGAGAATAAAAGGATCTGAGAAAGGATTCAGTACGATAGTGAGAGTGTACAGAAATTTTGTGGGAGAAGGAGAGAGAGGTCATGGACAACCCAAGTTTTGTGAGGGCATTTCAGTTACAAAAGGAAAATTGCCAGCCTGTTTCTGGCTCTAAAAGCCAAATGGAAATGATTCAAGGGAATGTGATTGTATTTCATTGCATTGAGATATAATAGTTATTAAAAAGAAATAACAACCTTGCTTCATAGCTACAGCAATTTATGATATACTACCCTTTTTCTCAAGGAACTTAAAACTTAGCTGAATTCACAAGCATATGGAGTTAAAACTAATGGCAAGAGTTAAAAAGAATATGAGATTTGCACATGTCACTCCATAATTAATGACAAATGAACAATGAAGAATACATGTGGCCTGCCTTTATTTTTTGGTGGCAAACTCAGGGTAGGCCTCAGGGAAATAGCATTTCTTTGGGCTCCTCTTAGAAAATCAGCAACTATAGCAGCTAAAAATAAAAGAATAAACAGAAGAAATGCATTTTAAATTAATATTCAAATGATTTTGAAATATGCAAGTTGAGCTACTGTGAGCATCAGTAATTACACCAAAAAATGAGTAAATGTTATAATTATAACTGCAGTAAAAATTATCCAGCAGTTTCAGGAAGAGGCTCTGCACCGCATATTGATCAGCCGTTACGGGGCTTGTCTTAAGGATGCAAGCCACCTGAAGAGAACATAAATCCAGTGTGTTCACAGTGACTGTTCAGGCGGCTGACTCACAGGACCATACAAGTAGCCAAGCTTTCATGACTACAAGCTCCTACTGTTTACAGCAAATGTAATAATCTTATATTAATACATTTCCTGGATTGTTTCATGGGGGAAAAACTCCTCTCCACAGTTCTCTAAATTTCTCAATTCAAAGCAGTTAGCTAGGGAAGTTTGGGATAGAATCACTGTCCTCCATTTATTGGCCCTGACCCAATTCTAAAAGCGTGGTAATCGCATTACAAATATGATGTCTAAGGTTAGAAATCTAGGCTTATAACAGTGACAGGGAGAAGTGAGAACAGAATCGCCTGCTACTCTGCCTGTTTACTTCCACTCTCTGCAGCTTGACCTCACCCAACTCCAGAGACTGCCCCAACCCCTAGACACAACTTTGATCTTAGAGGTACCTAGGCTGGCTGCTGGGAGTCTTTGCCTATTCTCACCACCCAAGTCCTATGTTTTATGGCTTTTTCTGCACAGATGGTGATGGTCTCCTTTCGGGTTAAGTCAAACTCCTCAGTACTGCATTGTAGGTTCTCAGCCATCAGAGTATACAGATACCTAATGATTTTCTTGCAGAGGCTCTCAAATCTCATTGATGGGGCCAGTTTTTCCACTTCTCACTTTCTCCAACCACTGAAGTCAGCTCCCAGTAGCCTCCTCACACTGCATACCTCTGTGACTGGTTCCCTGATAACCACACGCTTGACCAACCCATGGTCTTCTGAAGAGCTACTGGCATCTGTGCATACTTCATTCTCTGATTGACACCTTCTTTTCAACTAATGTATTGAATTTCATCTTGTCTGCCTAGCTTGAATGTTATGTTCTTTTTAAAAAAGTTGCTTGTTAAGTATGTTTGCAGCCCCCACACTACCTACCACATTGTAATGTGTATGAAGTTGAATAGATATTTATTGAGTGGATGGTGAAATGAACAATTGAATTATTGGGTCTCAGGACATCCGAGGACTCAGAGATTCATGGAAATTTAAATGTGTAATAATAAACATTGATGGATTGAGAAAATTTGCTTTTTATATTTTACAATTGTTAGCCTGATTTAATGCAGCATAACTATAAAATTTACTTATTTTTTTCTGGGATTTTAATGGAGCTTATAGTCTAGTGGAAGGAAAGAAAAAAACAAGTAAACAGTCAAATAAACAAGATGATTTAGCATTAATTTTGCTACATATGTATTATACATACTGTATATCACTAGTTTATTGATGATTCTAAATTATGCAGTAGGATATAAATATGAATCTTTTCCCCAACCACTGATTTCAATGCTGCTCTGCTAAGTCTCCCTTTTCTGTCCTTTAATGACATCTTGGGCAGAAACCATAACTTTCCAGTTGATCTAGCTATAAAAACTCAAGCCATTTTAAAACTTTAATCTTAAATTCAATTTACATTCTATTTTCTTCCCTTTCTCCAGTAAGATTTCCAGCCAGAGATCTGGCTGAAAAGCATAGAGGAAGCATGTGTATGGTCTGGCTCTCATAGCCCTCAGCCTAGTCTGCTACTGAAGTCTCTTCAGCGAGTGGGCAGTCTCCATGGATGAGGTCGGGCTGGATCCTGGAGACCTATATTCAAGTATGCACTTGTCCCAGTGAAAAGTGCTCATTTTTGCATGAAGAAGCCTTCTCCCTTTCCTGGGCCTGCCATTTCTTTCCAATTCTCCCCTCTTCTCAGTTAGGCATAGGGCCAGCTCCTCAGTCCATTGCCGAGGCAAACATTCACAAAGTATACCGAATGGCCCCCATTCTGTAGGAAGAGTGCCCTGGCTACTGATTGGCTTCTGGGAGGGAAAAGAGGTGAACCAGGTAAATCTTCCATACTGAGCATGGTACTCTTCTTAAGACCAACCATATCCCTGACTCTCATCCAAACTTGTCCCCTCTGTACTGAATCACCTTTCCTTCTCTTAACCCAATCTTATCTAGTCTTTGCATACCTGGAAAAACAAAATCTTGCCATGTAAGTGTGCATTAAAATATTTTGATCATGTGCTCTACAGTCTCTTCAAGTGGGAATGCTCTTGGGTTGCTTGACAGTCCTTTCGTCTGATCTTTGGGCTCTGGTTCTCAATGCTTAGTACCAGGAAATATCCTAATAGAGGGTCATTTCCTCTATTTTTTCTTTTTCCATCTTCCTTCCTTTTGAAGTTAGAAAAGTGTATACTTCTTTTCAGCTATGTGCATAGTTGTCACCATGGTGACAGTAATCCAAGACAAAAAGATAACGAGATGTAGACCAGGGATAAGGGACAAAAATGATTCAAAAGCATAACTGCATAAAGACATTTATAGGAGTCTCAGCCAGGCTAGCCCATCCCCCACCCCTGCACTACCACCACCACCACCACCACCACCACCACCACCACCATCTACCTAACCCAAGGAGACATCCACTTTAGATAGCTGGATTGGGAATAAGATTCCTGTTGGTATTTGGAGAAACTTTTTATTTTCTTGGACACTTGTAGCTTTGAAGATGACACCCTAACCCTAACCCTCACCCAACTCAGAAATGCAGGCTCTGAGTTGCTACACTAACTTGTCCAACTGCCTGCCTGATAAGAGATCCATGTAACTGTTAAAATCCTGAGTTGTCACAGTGAAGCTGAGAGTGTAGAAATTCAATCCTAGCCAGAGTGCCTGGATTTCCACCCGTACTGCTGCTTCTGGCAGCCTCAGGTAGTCTTGTGTACCTGTATCATTTGCTTGTGGTCAGACTTGTGATTGGTTTAGCAAATACATTGCTCCTGGCACATGAGAAAAACAAAAATTAACTTTTTAATAATGGCAATATCATACATTAAAATGCAATTTTCAGGCCTCGACTAAAACTGCTTCAGGGAGAGAAGGAAGGACTTCTTTTGCTGCTTATTAGAAGTGAAAAACAAGCAATAAAGGGGGTTTGTTTCTCTTACACTTTCTATTGTCTCTCCATAGTGTAAGTGCCCTGACTGGGGATCAAACCGGCAACCTTGGCATACCGGGATGACATTCTAACCAACTGAACTACCCAGCCAGGGCTAATGTTTTATTTTCCTTTTTAGTTTCTCTTTGCACATTCTTCTAAAAGATGTCATCTACATCAAGACTTTACTACCGACCACATATCCAGAACTCAAAATCTTTATGTCTCTGGTCCAAAGCTGTTTTCTTAACTCTAAACTTAAATAACATACTGCCTACAGAACATTTATACTTGGTATTCCACAGTGATTTTAAATTCAGCTCTTCTAAGACTGATATCAAAATATCAACTTCTTTCCACAGTTCTGGACATAATTACCTTCCTTTGCACCTTAATTATATTATGTGTTTTCTATTACAGCATTTACCAGATTTACAGTAGCATTTTATTATAGTATTTTCCAGATTTACTATTTATGGCACACATAACAAAAAAAAACAACTGTAACTCAGCATGGCTTATACAAAAGGAAATGTGTTATCCCTTGTAACAAGCAGCCTAAAGGTTGGGAGCTGCAGAGTTAGTTAATCCAGCAGGTCAATGATGATATCAAGAGCCTTGATCATTTCAATCTTTGTATTGTACCATTTTTGTTGTGTCATCAGGTGATTGACACAGGTTTAAGCATCGAATCCAAACATGTACAAATCTAGAAGAAGAAAACATCTTTGCATCTGTAACTCTTTTTAAGAGCAAGTAATATTTTCACAGAAGCTCCCAAGCAGGCTCACCTTCATTATCCAGAATTGTAAATCATGTTCTTTTCTCCAGAAATCACCAGAAAGCAGGATAGGGATAGGGGGTTTCACACCTGCTTTTTCACCACTCACTCTCATCTGACTAACTGCTCCCTATTCTATTTTTTTTTTAATCTTTGTATTGATTTCATAGAGAGAAGGGAGAGGGAGAGACAGAGATAGAGATAGAAACATCAGTGATGAGAGAGAATCATTGATCAGTTGTCCCCTGCATGCCCTCTGTGGGGGATTAAGCCTGCAACCCCGGCATGTGCCCTGACCAGGAATTGAACAGTGACCTCGGGTCTGGTTCGTGGGCCAATGCTTAACCACTGAACCACACTGGCCAGGCATTCCTCCCTATTCTTAAATTTCTTCATCAGACAACCCCTTTTTGACCAATCTTCTCTCTCTTTTGTACCAAGCATTCACTTTGTCTTGTCTCACTCAATATATCAGTCTTTCTTAGTACTGTAATGATAAGCTTAAATATTTATTTGGTTATACAATTGTTTCTCCACTGGACCCAATGTATCAGGAAGACAGACAATGTCTATTTGTTCACAGCTATGTTTGTAATATTAGAAAACTTCCTGGCACAAAGTATTAATACATAATAAATATTCATTGAATAAATGGATTAACATAGAGGAATGAGTGGTTTGATTATATATAAGAAAAAATAGATTCTCCACTCATATCATTGTGACTAGAAGATCAAGTTCTATCTTGATTGTGCATTGGTGAATCCAAGCATGTCACAGGTTGGGAAAGCACATAAACACATTTAAAAAATTTATCTATATTTACCTAAAACAAAACCTACTGAGAAATAGTCAAAATAGTTTAGTGAGGATCACATTGCACCAGAAAAAATTAATTTCTTCAATTATAAATGTGATGTACTGCATTGGAGCCTTGCACTCATATCCTAAAATGTATCATATCATATCCCAACATAGAAAGGCTTATGTATTGGGCAAACTGCTAAAAGTGGCTCATCTTCCCACTAGAACAGCAGTTCTCAACCTGTGGGTCGCGACCCCTTTGGCGGTCGAACGACCCTTTCACAAGGGTCGCCTAAGACCATCCTGCATATCAGATATTTACATTATGATTCATAACTGTAGCAACATCAGAGAACATCTTTTTTTAATCTTTATTGTTGAAAGTATTACAGATATCCCCCTTTTTTCCTCCCATTGACCCCTTCTAGCCCACACCCTTCTCCACCCCAGGCCTTCATCATACATTTGTCTGTGCCCAGGGTTTATGCATATATGCATACAAACTCTTTGGTTAATCTCTTACCATCCACCCACCCACCCCCGCCTTCCCTCTGAGATTCAACAGTCTATTCCATGTTTCTATGTCTCTGGATCTATTTTCTTCATCAGTTTATTTTGGAGAACATGGCATTTTCATTACCATTATCTCATGTCCAAGCAGGATGTTTTTTAGATGAAATTTCTTTTTACAAAGATAATATGCTTTCATTCTAACACTTCAAAATGCATATTCTTGTGTAGATACATTTGCATAAACAAAATACACACATATGTACACTTATAAATGCATACACAAACTTAAAGTTTTATTTATCAGTAGCCAGAAAAGTGGTAGGTTTTAGTGTATATGTCCATTGTCTTCTTCTATTGGTGGTTCTTGTCTTTATTAAAAAAGTTATTGGACTCTATCTTCCCGCTTCTCTGATATGCACAAAATAAAACTTCTTTAAAAAAATTCTGGCAGATATTAATGTTTGACCATTGTAATACATATATTTAATTTAGTTATGTAAGTTGGTTGATTATTCTCACACAAATATTTAAGCACATAACCAAACCAGCACTTATGTAAAATCTGTCTATATAAAATTATTAGAAGTTCCTTGTTAGAAGTTTCCTGCACCAGGGGGATACCAATGGGCATTAGCCAGTTAATGCACATTAGCCATAATTCATAACTGCAAACTGAAAGCACAAAAATGACATTGCCCTCTAACATTAGACTCAAGAGTTTCTTCTTCCAGAGTCTCACCATCACTATCGACCACTTTTGAATTCTTAAAAGTTTTTATGTTGAGTAGAAGGAGCAAGGGGTTACTCTACTTCCGTAGTAACAGGATATTCTCAGAGGGCAGCCCCTGGCTCTTGGGTAACGTGAGATTATAACTGAACTTCCAGTTGCCCTCCTGTTGGGTGAGCGGGCCCCCACCACCTGTGTTCAGGTGGTGGCAATGGAACTTAATCTTAGAACCCGAAATCCTAGGAGAACGAACAGCTTTCTTCAAGTTTAATGGCTAGGAGTTGGTTCTTTTTAAGTATTTGGGTGAAAAGTTAAAATTACAATTCTTCGCTCTCTTCTCTCATTTACTATTCATTCTATGTGGGTGAGCAGGGGATAGTGAACAATAAATTGCACTACTTAGAGATGTAGGCCAAGCTGTTTTGGGGGCAGCTGTGTCAATAAAGTACACACATAACATCAGTTTCCCATTACACACATCATTCAGAGTCACTTATTACTCAGTGTAATGGAAAAGAGGGAGAGCAAAATCTACAATGAAAAGAGAAATTGAAGTACAACCAATAGCTAGCACCGTGAGGCATGGATTCAGTTCTCCCAGTAACAAGTGCTTCTGGCATTAATGAACCTCAGAGTCAGGTCCCAGAAAGCTGAAGACCAGATGGGGTGCAAGAATATTGGAAACACATTTTGTAAGGTAATTGGAAATAAATAGATGACTGCCCCCACACATCGCCCTGCAGATTGTGGTTTAGTTCAAGAGTTTTGAAGGTGAATGTTTCTGTCTGTTTGCATTGACTTTGATGTGGATTTTTCAAAGTGGGTGTGATAGGAGAGTCACCATATGGGTAGGTTATCACAAATGAGTGTTCTTGAGGCTTACGTAAAGGGGGCATACCTATTCCTCCTTCCACTCCTCTCGGTACCGAAGTGTAATCCCCTTCTACCTATTTGGTGGCAAAGCCTAACAGCAACAGAACCACACCCCAACCAGGTGAGGCTCCTTTACCAAATAGATCAGCGGTTCTCAACCTGTGGGTCGCGACCCCTTTGGCTGTCGAACGACCCTTTCACAGGGGTCGCCTAAGACCATCATGCATATCAGATATTTTCATTATGATTCATAACAGTAGCAACATTACGGTTATGAAGTAGCAACGAAAATAATTTTATGGTTGGGTCACAACATGAGGAACTGTATTTAAAGGGCCAGAAGGTTGAGAACCACTGAAATAGATTTCCAAATAGCTGCAATCACCTGTTTGTTTTCTAACTGTAAGTAGAATCTGATTTTTATTGCTCTGAGAAGGCTGGCTAAAAAGAATGCATCTTTCTTTAGAAAAGGATTTATTTTTGATGCACATACACAAAATATATGCCTATTGTATCATTTTAGGGGATTTCTAAAATTTAAGTTTCCGAAGGGTTTTGCAAGATTTGGTATGAGTCAAGGATTATTTGGGCAGATCTGTCATATAAATTTTGAAAGAGCTCACCATCCATTGTTATGAAAACTTAGATTTTTACAATTAGATTAAGAGGAAGGGTCCCAGTAAATTGAATTATCATCTTATTTTCTAAAGGAATTCCATGGTGTTTTATTTAAAAATGTATTATACTTTCAGTGTTCAGTATTTCTTCATACATAAATGTCACTATGTCCCATGCATTTTCTCTTGTTTGATATGTGTGCATTTTCAATTTTTTATTTCTTTTCATTTATAACTTTGATATCTCTTTGCCTCAAGGAGTGTTTATTAGCACCCCAACATGAACAACAATGAATTACCAAATTTCTACTTATCCTCACATTCTCCTTTCCAACCTCCCAAATTAGTGATGTCATAAATTACATGAAGTTTAATAAATTTATATAAAATTAATTCTTAGGATTTAAAAATATGCCTTTAGAAAATGTTATTATGCCTTTGTCTTGCTTTTTCAACTTTATCAATAACTTTTGAGATCTCACTATGAAATAGAGGGTAGTGAACCATCTCTTTTCATCCTTATAAATCTTTTTTTCTTCTTAATATAGTACTTAAATGATATATTTTCCCAATTATTTAATTACTATATTTATAACTTCTAATAATATATGCCTATTATTTAGTTATAAAGTTTTAAAAATATCTATTGATGTTATTTACCAAAAATGACAAAGGAGTCTACCTACCTATACAGAATCTGACCATCTCACTTCTTTATGCCATTAGTTATAATTTTATTTCCACAATATGATTTCTATTATGTAAGATTTTTTTTTTCTCTAAGCCAAGGGTAGATCTGGGTTTCATGGATCCCAAAGCATAAACAATTTGGCTCTCTTTAATTTAATAATATAAAGCTATAAATGAAAAAGTAGGTTAAAAAACTACTATCTCTTTTGACTGAGAAATCACAACAAATTAGAAATGTCAAAAAGCTAATAAATACAAGCTTCCCAAAATCTAGGGAAATTGCATATTTTTATTAATCAACAGTGAAACACACCTTAATAATACTTCTGTTTCTCTGTTGTTTGGCTTCATACCCTTTTATTACCTTTTCATGTGACAATGGATTTATATTTTCTACAATCAAAGCAAAAAATGTAATTCAGGTCCTGGCTGGTTTGGCTCGGTGGATAGAGCGTCGGCCTGCGGACTGGAAGGTCCCAGGTTCGATTCCGGTCGGGGGCATGTACCTTGGTTGCAGGCACATCCCCAGTGGGAGGTGTGCAGGAGGCAGCTGATCAATGTTTCTCTCTCACTGATGTTTCTGACTCTCTATATATCTCCCCCTTCCTCTCTGTAAAAAAATCAATAAAATATATTTAAAAAAATGTAATTCAGTCTTTTGTCTAGAATGGCCAATTGATTTTTTTTTTAT
This sequence comes from Myotis davidii, assembly GCF_000327345.1. NCBI lineage: Eukaryota > Metazoa > Chordata > Mammalia > Chiroptera > Vespertilionidae > Myotis > Myotis davidii. The sequence goes on along the minus strand of NW_006292687.1, from coordinate 4,784,212 downwards.
CTAGAAAAGTTTCTTACAACTTCACAATTTATTTTTTGTAATGATATGCACATTTATATATACTTATAAAATTTAGCATAACCTTTACCAGGATGTCTTTTATAATAAGCTATATGATTTCAGAACATTTACATTTTCTTACAACAGGATTAAACACTCTTTTTTAAATAATAAAATAACATTAATCTATGTGCTATTTATATTTTATCTGTTTGAGCTGTGGCCACTTTTCATTCAATTTCTTCTGGAGCCTCAGACATAATGGCAAAATGTGTCACTGTGTACACAAAGACACACTCCAAACTATGATTTGCCACACAAGCAGGTGTACTGATTTTAGCACGATGCAGATGAATGCTTCAAGCACAGGATTTCAGTTTCTATTTCACATGGCTTCCATCAAAACTGTTGAAAATGGCCCAGCAGTGTGGCTCATCGTTGAGTGTTGACCTATGAACCAGGTGGTCCTCACAAAGGCCAGCCTCTCACACCTGCTGCAATGACAACCAGTCTTCAAAAAATATCACATTACAGTGTCTTAGAGGGTGGTTTTTTGTTTGTTTGTTTTTTTTACTTTTAAAAATATTACTATGTGTCTAAAGTAACTTAGAATTTATTATCTTATATCCTTTTATTTTTATTTACAGATTTGTATTTTCATCATTGAAATTGTTTTAAAGAAACCAAAAAAAAAAAATCCCTTTATTTTGTACATTGAAAAAGACAAGTTCCACTTTAGTGAAATGTACACAAGGATTATTTTTCAGTTTAGATAATAGTAGTAAATAAAGAGAACCTCAGAACTGTTACACAGTATTCAAATTCAGTGGTAGCTGCTGAGCAAGAGCAACTAAGACTTCAAGCATTTGTGAGAAGACTCTGGTACTCAGAAAATAAATGGTTAACTGTGTGGTTATATGTGTACATATAGGAATTTCTTAAAGAAATTCAGTGTACATTAATTAAACCATTAGGTGCAAAATACCTAGAATAGTGTCTAATTTAGAGCATTTGCTGAAACAATTAGTTCATTTCCTCCTAATCAAAGAAACTTAAGCCAACCTTTATCCTCAGAGGAATAAAAATTTTAAAAATGCCAGAATTGAATGATACTGTCCTGGGATGTGTGATTGGACTTCAGTGTGACCGAAGAATTCTGCAATACCACAGGAACAGGAGACTAAAGGATGTCTCCTGCTGCTTCTCTCATACCTCAGGAGTCTGCCTGCTAGAACCTCTGAGCTCTCACTCCTGTACACCAATTGCCAATGCATGGGCAATGGAAGGGTTGATGCTCAGGGGACCTGACAGCACAGAGTAGAAAGACACCAAAATATTCCTATGCCCCTGAGTGGCCCTGGAGATAGACTTTATAAGATATGGAAATGGGGCCATGGAATAAGGAGGGATCATTTTGGTGTCCCTGGAGCCTGTAGAAGTGAAATAAAGCAACTGTCAGAACAAAAGGCCCTTCCCTACTGGCTTGCATGTGATGGCATGTCAATTTTGATTGTAATTCTTTGCCATCCTAAGTCTGTATTGCACAAACAAACAAACAAAAAGCAATTATCTTCTAGTACATGTGGTCTTTTTTTTAAATTTTTTATTACAAAGGGTATTACATATGTGTACTTAACATAATGCTCTCCAGTCCCATCCATACCCTTTCTTCCTTCTACCACCTTCCTCTTAATAAAAAGGTATTTTCTAAGTTACAATCATTTTTGTGAACTTATTGTACTAACTCTTAATCTGGGTGAATAGAACCAATAGAGAGCTGGGGAAAAAAATACAGTTCCCTTCAATGCCAGATGACACCAGATGGGTTTAAGGACAATATCTGAAAATATCTTCCATGTAGGGGTTTCCATTAAGGAACTATAGATGAAAGGAGCAAACACTCTACCATATATTTTGTATCTGTTAAGTGCATGGTATAGCGTCAGGTATTTTATGATTATAAAAGAGTACTGTCATAAGTCTTCTCTTCAATGAGTTTTCAACCTATCCCAGGAGTCTACATTAAAATACACACAGTGATTACAAACAATATGGGGTAATTATTTGTCAGAATTATTTGATTCTAGATCATACAGCTATAAATAAGATTACTATTTATGTGAACTTGACATTAACATGCATATCACATTGGACCATTTTCTTACAGCTTCAGTGAGCATCTATATATATAAAAGCCTGAGCGACCATTATGAATGAACGACTGGAATGTCCTGTCGACCAGTCGATATGACGTGCACTGACCACCAGGGGGCAGGTGCAGGAGCTGCTGCCTTGTGGTCAGTGTGGTCCCACAGCCAATCTCCCATGTTCCCTCCCCGCATCCAACCTCCTGTGGCCCCTTTCTCCAGCCAGGCAACCTCCCACACCCCCTCCGCCACACCAGCCAGCCAAACCTCTGCTGGCCCCACCCCTGGGCCGGCCAGCCCCATCAGCCCCCATCAGGGGGCCGGCCCTCCAACTTCCTGCAGTCCTTCTCCTCAGGCTCCGATTGGAGGGACCGGCAGGCCAACATCCCATGGTCCCTCCTCCCCCAGCCAGCCAGCCCCCCAAAAGGCCTTGATTGCCAGCCAGGCTGAGGGACACCACTTGTGCATGAATCTTTGCACTGGACTTCTAGTTATACAATCAGAGAGCTTACAATTTCTAAAAGGCCCAGAACTGGGGACCCTATAACCACAATAATTTGATATTATAGGAGTATTCTTTGAAGAACCATTAGTCATTTAAATATCACAAATGTCTGCTTTCATACATCTAATGATTTAGATTAAAAGGTTTTAAAATGACCACTTATGTAAGTAGTTTTTACTTCTTTCAGTCCAGCCAATCCATTGCCTATTATTGCCTAAAATTTTTATAAAATGTTTATGGTTTCTTCAGGTAATTTAATATGGTGTAGATACTCTTGGAGTTGACATGTGAGATATTAGACAAGTGCTCATAAGCACACAAATGATAAGGACTTAAAAACGTGTCAATAAGTTCTCAGTGGGGGTTATTGTAGTGTATCCCAGCATTTGCTAAGTGCTTTATGAAATGAGCAAGTGGCTTTTTAATTGAAAAAATCTATTCATGACCCAATGAGATTCATACACCAGGTAAAAATGCCCTTACACATTTCATAGATTCTGATCCAATGTGTTAAGTTAGAGACTGGAACAAAGCCTGCCTCCCTTGTGCTTTCTACACTTCTCAGGGGTGGAGGAGGGGCAGGAAGAGAAGTGCTGCAAACTGAGTTCTGTTTAAAAAGTAATTTTAATATGAACGGATTGCATCTCCCTTGATTTTATAACTACTTTGGAATAAAGTGTAGTGATTGCGTAATAGTCTATCAAATGGGAGGTTGATTAGTTCAGTTGGTTTTATATGCAGTTTAGCCATTATTTTCTACTAGAATGGAAGAAACTGAGCGAAACTGTCACCATCACGGTGATGCCTGGCAGATGGGAACTGGGGACCAGTCCCACTTGTAATATGCAAAGTCTGAAGAAAGTAATAGCTAATTCTTTCATCTGATCCCCTATTCTCAAGTCAATATCATTTCAGAATCGTGTTTCTTTAAGCATCAGAAGTATGATCCATTGGGACCCTTGGTGATCCTATCTGTCCCTCCCAACTTCAGTTATCGTGTCCTGCAACTTACTTTCTCTTTTATCCCATAGGCTACTTTGGATGTTATGTTTTATATACCTTGGTATTTTGTTCTGGAAAATTTTCTTTAAATACAATCTTTTATTTTCCTTGAATTTCACTGTTTCTAGAAAATGGTCTCCCTCTCATTCCAACACAATTCTCTTCCTCAGTAAAAGCCTTTAAGGTTCATGGCGTTTGTGTATGTTGCTGGCTGCTGGTGAACACGGGACAGAGAAAATAGTGACTAATATTAGAATCATGAGTGAAGATATGTTTTATTCATAAACTTTGCACCTCCAGTGAAATTAAAAGCAAAGTAAAGGGTCGAAGCTGTGAACCCTTTTTCCTAGAGCCTGTAAACCAATAAAGGCTTTATATTAGCTATCGATATCTATCTCTGAGTTGCCTTAATAACATCTTATTCCCTGTTTTCACCAGCCATCAATAATATTTCTGCCTGCTCGCTCAGACCCCTATCTCTGCGTGCAATTGCATTATAAGGGTCTATAAGCCCAATTTGCTTCACATTCTTATTTTTGGAAAAGGCTGGCTGGCTTTTGTAATGAGAGCAGCTGCCAAGGAGGCTTGACAGAATTTGTGGCCCATCTGGCTTATAATCTTCACTCAATATCTCAGAGGCCTAAACTTTGAGACCTGCTGATAAGCCCGGGCATCCAGGCAAGCGATGGCAGCCTTCTCTGTGATTTCTCATTAAGGGCAGGGACATCTCTCTGGGAATCTCTCATATCCTGGATATCACATAATTCCTTTTTTCATTTTCTAATAAGTACAAGAGAGTCAGAGGTTTTTTCACTGTAGTATCTTCATGTTCCCAGATATGAGTGAACATTCATTTGGAAGATTTTGACATTTAAGTGTTTGGGTTTCCTAAAATATTTGTTGTTATTCCACCCCTTCCCCCCAAAAAAACCAAAAAAAACCCCAAAAACTAAAGAAAACATCATGAAATAGATAAGAATATAGTAAACAACCATGTAAATAACATTGCATTGCTATAGTAACATTTTAGGTTTTAGTGATGATTTTTTTCACTGTATGTTTATACACATTTTTCCATCACAGTGGCACAAGTGGTTGATGGCAAACAAAAATAGAATCAATAGCATAGCCACTGACTTACCCGGCATTGATTGGCCTGGTTATTTGGTGGTTGACTAAAATGGGAGAAAGATAAAGAGTAGGGTATTGGGGGTGGGAGAGTGTATGGGAGTTTCACTGAAAGCATCCTCTTTCTCCCCTAACTTGCCTATTGAAGATGAATTTTAGAAATAATATATAGTAATGCATTACATAATACTGTTCTCTATCCAGCTTCTTTAATAATCTCTCATGTTGTGTTTATTATGTTTGTGATTCACTGCTATGTCCAGAGAAAAAGGTGACCTATCCCCTGTCCCTAGAAGGTTACAGCTTGTGGGTCTGAATTTATTGACTTCTAAACTATAGGTGGAAAACTGTTATCTCCTCTAGTAGGGCTGCAGGAAGTGTAGATCTGCATCTACCAATGTCATTTAGTTAGAAAGATTAGCAAGGCTTTATTTACTATGCTATTTATCTTCTTTTTCTTGTTGAAATTGCTTTTTCTATATTTTCTTATTTTACATGTATTTTTTATAAACTTGAGATGATAGTGACAATATGCTGATCAAAAAAAGCTCCCATGGGAAGAATCTGAATAACTCATCCAAAAAAAAAAAATCTGGGCAAGGAGCAGGACTGGTTGCTTACAAGACAGAAGACTGGATCGTTCCTGGAGTCAAGACATAGCAATATTTTTTTTCTTATCAATTATTCAACAAACATTGATTGAGCACAGACTCTGGATCAGTTGCTATAAATGCCATTAAGGAATGGATATTTGCATGGATTAGAAAAACAACAACCTATTTAGCCAAAAGAAGATAAAAAGGGAAAATCGAAGTTTTAAAGCTCTGCTGAAGAGGGTAACTACCCTTAACATATTAATGGGAACACATCAAACAAAACAAACCCGTTAGAAGCATAACCAAGACATTCAGATATAGAGTCATTAAGGGGCCAGTCAACAAATAATGTTCTGAGACCAGGTATGGACATATTTATGTCAGAGAGAACCTAAGGGTAGCAAACACAGAAAGAATGTCCCACACCCTGAGCCATAGTTAGAAACAACTTTGAGGAAGAACTAAGGGTTCCATCATCCTGGCCTTGGGACCAGCTCACATGTGCCTGGCTCAGCATCTTACCCTAACCCTTACCCTAACCCTAACCCTAAACCTAACCCTATAAATGGAGTTGGAGAAGATCTGGTTGCTGAGTGGCAGAGCTCATATGGGCTTCTATTAGGTATTAGTGGAATTTTAGCCAGAAATCTTTGTCATTGGCAACCTATTTCTAGACTATTATATTCCTTTACTTTACTCTTTTAAATTACTCAGTAAAAGTAACTCTAAAAATTGTTATTAACTTGTCTCCAATGAACTAAAAACAAAAGGAATCTCACCCAGTGTTGTGTGAGGGAAAATCAATTGAAGCTTTATGGTTGCTGACATCATTCTTAAGCCAATCTCTCACCTTTCTCTCCAACATCCACATTATCAAAAGCGATGTCCAGAGGTCATTAACTCCTTTTGGTGTTCCAAATGTGTTTCCCTGTGTCTCTGTATGATAACAGCTTATCCTATATAATAAAAGTCTAATATGCTAAATGTTCAGTTGACCTGTTGACCATTCAACCAATCAAAGTGTAATATGCTAATGATATGCTAAGGCTGCTCAACCGCTTGCTATGATGTGCATTGACCACCAGGTGGCAGATGTTCTGACCTGTAGGTTAGCTTGCTGCTGGGATCTGATTGATCTGGACTGAGTGAGATGGGTCAAACATGACCTGGAGCCCTCCCGCAGTCCCTCCCTGACCCTGATCATACACCAGTGGGGTCCCTCTGCTTGGCCTGTGCCCGCTCACAATCTAGGACCTCTTGGGGGATGTTGGAGATCTGGTTTTGGCCTGATCTTGCAGGTCAGGCCGAGGGACCCCACTGGTTCACAAATTCATGCACCGGGACTCTAGTATTGTTATAATCACTCATTTTTCTGTCACTTGAAAATATGCTATTATTTAAAATTTCCTGTCATTTAAAAAATATATTATTAGGTTTTATTCCCCATGTATCTATTGCCTTTGTATTCTCAATTAGACCATCCATCTCATGAAGTTATTAACTCAGTGTTTTGCACATAGTAGGTGCTCTGGAAGCAACTGTCAAATCATTGGTTAATTCACTGATTGTTTAACAAATGTAGACTATTCAAATTTTAGAGCTTAGACCTAGTAATTGAAGTGTTCAGTCACAAAAAAAATCCTAAATCTTCTATAATAAAATAACGGCTTTCTAATAATAATCACCTGCAAAGTTACTAAATGCATTAGAATGACTCAGACTTTTAAATAATAGCCTGTGCAAACATAGCTACATCCTTCCACAAGCAGTACAATTTTAATCATGCTCATAGCATATTTCACTCTATTTTCTGACATGGATGTGATGATATAGAAACTTTTAAGTAAAAGTGAAATAGGAAGATCCTGAATGAAGAACTATGTGAGAGAATATCTCCTCTCACATCTGTGTGAGTAAAATCCAGCAGCATTTGCCTGCTCAACCTCATGCTCAAGCATTAATTTCACACTTTTTCCCCAGAAATTAAAGACTGTTAATTGACTTTTTACAACTGATATTGAAACTTTTTCTACTTCATGACTCATGAGATGGGAAAGCTGTGCTGTTAGTGGGGCTCAATGGCTTGTCCAAGAAGAGGTGACAAGTCACTAAATGATAGACCCAGATTAGATTCTATACTTTATAATGTCCTGTTTTCATTTCTCTAGAGAAATATTGCAGTTGAAAGGACTTTCAGTCATGATCACAGTTTAGCTACTTTTCTTCAGTGATATAGATTTTCTTAAATGTATAAAAATGCTGTATCTAAAACAGACTTTAGAAAGTGAAGTTTAGAGATCAGTTGTTCTTCTAGTAGAAGTCATCAAATCAGGATTCAAGAAAAATTCTCATGATCTTTAACCCTTTTCAAGATACAATATAAAATAGAAAGGAGAAGGAGAGTAGAAATAGAGATATACCCTGATATTCATCATGTGCCCACTATGTGCCATGCCTCACATTATCCAGTTCATGGTTTTTAGATGACTTTATTCATATCTTCTAACTACAACTTCAGTCCCAGGGTTCCCATTATTCAAATGAGGAAAGTTAGGGTTGTGTGCATTGCAGGTAAGACCTAACACCAATGAACATAATCCAATCTCCACTTTTCCAATCAGTCTGAAAAGATTTCCTAAATAGAATAAACTTTAGAAAGTTATTGAATAAAATAAGAGAATGCCAGATTGTTGTGGTTCAGTGGTTGTCAAGCTATGAACCAGGAGGTCATGGTTTGATTCCAGGTCAGGGTACATGCCCAGGTTGTGGGCTCAATCCCCAGTAGGGGGCATGCAGGAGGCAGCTAATCAATGATTCTCTTTCATCATTGATGTTTCTCTCTCTCTCTCACTCTCCCTTCCTCTCTGAAATCAATAAAGAACATATTTTAAAAACTAAATAAATATAAAATGAGAATGACTTTTCAGGCAACTATTGTAAGAGTTTCAAAAACAAGTTCTATTTTAATATAACACTTCATAGGGATTTTTACAAATACTCCATCTTCCTCTCCCTTTGGGCATATGTAAAATTACCCTTTTCCATGAAGGTAGGAGGGGCCATGCGACTTGTTTATACCATAAAATATGATAACATTAGACACATCCAGGTAGAAGCTCTCAGAGGAAAAGTACTCCTTGCCACTCCCTTTTTCCTGTCTTGGACATGGAAAAACCATGTGAAGGAGCCTTTGTTGGCCTGGTCCTTGAGTGACTAAGATCTGTGGAGCCTTGCTTGTGTTGACTCATCTGGTGAACATTGAAAAAGATGCCTTGATGGGTCAGGCTTTCCTTGTTGAAATAAATACAAAGAGCAAAATTTTGGCAATAGAGAGATTTGGCTTTTAATGCCTGTTTCTGCCACTTACCAGTTGGGTGACCATGGATAATTGCTTCTCGAACCTTCAGTTTCCTCACATATAATATGGTCACATAACATCCTATATAATAAAGAGGTAATATGCAAATTGACCATCACTCCAACACACAAGATGGCTGCCCCCATGTTGACACAAGATGGTCACCACAAGATGGCTGGCAGGGAAAGGCAGTTGGGGGAACTCAGGCCTGCAGCAGAGAGCAGTTGGGGGGGTCCCAGGCCTGCAAGGGTGGGCAGTTAGAGGTGATTAGGCTGGCAGGGGAGGGCAATTAGAGGTGATCAGGCTGGCAGGGGAGCAGTTAAGCACCGATAAGGCTGGCAGGCAGAAGCGGTTAGGGGCAATCAGTTATGCAGGCAAGCAGTTGGGAGCCAGCAGTCCTGGATTGTGAGAGCGATGTCTGAATGCCCATTTAGGATTGGGCCTAAACGGGGAGTTGGACATCCCTCCAGGGGTCCCAGATTGGAGAGGGTGCAGGCTGGGCTGAGGGACACACACACACCCCATGAATGAATTTCATGCACCGGGCCTCTAGTCTATATTATGACGTTGTCATAAATTAAATGTGGGGATGTTTAGAAATTGTTCAATTGAGTGCCTGTTACTATTGAAGTTTTAGAAATACCATAGAATAAATCTTAGTTGTCATCATCACCATCATCTTCCAGGGAGACAAGATATTAATTCTAACAATGTTTTTCTAAGGGGGTTTTGAAACAAAGAGAAAAGCTTTTGTGTTGATTGGAAACTAAGGAGGACCTATAGTAATAGTCTCAGAGTGAAAAGACGAGCAGTGAC
>NW_006292687.1:4749223-4774603 GCF_000327345.1 Myotis davidii | reverse complement strand
CCGCTCCACTGAAGCAGCGAAAGGAAAAAAAAAGTGAAATCCAAAATAACTTCTGAGTATTATTTAGTTAAATTATTATTTCTTGAAAAAATATATATTTTTCTAAAAATATGAAATAGAAATAAAAAGCCCATACATTCCTTTGTCTTTTCTTCCTGAGCACTTCAGAGTCTTGAGAATGACTAGAGGCTGCTTCAGTTGGATTGAATTGATGATACAGGCATCTGGGTGTGGATCCCTGCCTGACTTTATGAAACCCGAACAGAAGATGTTACTAAAACAGAAAATAATAACCGCAGCTTCGAGGGACTCGTGCCCCACAATTGAATGCCAGAGGTTTTGCCAAGAGTCTCAGCAGGGAGTATCCCATTGAGAAGTGCAGCCTGAAATCACCTCCCAAGAGAGTGACTTTCAGAACCTGGATGTGCTCTGAACAGGTGTTCTGGCGAGTGCTGCCAACTGGATCCTTCATGCCGGGAGACAGCCTCACAAGTATTCTGAAACCTTCAAAAACAAGGCTTGCAAGTGGGAGCTGGGAGAACAGCATACACAGAGGGGGAAAATACCAGCTTTCACAGACTAATATGCTTTTATATATATTCATGTTCTCCATGTGAAAATTATTTACTACGAATGGATCTATAGCATAGAATAATTATTATATGATTCTCAAAAGAAACATACCTTTACAAACTTAGACTTATTTAACCTAGTAAACCACTGATCTCTTAAGTCAACTCCAAACTTAGATATAAACTACCAAAGCTGACCTCTTCCTATAAATCAGCGGTTCTCAACCAATGGGTCGTGACCCCTTTGGTGGTCAAACGACCCTTTCACAGGGGTCGCCTAAGACCATCCTGCATATCAGATATTTACATTATGATTCATAACAGTAGCAACATTAAAGTTATGAAGTAGCAACAAAAATAATTTTATGGTTGGGTCACAACATGAGGAACTGTATTTAAAGGGCCATAAGGTTGAGAACCACTGCTATAAATGGAATGATGTGAACCAGTCAAATGGGTTTGGCCACTTCCAATTGGATTACATAGAACAATGATAGAGTAAACAGGACCTGGCTTTCTGAGGCCTTTCATTCTAGTTCTTCCCCCTAGTCTGTCATATGTCTTGTAGAGATCACCAGTCTGTCCTGAGAATCAGTGTCTTTATTTGTTAAATATTTTTTAATTGCAGACTGTAGTTATAGTACAGTTTGGTTAAAAGAATCAAATAGAATGATATGCAGGGAAGCTTTTAAAAGCACCATAGATATGCAAGAAGCTATTATCACTAGAGTTATTTTAGAATAACTGACACTACATCGAACTTGCATTTATTTCCCTACTCTCTTTGTACAGGTATAGCCTGTACTGTACAATTATCAGCTTCTTCTAGCATAACTCTCTAAAATTCCCTACTGCATAAGACAAGGATGAATTGTATTTTATTATACTTTGTTTTGTTCCTGAATTACTTCATACATATATATTCTTTCCTACCTGCAGGAGCCATATTTTCTTTGGCTTCTGCTTTTATGTGGCTCCATCTGTACTTGGCAATGCTGTGTTCAGAGGGTACTCTCTGTTAATTATTTTACAACTAGAAACTAAGAAGCTTCTTGAATAGGTAAGAGGCCTAAGAAAAAAAGTCCCACACTTGTGTGGATATAGTAAGGTAAAGTAGAAACTGTTTCCAAAAAAAAATCTACTTCGAGTTTCTAGCTGTCCTCCAGTGTTGGATGGCTTCATAATGAAGTTTTTTAAAATGGCAATTTCTAGTCAAGATAAATACTGATTCATGATTTTCTGTTGTCTTACTGTCCAGAAACAGAAAATTAGAATAAATGAAAAGCACCCCCCCACTCACACACACACACACACACACACACACACTCACAGGTTCCCACATGCACCCACATAAACTCTGCTCAAGCTCTTCCATTGGGTGAGTATTTCTGTATCAAACCCCATCCTTCCTGAAGTCTCTTCCAGACAACAATCTCTAACCTTTTTAACACTGAGATGTAATATCTACAAGAATGAATGTCCCTAGTCTGTTTTCACATTCTCAAGTTTATTACTGATTGCTATTTCACTCATTACATAAAAATGGAATGGTGAGAATTGATGACCATGGGTCACAGCTAAGGGTAGAACAAGCAGTCTGACCCCAAAATGCAACCTTAGCCAAGCTTAATGAGAGACGAGCCTTTGCCTTTTTGCAGCAAACCCCTGGAGGCAGGATCCTGGCTGTGCATGGTCTTGTAATTTCTCAGGGAGGGCTCGCCACCTCAGTTGGCTCACAGACTTTTCATGTAAAGCCTGTGGAATCCACGTTGTTACATTTTCCAGTTCTAGGCCTTTGCTTTAGAAGGGGAGCTCCTAAGAATACCTACTCTGAAAAGGGTATTGAAACTTACTGTGTCCATTGTGTCCTGTGTGAAGGGTAGAGAGACACTTAAACCTGCTTTGAAAGAGGACTAGTAAGAGCCTTAATGCGAGGGCTACTGATTCCAAACCAACTCCATTAAAACTGCCATATTATTAATACACCTAATGATAGCAGTAGTTACAATTTATTTAAACCATTTATGCAAATGGAGCTAACATACACCATTTATGCAAATGTTAGCTTATGATATCATCCAAGGCATATATGTGTGTTGTTGTTTTTAATTCACCATATGATCTGTGATCATGAAATTTTAGTTGGTTAAGATAAATTAACTGTGTAGGTTACCATATTTCTTTTGAGTCCCTCGTGTTCATAAAATTTGGCTTAAGAAGAGATGGTGCAATTATAAGACATGTGGTTACCTGATTTACCCAGCACCAGCACAAGGATCATGACTTCAAATGTGGGCATTTCTCTGATCAGCAGCTATATTAAAAATATCCATGCATATAGACAAATACTGTACTATAGCATAAATGGATAAAAAAGCGATTGCATAAGAACGTTTTGTCGCTCTAGTTTAAAATGTCATTTTTAATGATGATATACCAGCCTTAGTCACTTTGGACTGACATATCAAAATACCATAGACTAAGGAGCTTAAACAACATCTGTTCTAGAGGCTGGAAGTTCAAGAACATGGTGCCAGCATAGTAGGGTTCTAAGGACAGCCCTCTTCCTGATTTGCAGAGGACTGCCTTATCATTGTGTTCTCTCATGGTGAGGGTGGGGATACACAGAGACGAGAGAGAGAGAGAGAGAGAGAGAGAGAGAAAGAGAGAGAGAAAGAGAGAGCCCTTAGGCATATAAGAGCAATGACTTAGTCATGAGGGCCCCATCCTTGTGACTTCCTGGCACCCTAATTACCTCCAAAAGGCTTCATTTCCAAATACCATCACATTGAGGGTTAAGGCTGCAATGCATATATTTTAAGGCGACATAAACATTCAGTCCATAGCATTTACCATAGGATTTTTAAACAATAGGAATACATTAAATAATTTTAAAGAGCCACTGAGGTTCACCCAATTAGGGCATTTTGATTTAAAAAAATACTTGAAATAGCTTTTTATTAAAGCTATGAGCTTTAATTAAGAAGAACTAGACTGTGAAATGAATAAACGTTTCACCATAAAAATATTCAGCATATTTCAAACAATATACAGCTTTGTTCTTACAGTGGGATCCTGCCAGATGCCATCTACCAACACCTCTTCAGGGAATCCCTATTGCGAAGAGGTATCATTATCCCAGCACTGGATGGTATCTGATTTTGTCAGTCTTTTGACACATTGCTGCCTCCCAGGACCACACATGATACTTATGTATCCCACTAAGAAAGGCTGCTGGGAGTTCTCAGTCTCTGACTACAACACTCAAAGTTCAATCCTGATGGAAAAATGTTCAGTTACTGTATTATTCAGGGTTCTCCAGAGAAACAGAACCAAAAGGAGATATAGCTAAGGACTTTTATGGATTTAAGGAACGGGATCACTCAATTGTGGAGGTAATCTGCTTTACACATAGTTCAGTCATTTGAATGTTCATCTCATCCAAAAAAACACTTTCACTGAAACATCCAGGAGAATGTTTGATCAATTATGTGAGCACTTTGGCCCAGCTAAGTTGACACATGAAATTAACCACCACAGTTACTTTATGTCAAGAATTGATGCTCCTCTTAATTTTTTTTTTTAAATCCAACTCCAATCAGGTTTGAATGAATTAACATTTTTGAGCATGCATCATGTATTCAGTTTTGGGAAAGGTACTTTTACACTCATTTTATTGATGCGCAAGACAATCTTGTGGGAAAAACTTTAATTTTATCTTCATTTTACAGATAAGAAAATTGTCACTCAGTTGGTTTAATTGATCATGTGCAAATCAATACTCAGGTTACACGTTTCCTGGGAGACTCTCTATTTTTATGCATTTCTAAATTCCATGTCATGACACAGTGTTTCTATACCTTCACTTTCCCAGTGAGGAACAACGAGATTATGTGTGCCTGGAAGCTACCATACTTCTTCCTCTTTCCTCCCCTCCCCATCTTCCCTATTGCTCACTGCTTCAAACTAACCCTGTTATACTTCGGTTGTGTTTCTATTGTCTGTATTGTCACTACTAAAACAGAATAATATTATCTACCAATGTCTAGTGTTCCTATATGTTAGATACCATACTCTAAATTTTAAATATATCATCTAATGTCATTCTATGTCATAGGCATATACAATCACACACACACATACACACACACACACACACACATGTGTGTGTGAATCTACACATAAAATATGTCTATGAAACTAGAGAATTTAAAATAAGTAGGTCTAAGTAAATTGCTCCACATCTAACAATTAGTGAGCCATTTAAATGAGATCTAGCTACTGCTGAAATCCATGTGTGAGACCAGTATCCTGTGCTACCATTCCACCCACTATCACACAGAAATCAAGGTCCTTCGACCTTCATATCAGCTTTTTTCGTCCCTGTAAAGATTCTTGTCAGAATGGGAGACTCATTCCCAGCAGGAGGTGGGATATAGAATAATATGTCTGCCCTAGGTTCAGATAGGGGCCCAAATACCCACACTGCTACTACATTTTCCCTTACTCTGTGAATGTACGTGCCTGCCTCGTTGGTCTAAGGGTCCCTCTCACTGGGTCCTTTGAGGGTATTCCAGTTCCCCACAGTGAAGTCTGAACTCAAATCCTGTCTTATTTTCCTAGAGATTAAACTCCACTCCTGATGACTTTTAATATTGGCCTTTGGGTCTTTAATATTGTCAATTGGGGGAATAGGGAGCGTCATTTTATGAGATTAGGCCCATTTGTCCAAAACAATAAACTCTATGAGCACAAATACTTTTCTTTCTCTGTTACTGATATATCCCTAATGCTCCTAACATGCCTGACACATGCGGATCCTCAATACAAATTTTTGGATAAAATTAATTCAATGAAAATTTAATGGGCATTCATTGGGTTTCCAGAATATTATAATTTAGATAGCTGCTCTTCATTCTTTGTGAGTCCATGCCTTCATTTGTTTGGATTGTTGTAGCTGGGTGATTTAACTAACATTTCTTACAGTTCTGGAGGCTAGTAATTCCGATATCAAGGTACCAGAAGATTCAGTGTCTAGTAAAGGCCCACTTACTACATAGTCATCTTTTTACTGTAAACTCACAGGGCAGAAGGACTAGGAAAACTCTCTGGGTCTCTTTTATAAGGGCACTAATCTCATTCATGAAGGATCCACCCTCTTGACCTAATCACCTCTCAAAGGTCCCACTTCCACATACCATCACAATGTTCATTAATTTATGAGTGTTGGGGGGGACACAAACACTTAGTCTATGACAGTCAGTCACACATTCAGCCTAAGCTCTCTAGACTCATATCCACAATCCTAGCTAATGTATGCCTGCATGCCATCTCTTAGGTTGCAGTCATAATTCTATCTGATTCAGGGTTTTCACCGATAACAGCATCATACTCACTAGTTGTAGATTATTATGAGCCCATTGAATCTTCCTGCCTGTAAGATTTTGAATTAATGCCCTTCAATACCATCTTGATTGACAACTATTTGCCTTGTTGAAGGTATTCAGCTTCATCTTCCATTTGGCTCTTATGAGAGTCTATTTTGAAGGACCAGAAGGTGGGGGATATAAGAGAATAAAAATGTATTCTCTTCAGTGAAGTATTATACCCCACAAAACCTGGTTCAGAACTGTCTTTCTAACAATGTTCTCCCTGGCCAATCAGCCAGCACAGTTCACTTTCACAATTCTAAGCTTCTGTTTCTTCTCCCCACCATTGTGCTTCCCTCTTTTTCACAATCATCCAAATTCTATCCAATCTTTGAACTTCACTCTAAAACCTTCTTTTTCTGTGATGATATCCCTGACTAGTCTTCAGACAATTTTTAATTAAACAACTACATCTGAGGTGCCAAGCTAAGTTTTCCTTAAGTAGCAGGAGTAAAGCAGGTACAGTCTCTATCTTTAAGAAGCTTAGAGCCCAGGAAAAGGAATGCAATGTCAGAGGAAGCCTACAGGCTCAGAACTATAGGGAATTTAGAGGAAGCGAGGGTTGCTTAATTCTTAACATTAGAAGCCAATCTTAACATTAGAGTTGGAAAGAATGAAAAGTTCTTGATTATAGAGATATCTGAAGGGCATATTAAGTGAAACAGACTTCAGAAAAAAATCATAGCAGCATATGAACACCTGTAATTCATTTGATTTGACTAGTCGTTAAGGAATTATGAAAAAAGAGTGTCAGGAAAAAGGGTAGACAGGTTGACTGGAGCTAGTTAATGGGGAACATTAATGCCATTCTAAAGAACTTAAATTTTATTCTGTAGACAATGAATGAGGAAAGTCTGATATTTTAAAAATAAATGGGATCATATAAAAGGATCTGTGCTTTGGGGGTAAAAGGACAACAGTATGGAATCGAATGGTGATCTAGCTTTGAGATATAAAGAATACCTAAGGACTTCCAAGTTCTTTAAGCAATATTACCTTTCCCAACTAAGACAGCCATAGCCTATGGCATCCCTGAAACCTGCATAAGGGTTTAATCCTGAGGGAGATAATAAGTATAAGAAATTCTTCCTCTTCCACTGAGGCCTTCTCTGACCAATAGCATTGAGTTTGACAGTACTCACATCTGTCCCTTCAGTATCCCTGGAAGTATGATTCCCAGGTCTTCCATCATCACAAAGGCTTGTGTATTTGTCTAATCCTTTTAACTATTTAATGTAACTCTCAATCCCATCCCTTCTCTCTTTCTGACACTCCAAATCATTCTAAGGTACATTTTGGACAGTGATTGCTGCTTGGCATTGGATCCTGCCTGGCAGCACCATTTACAGGCTATGTGATCTTAAGCATGTTACTTATCTCTAGGTGATAAGTATTGAGAAAGACAGTCTCATGCATGTATTCTTTGGATCCCTGTTAGGCCACATTAGAATAGGCCTTGAACCCTGGCCAGTGTACCAGTATAACTTAGTTGGCTGAGCATCGTCCCGTGCACCAAAAGGTTGCTAATTTGATTCTGGTCAGGGCACATGCCTGGGTTCATGTGGGAGGCAACTTATCAATGTTTCACATCAAAATCTCTGTCTCTCTCTCTCCTTTCCCTTTTCCCTTTTCCTCTATCTCTCTAAAATTAATAAAAACAATAAAAAAGAATGGGCTTTGGACCTGAAAACTTTCCTTACCAAGAGATAGAGTCTAGATAGCCTCATGTTGGGCTTTTCACCTTGTGAGAATAGTCACCTGTTTCAGACTCCATGAGTATTTCTTTGTTTTGCTCAATGATGTATACCAGTGACCCAGCTTTTGGTATTTCAGGCTCAATGGGAGAGAGGGAGTCCTGCTGCAGCTAGTGCATGAGGGCCAATTGCCCTACATCAGCTGTCGTGGGCACCTAATAGCCATGAGGTAGCAATGCACATGATTAGAGCTGCTGATCTTGCTGTCTTTTTTCTGTGTGACTAAAAGCTTTGTTCCATCCAGTGTTAGACTGTGTTGTGTTTTCATTGGGGACTCTGATACCACGATGCAGTGGGGAGAAGTATTTGGAGTCATAGTTTCTGATGACTGACATGATGATGATCTTTGCTATCTATCATACATGTAATTGAAGTTCTCCTCTGACATTGGTTAGGGATGCTCATTGTTCTGCTTGACAGAAAGCAGCTCTTTGTTGCCAAGTACATAGCTGAGGAAGACTTTGCAAGATTGACTAATTTCATCTCATTGGGAAGTCAAAGTACACCAAAGAAATATGGCTTACTTTGGCCAATAGGAGGAGACAAAAGTGATGGTGTACTAGGTCCAAGCCCTGGCCATAAGAGGCCTCGTTGTTTCTGCTTATTCCTGTTTATCTCTACCAGTGCCTTGAGGAGGCCCTGCCTGGGATAGCCCATTGATTTCAGGAGTGGTTGAGAGACTTGCGGAGCAGAGCTACCTGCAGCCCTTCAGCCTCGATCATCTGATTTTTTAGTGAAATGTGCTGTCTTTTTGTACCAATGGCAGGTGACTCACTGAGAGATCCTTCCACGCTGGTCTGTTTCCCATAGCCTCCCGTGAGCTCCAGATCTGCCAACTTGACAGCAAGGCGCACATCATATCTAATTGATTCAGAACTGGATTTGGGGTAATTGTAGCGTAATTAGCCAACTTTGACTCAGGCCATGTCTTTATTTCTTTTTTTACAGTATCATCTCTAGAAATCATCACTACATTCATTACATCAGTCTCATGGATGAGACTTGAGTCAAATAAAGTGCAACCTCTCCTGATCATCCAGACCCACTCTTCGTTTTCCCACATGATGAAATCCCTGTGTTTTGAATTCCTAGTACTCTAGTTACTGATACCTATTATTCTCCTTTCTCTATTGCTTTAATTGTCCCCATGTTCTTCATTTAATTAGATGGCCTAGTTTTGAGGGATAGATAGACACAAATTTGTTTTTATTAAAGAATTTTTGTATTCATTTTTAAAAAGAGGAAGGGAGAGAGAGAGAGAGAGAGAGAGAGAGAGAGAGAGAGAGAGAGAAGAGAGAAACAGTATATGCCCCAACGGGGGATTGAACCTGCAACCTGGGGATGTGCCCTGACAGGGAATCGAACCTGCCACCTTTTCATGTATGGGTCAAGGCTCCAACCAAGTGAGCTACACCAGCCAGGGCACAGACCCTAATTTTTAAATTTGGTTATTCTCCTACATCATTAATACTATACCCATTTATTAGTATAGAATAAGTGCCCAGATCATCTTTGTTAATTTTATGTAATATTTATGCACTATAATATCTGTGCATAATAACCTGATGGCAGAGTCATTAGCCTGAGTCAAAAAATAAGGTGACTTCATTTCAAGGTCACAACAGTGGCCTGAAAGTATGGCTGATTTTCCTTTAAATCTAGGTGTTTGGGGAACTGTCAAAGACTTCGTTGTGTCATTATGGACATCTGCTAAGAATGCTAAAGGTAAACAAGCACCTGAAAGATATATTCACTTGCATGTAGTGGGAAACAGCAGCTCATTAGCTCTCTGCTTAGCTCGTTAACTCACCAGCTCGTTAGCCCTCTGCTCGTTAACTACTTAGCTCTGATTAGCTCTGCTCACTTCCTTTTCTGATCACTCACAGTGTGAATGAACTGTAAATCTGCCAGAGCAACAGATGGCCATTTCAGGTCCAGGGAGGAAGTTCGGAAGGTGGAGGGCAGAGCCTTCCTAGATGTTTCTGACCTTGAAAATATTCCATTTTATGGAAGTTTGTGAGTCATGGTACAGAAAGAAGTGGCACAGTTTTATTTTAAGATGCAAAAGAGTTCACTTAAACATATTCCTTGGGATGATGCAAATTTGCAATTACAGGGCCATGTAGGCTTGTTGGCATTGGTCTACCTGTCCGACAGAGACTCTGAAACACAAAAGGAATCCACGAGTTTTTATATTGAGTATTTATTGTTGGTTTGTCACATGCTCAACCCTGTGCTGGACACTTACAGGGAGTTCAGATGGTGCTACTTAAGAGATCATGTGGAAGAGACAATATTTACTAGTACATGTACAAACCATTGGCGAACACTAAATCTCAGTTGTTAATCAGAAGTTAAATTGTATAGTATAGGATATACACACTCTGGGAGTTCAGGAAATAAACCACTGATTATGAATACAGAAAAAAACATACACGCTTGTCCCATTATTTAAGTTATTCATGCAAAGTCACAAATTTGGCTTACATTGCCTTAATAACCAAAGTGTCACATTGTCCACCTAGTTGTAGCCAGGTCAAGCCTTCAACTGAAGAATATTTGATTACCTGCACAAGTGATATCTCACATTTACTTGCTACCAGGTGAAAAATACAACATTGGTGATTCATTTATTTTACCCAAACTTTTGGGCCTCCAGGTAGCCAAAACTTAAAGGGCATATATTGTCTTGAAATGATGAAAAATTAAACAATCTTTTATCAATGTTTTCACTCACTTGTCTATATCTGCAATAATCCACAAAGTAGTTGAGATAGAGGCTACTACTAAAAGCTTATTCTAAATCTGTTGGTCACATTTCCAATCAAGACTCTAGAGATAGTAAAGAGAATGATTATATTTTGATACAGTAGAAGAATGTACAAGAAATACATGGCACCGAAGCCAGTTTGGCTCGGTGGATAGAGCGCCGGCCTGCGGACTGAAGGGTCCCAGGTTCGATTCTGGTCAGGGGCACGTACCTTGGTTGTGGGCACATCCCCAGTAGGAGGTCTGCAGGAGGCAGCTGATCGGTCTCTCTCTCATCGATGTTTCTAGCTCTCTATCTCTCTCCCTTCCTCTCTGTGAAAAATCAATAAAATATATTAAAAAGAAAAAAAAAGAAGACATGGCTAGGGTTGGTATGCTGAAAAAAAGTGCTGGGTAGAGCAGCCCAGTAAAATTCCTGGGCACAGAGGAGCGATTGGGACTCTGGACACCTGAGTTAAAGTGTCTTGTTGGGGGTGGGGGACAGACAGTAAAAGAGTGGCAGGCTCTGCTAGCCAGCTGTATCTGCCTTGCACTGTTGTGGATGACTGGTTCTATCTGCAGAGAGGGGCTGCTGCCAGCCATGCCACCTTGCCCTGCTAGGCAACGCTCCATTGATTTTAAGCCATGCAGATACAGTCTATTTTGCTGCTGCCACATCATCTAAAAAAAATCAAAAGAGAAAAAGAAAAGTAAGAGCTTTTTTACATGCCTGGGGCTCCCTTATTTCTGCTGCAAGAACTTTTGAAAAAGAAAACATAAACAAAATATATTTCCTGTCTGCCCATAACAAACAGAGACTAAAAATACTGTTACAACTGTACAATAGTTTAAGGTCAATGTATTCCCTCTTCATGGCCATGAAAACCGACCCACATGAGGCATTAAAATTCATAACACATGAAAATTAGGGAGTCCTGGAAGCACTTTCTTCTATATAAGTACAAATTTTCTCTGCCTACATCTAGCATTTAAAGGAAACCATCCAGATAATTAAAATGCCTATAAATGAAATGTCAAAGTTAAATGTTTTTTCTAAAGTCTTAATGCTTAGGCAAAGTGAAACCTTTATTCTAAAATAATACGCTTTAAATACTAGCAGTATCTTGCGAGGGAGTAGAATAATTAAGGTTTGCCACATAAAATGGGTCTACAGGTCTATGTGCCGCTCCACTCAGTGAGTAACCTTTATGAAGGGGAATAGGATAATCAGTGTGTATTTTTTGTCCTTAAACACTGCCATTATTTTAACTGTGAATCTAGATGCTGTGGATAAAGCTAACCGCACAGTGCACACAGAGCAAATTAATCACACAGATCCAGAAAACAGAGTTGTTGAATTGGGCAGATTCTGATGTGGTCTTTGTATATTTGGCTACAGTTTTTACCCCTGTATTAGTGTATTATTATTTGATTTCTTCTGTGTATATCACCCTCACCTGAATATAGATGCCATGTGGGAAATGCCCCTGTGAGCTCTGCCCTGGTTTGGGGCAAGCATGTTGCATCTGAGCTGTGGGATAATTTAAGTACAATTTAGTTTCTTGGTCATGATGTGAATCAATCCAGATCATGGGAGAGGCTGTCCAGTTTTCTAAGGATTCTACTGCTGTCCACAAGGTTTGGATCAAACATTTCACACACCATGCTCATACAAAACCTTTCATTAAGACTTTGTGGCTAGCCCCTTTGAAGGCTAGGGCAATTATAATACTATCAACAATAAAATTTTTATTTAAAAATAAATAAAAAATAGGGCAATTGATTTTAACAGGTGACATTCAGTTACCATCAAAGCTGACCTCATTCTCACAAACGAAGTATCAGCATATGCCCAGGATAGGATCGGAGCAGAATATAAAGAACTATGTTGTTATAACTCCTTCCAGGGTGTCTTCTGGAATAATGCACATCATCTCAACCCCCTGCATCCACTTCTCCTCTCTGATGCTAATTAGGCAAGACTGCATCTTGCCCTGCTGCCTGCCGATCTTCCTCCTTTTGCTGGCTGGTCCTAAACTTCCCAGTGGGACAGAGCAAATAGTTTGGTGGACAGTTCTTAGTTTTTTTGGAAGATAACCCTGACTAGACCAATTTCTGCATACTGCATTGCTTTAGCTTTTAAAACAGTGTTATTTATTTATACATTATTGATCCACAAATTCTAGAAGGCAAATATGCTTGTGCTTATGTATTCCTCTACTATTCTCTTAAGAAACAGAAGTGTTTATAAATATTTATTGAGACAGTACTTATTAGCAAAGTCTTTGGGTGCTAATGAGGATTGAGGGTTTTGGGGGGGGGGCCAACAAAATATTCTTTTAGCAGAGAATCAGGAGTAAGAATGCAAAGCTTAAATAATTTTGGAATTTAATATAATAAAATGCCCTCAGCAATGATCAGATATTTTTTTTTTCTGAAAGCTCCTTAGAACTTGTCATTTGGCAAGTGGAGGTGGTTTGCTAGGTAGAATTTGCCTTGTTCTACTGCGATAAGCCATAAAAGAGAGACTGTTTTGCGAGCACAATAAAACTCCTAACATAAACATTATTTTTTTAAATCTTCCATTTGATTTTAGAGAAATTATTTCAGTACTAAAATGGATTTTTTCCAATGAAAATGCTCTAAAACTTCCAGAGTCCTTTGCTTTCTCTAAAAGTCACTTTGTTTAGAAGTTCAATTTTGGTGGATCATAAGATAATTTCATCATTTGGGATGTTGGTACCATAAAGGGGAGGCAGTATCTTCTATCCTCTCTACCGAATCCTATGGACCCTTCACCAATCACGATCTCATCTCAAGGCTTCAGCATGTGCCACTGCTGCATGCACCTACTAGAGGAAGGGGAAAAGAGAAGCCACCAACTTCTTTTGATGGAACCATCTTTTCCCCAAATCTGTTCTTTATTTAAAGCAAGATTTAATTAAAGAGTCATAGGTTTTAAATAGATGCAGAATTTTCAGAGTCATAGGAGGATTTGAAATAGCATTTCTGGAAATTCAGGGAAGAAAAAGTTAAATATGACAGCAAAAAGGGAAGGAGAGTAAGATGGGCAGAGGACGTGCAGAAGTCTTCTACCAGGTAAATACATGCTTCTATTTGGGATAGAAAAGACATTCAATGATCTCATGTAATTGAAGATAAATATTGTGACTCAGTGGAAAGGGCATCACTTTGGAAATGACCAAAAAAAAGGCAACCTATATGCTAAGTGTCCGGTCTTCTGGTCATCCATTCAACCAATCAAAGTATAATATGCTAATGATATGCTAAGGCCACTCAACCGCTCACTATGACTTGCACTGATCACCAGGGGGCAGACGCTCCAACCAGTAGGTTAACTTGCTGCTGGGGACTGAGTGAATCAAGTCTGACACACCCTGGAGCCCTCCTGCGGTCCCTGCACAGCTGGCCAACCTCCTATATCTTTTCCTGGCCCCTATCATGCACTGGTGGAGTCCCTCGCCCTGGCTTGTGCCCTCTCACAATCCGGGATCCCTTGGGGGATGTTGGAGAGCTGGTTTCCGCCCCATCTGGCAGGCCAGGCCAAGGGACCCCACTGATGCACAAATTTGTGCACCAGGCCTCTAGTATATAAAGTCTCATGTTATTTAAAGCATGTGAAATGCTTCTGTATATGCTGCCCTTCTGCTTTTTCTTTCTGTTCATGCCAATGCTGAATTCCAGAAACTGAGTTATACGCACAGAATATAATTGATTTTTTACTTTTCATGAAATATTGGGAGAAAGAGAACACTGTTTTCATACCAAGGAATCATGGGTTAGGAAAAATGGCCGCATTTTGTATTTTGTATTTAGGTTGATGTTATTTTGAATCCTGATTTTATTGACTGTCATATGGGTAGATATGACACTTCACTACTGTCAATCTCAGGGGTTTTTTTTGTTTGTTTTGTTTTGTTTTGTTTGTAATATATGATTAATAAATCCCAACACTACAGAGATACAGATATACCAGTGCTTAATAAATAGGAACTCATACATAAGAATAGGGTCACCTCCACTGCATTAATGAAGGCAACCTCGCTACCTTTAATGGCAATATATGACACAATGCAGGTTAACCGATAACAGCAAGATTTGTGTGTGTGTGTGTGTGTGTGTGTTGTGGTGTGTGCTATGGCACACTAATACTGAATAGCAGAGGACTTAGGTTGTGAAATCAGTGTGAGGCACTGTTTGAGTAGGGAACAGCGCAGGTAAAGAAACAAAGGATGGGTGATGGGTTCCAGAAAACTGGGTCTATTACTAAATTCCCCACCCTCTGGGGCCACATCTTAATTGAACTGTGCTTTCTGCCCCGGCCTGCTTCATGCAGCCCTAAGCAAGGGCTTGTGATTTGGTGCACTAGTCACTCGGAGCAGAGTGAGCCAGGTCACTTCAGCACTGTTCTGCACTGTAGCAGGCAGCTTTGCTGTAGAGGTTCTCCATAACCAAATTACAGGTGCTCTGTCTCTCTCCACTGCCACTCTAATGAACTTTAATAATGATGGTACGGAGTCTCCTGGGACCAGGCTTTTTGTCTCCTTGGATGGCCATAGTCTCCTGAATATTTCAGATCTTGGAGATATTGTGGCAATAGAGCTTCATGCAAAGACAGAAGGAAGTTTTACCTGACTGGGAATCACTATGAGGAGCAGAGCAAGTCAGAACAGAGCTCAAGGAGGAGGGGAAAAGTACATACTTAATGAATGTAGTATTTGAAAAGTTTGAAATATTGCATAAGTTTCAGTTGCATTTTCTCAAGTCAATGTAAGATCCGGGCAGTGGACTTACACAGTGTAACTAAGGTGAATACCATTAGTGTGCAACTTCCCCAGCTGTCTCTATGAACCCAGTTTGGCTGTGTATTTCCTACGTGAGTGTTTTATATGTTTTCAGTGAACTTTCACATACTACAGACAGATCCCTCCATACCTTAGTGACAAAGACCCTATCTCCAGATTGCTTATCCAAACGTGTCCCATTACATCCCACTAGAGGGAGGGGAGGAGAAGCATGGGTGATACAAAAAAAGTACTCATTTTTTTAAAATTTTTTGCTTTATTTTGATCTTATTAATATTTAAGAAGAACTTAACATTTAAAAAAAACCCTAAAACAATCTAATGATTAAAATTTCAGTCTCCATTGTCCCGTTCAAATTTTGTTTTTATTAGATGTGTAATCCTTGAAAAACTCATCCCCAGTGTCCCCACCTTTCAAATAGAAACAATACTAACCACTTCAAAAAAACAGTTATTAGGTTTAAAAACATTGAATACAGTGCCTGAACTATCTTAAGAGCTAAAAAATATGTTTCCTACATTACCATGTGCTTTTATACTTATCACTCCTTCCTTATTATTTCTTTCTTCTTTTCCTTCTATTTCCTTGTTTTTTTATTCTTATCAATTAAAATTGAATACATTGCAATTATTGCTAGATATTTACTAAATAATTCTATGTATTATCTAATTTAATTCTTACAAAAATCATATAGGTTAATTCACTTATTATTACAATTTTACAAATAGGGAAATTGAGCTACAAAGCAGGTTGTACAACTTGGATGATCACTGATTTGCATTCAGGAAGAATTACATAGTTCTGCTCATTAGCACTATGCTATATTGCTTCTCATCTTAATATTTTTAACATCAGAGCAAGGTTTTCTCTTAGGTTATAATGCAACATTTAAACCTCAGTGGAAATGAGATTTAGAGCTTTACTTTTTTTAATAGATTGTGACAGAAAGGAAAGATCATGCATATCTAAGCTTCATAGACTAGGCAATGATAATTGAGAGGAATGATATTGGAGGCTATAACAAGTCCCCAAGCCTGTTTTAGGTAACCAGCATTTCCCTGTATGTAAAGACAATGCATCCTCCCTCCCCACATTCACTTCGCTCAAGGTTAGGAAGAGGAAACAGGACTCTACACACAGGAGATGGCTCTAAATGTTCTTCTTTCTTCCAGCCAATGGCTGCCAACCCTGCAAGTGAGAGCACCATGTTAACGCCTGCCTCTGTCTAGGGAAACTGCATCTTCCAACTCTGCCTCTCACTGATTGTTCTGTCTGCATGGACATCCAGATGACTGCTGGTTTACTCAGTGGTCTCTTTCTATAGGATATAGTTATACTTTGTCAACTCAGTGCACATTCAGTTTGCTCACTGTGAAAGAAGTGCCTAAAACAAAACTTCTGATGTTAGGGAGAGCTGGGATGCTGATGTCAACAGATGACAAATTAGAAGCCTAACAATGCAAGAATCCTTACGGTATAGATTTTAACATAATTATCAATACATTCCTTTCAGCTATTTTCCCATTTTAATTGCACACAGTTTATGTCTTTGTTTTATGCCACTATTTCTATGAGAGGAGAATGGAAGCAGCGAGATGAAAATGAAAGAATTATGCAAAGGAATCGAAAGCTTGCCAAATACAGAATTTGTGGTTTCTACTTTGTGCATGATTTATGCATGATTACATTTTTCAGTGTATTATCCTGCAAGCTACTTCATTGTATAGTCCCAGTTTGTCTTTCTGGTGTCTGTATTTTAGATAGAGACAAATATGCTTCTTTTATTTTCATTCTTGAAGCCAATAACTTTTTGGGGGGAGATATGGAATGTCCTTGTATTATTCCTATTTGACTTGATGTTGAACCTTTTCACCATCCTGGCTGGTCTCCTCCTAACTTATTCAAAAGATAAAGGCAGATATAAGTACTTCAAAAGCATTTTACCCTTTGCTTCGCAGGATTAACAGCTTATTTCATTTCTGTTTTAGTTTAGTCAGAAAAAGGGCCAAAGCTGGAAAATAGGTTGTACTCTTGCGTGCCATAGTCAGCATGGATGGAAAAAGGACTGATGATATTGTAAGATACAAAGATAGAAAATCATAACAGCTCATTTCCCCACATAGATTTACTAACTTCTGGGCTGAGGAAGGCAGGTACAACAAAAGTTGTAGATTGAGAAGGGAGATGGTACCCCAAAATAGGAGAAACACATAAATGGGGAAAGAGACAAGTAGAAGCAGGAAGACACTCAGGATTAGGGAATATTTGTCAACAGAAAACAGGATCTTATCATCAGGGTGGGCTTTACTAATTCTAAAGGGGCTGGAATACATCCTTCCTCATGTCAGTATCAGTCTTGGCATTGAGAACAAGGTATGTTTAAGAGTTGGGACCTACTATGGCCCAATGGGAACTTTCAAAAACTCATTTTCTACAATCTAGGAGAAAAAAATTTGAAGTAAAATGTAATCAGTGATCTTATTTTTAAATATTACCTGGAAGAGAAAACCAGGAACTCATGTGTATAATCATACTTTATGACACCAATTTGAGATTGTTATACAACACCCATTTTCTTTGTCTTCTTCATGGCAACCTTTGGTACACTCCCACAACACTATGTCTGTTTCTGCTTTTTCTTGCTTATATGCATGCGCTTCAAATATTCTCACCCTCCAGTTCATGAGTATCTATGCTTTCCTATATCTCCCTAACCTAGGTTAGCTCTTCTCGCTTTATGATCTTACGTTTATTGAAAGTAATGTACCCATCTTTTGGTGCATGGCCTATCCAAGACCCAATTCATTAAGTCTGTCTTTCCCAGTATTTTTCCATTAAAATCACTGGAAAAGCCCCATGTTGTATTTTCTTTCTCAGGTTCTATGACATGTATGTATTTATGTATGTATGCATGCTCTGGAATATCCAATTAACCTTTGTGAAAACCAAATCTCCCCCATAATTCAGAGTTTTAATTTAGAAAGGACAGACTGAGTGTTACCTTAAATTAACACCAGGACAAAAGGGACAGGAGATACAGTTTATAATATGAGTGGCCTATGCACAGTTCTAGGTCTCACAATGTGAAGTGCAGACAAAGCTTTGTGTGTGTGTGTGTGTGTATGTATGTGTGTGTCCCAGGTAATTCTAATCTTAATTAATCTATACTCGGGTTAATCCCATTCTTAATGCCCTCTGAATATATTTAGGCAGAAAGGAAAATCTTTTTACCTAGATAAAAAGATGAATTGACTAAACCCAAGGAAAGGATGGAC
The DNA here is from genome assembly GCF_000327345.1 of Myotis davidii. Lineage (NCBI taxonomy): Eukaryota > Metazoa > Chordata > Mammalia > Chiroptera > Vespertilionidae > Myotis > Myotis davidii. Next base: position 4,755,999 of record NW_006292687.1, on the reverse strand, counting down.
CTTCTTTTCCAGTAATTTATATTGGAAAATATTATGTGACATTAGAGGTATGTGTGCATAGACACCTATGTGTGGATGTGAATTTAATTGTTTCAAACTAGCTTTGCAAACTACTATGAGGAACAAACATTTAAAAATAATGTTGGTCATGAGTAGGCAAGTGCTATACTTAAATATGTAGCCAACAACTCCACGTGTCAAGGTATTGCTATGATGTCAATCTCCCCCATTTTACACCATAATATTTAGATTGACTATCTGCAACACCTACTCTAATTCTGGTCCTTAACCCTAGATTCTCCTGTCTGTTGAAGTAAATAATTAATATTCTGATATGAAAGAGCTGGTCCACAGAAACTTTTGAAGAGAAATGTGGTGTCCGCATTTGTTTGGTTCATGACTAATCTGGGTGGAGTGGGTTGATGAAAGAAATAAAACACATGGTTCCCATTCTGACATCTGAGCTGTTTCCTAGAGCTTATCATGTATGACTTGCAGACAAAGATATGAACTCATTTCCTGAGCACTATTTTTTATTATAGGGTCTTAGTGTCCAGTCTCATATGAGGTCCTATCTGTTTATTTTCCTACATGACACTTCTAGAGAAAACATGTGCCCCACAGTAGCTAAAGCTCTGGAGAACCAAGCATTGAGAAAGAAAATGAGAGGTACTGGAGTTCAATTGCATAGGAATTGCCTATGGGACATTCAAGTAGTGATGGCCAATAAATTCAATTTAGTTAAGAGATCAGAGCTTCAGACATTGATTTGAGCATCTACATGATATGAACAAACACATCAGAGTGGAAATCAATCATGGATGTGGAATATATAAATGTTACCTCCTAGGTAAATTGTCTAGAGTCAGAAGAGGAAAGAGCTAAAGAAAGAATGAAAGACTTGCATACATTTTGAGTATGAGTAGGATAAAATAATGCATCCATGAGGTATGGTACGAAATGTAAAAGAAGAAAATAGTATGCAAATCCAAGGAAGAAAAAATTATAGAAAGAAAGAAATTGTCCACAGTATCAAATACTGGTCCAGAGCAATAAATACTAAGAAATATCTTGGGATTGCGCAATTATTTTAGCAGAAGTAATAGTAGATCATCTGGAGAGTTATCTGGTTATAGGACTAAGTTAAGAATTACAAGGTAAATAATTGATTATGTGCATGGGCCAATAGTCAAAGAGATGGAATGGTTTTATACCTATCAGGTCATAGTGACCAGCATCCCACGCTTGGTCATGGGGAACTAGGATAAACTGTGTCCTGGTCAGATAGGCTGGTAGCATAAGGGTTGATACTGAGGGTTAAATTTAGGGTGGAATGTTCAATATAACATTTAATTTTATTGCAGCCAACAGAGCTGACATGATTTTATTGATTTTAGTTGTACAGGAGTACAGTGTACATAGATATAAATGGGTCATCTTAAAGCTGAAGAATCTGGAATACCTAGCACTAGATTTAATTCAGGTAGTATTTCCTGAATGTTAAATTTTAAAAGGATGGGGAAAAAATGTTAGGGGTGGGGAGGCAGGGAATGAAGAATGGAAAAACATTGTCTCAGTAATTCTGAATATATTTCCTATAATCCATTTAATGCAAGTTATTTATGAATAATTATCATTTCATTTCCTTTTTTTTTGGCATAACGTAAACCATGCATGAAAAAAAGACTGGGTGGGTAGGAGGTAAACAAATATAAGAGAGGTTTTCATTAATCAGAGAGACTTTCAGGAGGGGGCAGCCAGTTGTCTGATTCTTATTATCAGTCCTTCAGATAATTCTAAATCATATAGTTAATTTTTAGTCACTATTTTAGACATACCACTGTTGAATGTGGACTATAGTGCAAGTACCTGTCACACTCAGCCACCTCTGTACCCCAGGAGTTCTCTTATTATTAATATCATTCCCATCATTGCCAAAGGAATTACTAATAATTAGCTACCTGTAGTCAGAAACACAGATGAACCACCTGCTTTCCCCTTCCCAATTCATGTCTTTCTTTCTTTTCTAATAACACAATGAAACAATTACCTTCCATTGTGACAAAACAATCACTCCCCTAGCAACAGGCATCTCCTTCTATCACTTCAGTGAGGGAATAATCAGAGAGCAGATATGAATTTTTGAAGGAGAGAGAACATATTTATATATAAATACACTAACAACCAGCAATTTCTAGGTGACAGAAATAGAGAGGAATAGGAATATTCTCATAGATAAGGGTTTCTTTTTAAATGTTAATTTTTGTCTGACTATAAACTTCATCTTTTAAACCCTTTCTCCCATTATTATTTTCATACCTAGAGTGCTTACAGCTGAACTCCAGTTCACTGTGACCTTTCTGAAATCACAAGCCATCCTTTCTCTTTGTCACTGTGATAATGGAATGGATCAGATTCTTCCTGCAGATATTATAATGGAGTTCAACTGTCTATGGCATATACTCAAGAAAAATGTGAAACCTTTCTCATCGCCACCATGTGCCTCCACAGCGCACAGCAGATGCCCTGCCTGGAGATGCCCATATGGCAGGCTGGTATCGGTGATATTTCCTCTAATGTCAGGGGAGCCTGCTGTATGGAAAGGTTGTTGTGGGTGCCATTTGGAGGCTTAGGTACAAGTGCATTGAATGAGAGGCACTTTATCTGTCTCTCTGCCTGTGCCCCCTCCACAGTGCCAGCTCAGCGCTGGAAGTGTCAGGGACACGGCACTCTTTCACTATCCCCTCCCCATATATACATATACACACCTATCTATCCCCTTACAGATGTACGATGTTCCTTTAACAGTCTAGATTTTTTTTCAATTGAACTGAGAAATTATGTATAAAATGCAAACATAGCAGATAAGGATGCATGCTGACTTAAATCCTCATTACACAGATATCAGTATCAATCTTGGGCATTACTCTGTTTCTAAAATAAAAATGCATTGTGGACTATGTACCATTACGATAATGGGGCAGCTAGAGTGGGGTTGGAGAAGAGAGGAAAAATATTTTAAGATTCATATTTACAACCAATAAGTAGCAATTTTGTGGGTTCACTATTACTATTACTCATTGTTATTAATTAGCTAGGCATGTAAGGTTTTGTGAGGTGATGTACCCATTAATGAAGGGACCAAAAGAAGTAAACAGACTTCTTGGAGATTCAGTGAGTGGACATTCAAGCCCTATGAGTATTATATAAGTTATCAATAATAATAATAATAATAATAATAAAAGCATAATATGCTAATTAGACCGGACAGCCAAACGACTTTCTGGACGCCATTCTGGATGTCCTTCCAGATAAAGCCATGGCAGCGCAGGCTGAGACAGAGGCAGTTAGGGGTGACCAGGCAGGCAGGCAGAGTGGTTAGGGGCGATCAGTCAGGCAGGCAAGCAGTTAGGGGCATCAGGCAGGCAGGCAGGCCAGCGGTTAGGAGCCAGTGGTCCCAGATCGCGAGAGGGATGTCCGACTGCCGGTTTAGGTTCCCACAGAGATCCCTGCAGGATCAGGCCTAAACTGGCAGTCGGATATCCCCTGAGGGATCCTGGATTGCAAGAGGCTGCAGGCCAAGCTGAAGGACCTCCCCTCCCCTGTGCACGGATTTTGTGCACTGGGCCTCTAGTACTTATATAAAGTTATACTTAATATTATGCCAAGGATAATACATGTTTAGCAAAAGATAATAAATTATATAATCAGGATGATGGTGGTGGTGATGATGATGATGATGATGATGATGATTTAGTGAGCACCCTTTATCTAGTCTCTTCTAATTCTTCATAGTAAACCTCAGATTCAGACTCGGTGACAATAATCAATCCAGGCATTATTAAAAATATATATTTTTATTGATTTTAGAAATAGAGGAAGGGAGAGAGAGAGAGAAACATCAATTGGTTGCCTCCTGCACACCCTCCACTGGAGATTAAGCCCCCAACTTGGGAATGTACCCTGGCATGTGCCCTGATCAGGGATCCAATGAATGACCTCCTGTTGCATGGGACAACACTCAACCAAATGAGCCACACTTGTCAGGGCTGGGCCAGGCTTTTGATGCCATTGCTATATTATCCAGGAATTACAATATAATGATCTTTTATAAGTTTTTCATACTTTTCTGGAGGAGTGATATCTGCAGGATCATTCTCACCTATATTAATTTTATTATTACTGTTGTTCTAGCTCCATATTCCTGATGTTTCATGGGTTATGTAATAATGGCTCACATTTAGTCCAATCCCATCATAACTATGTGTTGGTAACCAGGATGCTACCCTTTTCTTTCAGACTATATTCATCCCAGAAGGACTGACCTGGAATACTTGATCATGGCATGGGGCACAGTAAATCCTTTGTAAATGTATTAGTCAATCTCAGGTTACAGAGGGAAGGTGAGACTGTTGAATGCTAAAATAAAAGTTCTTTGAAGAAAAATATGTTAATGTCCCCTCTATACACACACACACACACACACACACAGGTACACACGAGGACTTATTTCAGTGCCTAACACAAAAGTGGGACTTGTAAGAGTTCAATGAAGGCTGTGTTCTGGAATCTCTGATCTGCGTATGACTTAATGTATCTCATGACAGATGGCTGAGTCTTTTGTTTGGACAAGGTCCTGTTGAACAACCTTTCTAAGACAATAGGCAGATGAAGTATCACATTCCTCAAGTTGATAATGACTAAGACATTTTATAACTGTATACAAATTGGCTCTGGTTTCCTGCCAGTGGTTTTTCTGGTACATTGGATGAAGTTTTGATTGCTGGCTAGCAAGTGCACTGACTTGATACATGATCCCTGAGGTTTCAATCATTTTGATCACATTCTTGTCTCACTGAAAAGTGCAGTTGTTGGCATTCACTTCTTCCCTCATTACTGCCAACTGGCTCTGGCCTGACATATTTATTTCTTTTATTACTTCCTCACTCTAGGTTTTCATAATACAGCCTAAAACAGTCCAAGCACATTGACTATATACCAACCTAGGCCATCAGGAAGGTCTTCACTGGACTAATGCAATTCATTAAAGTTTACTAAAAACAACAACAACAACAACAACAAAACACAACTCAATAATTAATTGCCCTTGTGCATTTTTATTATTCACATTGGGTCAAGTTTCTACCCTATTTCTGTTGAGGACAAATATATATGATATTTATACTCATATGGGCTATCTTGTACTTTTTAATTCATTGATTGATACATGTACTCTTTCAACAATTCTTCACTGAATCCTTAATTTGTCCTCAGTACCATCCAAGTTACTAGAAATACAATAATGAACAAAAGCAAATGCAGTCTTTGATCTCAAAGAAAACTTATTCTAATAGAAGAGATAAACATCAATCCAGTGTAAAACTGTGACAATGATAACATTCTAAAGTTGAAGTCCATGGTTCCATGAGTAGTAGGAGTGTTTAACATAGTAAGAGATGTTAGGGACCTCTTCCTGAAGGTCATTTCTTCCTGAAGAAATGACTTTTGAGCATTGAGATTAATGACTAATGATAGGGAAACCTTCCATATTGGAGGAGGAATAATGCAATGGTACTGAGATGCAAGAGAAGTTTGATCATAGGTTCTGAAAGGAACAAAGAGAAGACTGGAGTAACTGAAACAGAAAGAATGATAAAGCTTAAGGGGTACGTAGGGAACATATCATATTAGATCTTGAAGGCCAAGTTAAGAAATATCAAGTAGAGCCCTAGCCGGTTTGGCTCTGTTGGTAGAGTGTAAGCCTGCAGACTGAAGGGTCCTGGGTTTGATCTTGGACAGAGTAATGCCCTCTGTCAAAAGCACGTACATCAGTTGCAGGTTCGATCCCCAGCCCTGGTTGGGGCATGTATGGGAAGCAACAAATCAATCTCTCTCACACATTTATGTTTCTCTCTGTGTGACTCTCCCCTTTTACCCCACTCTTTAAAAATCAATGGAAAAATATCCTCGAGTGAGCATTAACCAAAAAAAAAAAAAAGAAAGAAAGAAAGAAATGTCAAGTAGAGTTTAAGAATAGAGATATGAATGATTTTAAACTGAAAAAGGATATGATTCTAATTTGCATTTTGAAAATAACACTGGCTAGAATATGGAAAAGAGATATTATAAATGGAGAAGAGAAGAGATAAAGATAGACCAGTAAAATGGCTAATATAAAAATCCTTAGGGAGGGAAAAGATGGCAACTGGACAAAAGTGGTAGAAGTAGATATGAAAAGAAACAGATGGGATAAAAGAGTATTTAAGACAGTGATATATATGAATGAGACATGGAATCAAACATGCATCGTTAGTGTCAGGGTGATTCCTTGTTTCCAGGTTGTATAAATTAAATGTATGGTAGGGCCATTTGCAGAGATAAGAAACATTTACCGTATTTGCCGGCGTATAAGACGACTGGGCGTATAAGACGACCCCCTAACATTTCCACTCAAAATACAGAGTTTGTTATATACTCGCCGTATAAGACTACCCCCTCTTCCGCACACCTTCCACACACCAAATAAAAGGTAAAACAATATCAGATTTGATTTTAACATTTTAATTTATATTCAAATGCTTATGACATGCAGGAAAACTGTCACAAGGCTGTATGTAATCAAACATATACATAAAACAGTGCAAGTTTATTACCGGTAAACATACCGGTAATTCACTAAAGAAAACACACTCTATAGACTGGTACCGTAGATGCTTCTCAGGAACACAGGCAAGCAGCCCACAACCTAGAGGGACTGTCAATGATAGAAGTAAGAT
>NW_006292687.1:4714478-4748950 GCF_000327345.1 Myotis davidii | reverse complement strand
GATGCCTTGAACGGTATGTGGAATGAAGTGGGCGGGCATCGGGAGGCCACTATGGCACGGGGCAAGCACTATGGGCAGTCTATCTGAAGTGTACCTGGCGTATAAGATGACCCCCCACTTGGAGGCATATTTTTCAGGGCCCAAAAATTGTCTTAATATGCCGGCAAATACGGTAAGATTGTTATTTCAAGTTTCATTTTAATCATAGCAATATTAAAGTATCTTGGGAATATTTCGAGAATATGTCAGATGAACAGGATGGCTAAACATATCTGAAGGTTAGAGATATCTTACCTGAATATGGTATTTGTGAATTATCTTCTTATACTTGGAATTCTAGTAGTAGGAATGGACGAACTTGCTGAGGCAGGGAGTGTGAATGATAAGAGATATGTGAAGTGGACTCAGCTTTCAGAGTTTGAAAAACTTTATACACCAAGAATGCCAGGCCTCTCCATTAAATTGGTAATTTAGTATTTAGGATGGCCTACTACAGAATTAGGTGCAGAACTTGGACAAATTGATAAAAGTAAATGAGAATTTGAAGCATTATAATAGATTTTCTAGTATCTAAATATATTCTTCTTATAAATTTGTATGTATAGATTGACACTATGATAATTAATCCTCACTCAAGGATATGTGGATTGATTTTAGAGAGAGGGAGGGAGGGGGGTGAAGGCTTTGATGTGAGAGAGAAATATCTATCAGTTGCCTTCTGTACATGCCCCCGACCAGGGATCAAACCCACAACCTAGGTATGTGCCCTGACCAAAATCAAACCTGTAACATTTTTATGTACTTGATGACATTCCAACCAACTGAGCCACCTGGCTGGGTGGACAATTGCCTCTTGATTTTACCTGAAGATCATGATAGTAACTGCTTATATATGATATTTTGTCACCTTTTTCTGTAATTAGAGACAGGAAATATATCATTCCTAATGTTGGTCAATGTCCCTTATATGAAAACCTGAGAAACAAAATTTTCTTATAGCTTTTATTTGCACTTACAATACTTCTGATAAGGTATCTCTTCCTGCTTGCCAATAATCATGCCATGCATTCCCCTCAAGCTAAACCCCTAGTACCTTTTTTAAAATGTAAACTTCTTTTCTTTCCCTTCAAGTCTCCCTTCTGCTTTGCTCCTGTGTGTATTTATATCCCTCAATGTCTAGGCTTCCCATCACTACACTGTCTTTGCTGCCTTCAAATGAATGCAATTATGTAGGTCATTGTTTTCTCTCTTCTTTTAGCTTCTATAGATTTCTCCCATCCTCTCATATCTTCTCCATTGGGATGTCCACAACTCAGATCTCTCCACTTTTTTATTCTTTTTAAAAGGTGGGCTCTTCATCCAGAACTTGAGAGATACACCCAAGCCTCTGAAGATAGACTTCTGAGCCATATGGGAACTAAACTGTGATTCGTCCGTCCAATGCACTGTGCAACTATATAAAAATAGACAAACATAAATATTCCTGCTCTCTAGCTTTCTTATAATGTATCTTAATCATAGGGTATCTTTAAAATCCCTTTCCCCTTTAAAGCTTGAAAACAAAAACACAACTGAGGTTTTCATGGAAGGTGGTATGATTGAAACAATTAAGGAGAAATAGGAAATGAAAGTGCTGTCTGATGGAAGCCCATCCTCTCCTTCCCACCCCACTTCTACATGCTCTAGTTAATCACATCTAATCTCCCCATAACTTTTCTGAAAAGCAAGACTATAATAATGCCAATATACTTTTATGGATTATAAGCCAATGACCATAATGTCAATCGATTCTTATTGCACTAGTTGGTTGCTTTGAACACTTGCATATATTTGAACTCAGCATGTCACTTCTGCTGGCTCTCCACTCCATTTCAGAGATTTGGGCAATGCCTTCTTTGAAATCTCCCTGGACAGTGAGCACCAGGAAAAGCTGATATGTAAGTCTTCCAAAACATTCTTAATTAATCATATTTGAGTAAAAATGACCTGTACTCTAATATTTCAATATGGAAGAAATACATATCTGTCTTGAGTTAGTATATGATGTTTTTTGATGTCTATCAATTCCAACAAAATAAAACATTAAGCCAAGAGTCATGAATCTCACAGTATAAAGGAAAGAGAAGGCATGGATATAGCAAGCTATAATATAGGCTAGAAGAGAGTTTGCCTTGGGGAAATTCTATGAAGGTGCATTGAAGAGAATGATACCTTTCACTGGAAGACTTGAAAGGTGTCCTGATGGGAGTGGGAGCATTGTAGAAGTGAGCAAACATACAGGCACAGAGAGTGGAAAGAATGTTCAAAATTCTATGAGTATCAGGCAAATATAAGTACAGGAGAATAAGGTTGTGAAGCTGGATTAGGACCCAACATGGAGAGTATAATGCCACATAAGTAGAGTGACCCTTATCCTGGGATATCTAGAACACTTAACACCTGCTGTTATGAATAGCAACATTTTGTCTGTCAAATGCACCTTGTTTAGAAAGCAAGCTATATTATTATCCTGTACATAGGAGCAGTGACAGGGCTATAGAATGATTTTCGTAGTGCATCCAATAGAAGTGCAGAAAAGTTTATAGTGACCCTGAATAAATGGATTCTATAGACTGTTGTGAGAATGTTGTATACAACTATGCCCTTCTTAAAGATTTGCAATCCATGCTTACAAGTCCTGTGGTGTAGAAACTTATTTAAATGTGTTGACAATATTTTTGACCACAAAATTCTTTTAATCATAGGACACAACATATATCACAAAAGTGAGAGTGGCTGTCTATTGATTGGTAAAGTGTTGTAGGATAAGTGTTATGTTATAGAGAGATTAGTCTTTCCTAGGCTGGGTTAATAGGTGACAAACACTAGGGATGCAAGAAGAATGAGGTTTTTAATAATTTACTTATATCTTAATTCAGTATGACCAATTGCATTTTTCAACAATGGATGCAATAGCACTTACATTGCAGGTGTCTCCATCAAGAGATGGAATATAGGAAGAAATAAGCTGTAGTATTGCAAGAGGGCATATGGAGGGCCATGTGGTGATATCCTGAGTGCGGCCTCTAGGATCTGAGAGTGGTCCTTGGCTAACAGGTTAAAAGAAAAATGGAGACTCGGTCCTATAACTGCAAGGAACTAAATTCTGCCAACAACTTGAATAAATTTAAAAGAAGATTCTTAAGTCCAAGTGAGACCACAGACCTGGCTGATGACTTCTTTCTTTGTTTTCTTCTTCCTCCCTTCCTCTTCCTTCCTTCCTTCCTTCCTTCCTTTCTTTCTTTCTTTCTTTCTTTCTTTCTTTCTTTCTTTCTTTCTTTCTTTCTTTTTTTCTGGCTAACAGCTTGATTTTATTATTTTGAGACCCTGAGGATAAAACCAGTTATGTCATGCCATGCCTGGACTTCTGACCTATAGAAACTGGGAATTGTTTTAAGTTGCTTAGTTTGTGGTAAATAGTTATGAAGCAACAGGAAGAAATATAAAAGAGCTGGTGTCTACATCTCTTCCCCTTGAACCTGAGTCAACTTTTATGGATGCCTAGAATGAAAGGTTGCTGTACAAATTGTGCTACTAGTCTTGCTAGCTTAGGTCATAAAAGGTGATATAAATTTTATCTAACTCTCTCAAGATCGGCACTTTTGGATCCATGAGCCACTCTTTAAAGGGCCAGCTCCTCTAGATCTGCCATGCTGGAAAGACCACTAGAGATAGAGAGATGTCTGAGGATCTCCATTTGTTTCTCTGCCCATCCTTTGTGTCTTCCCAGCTCAGATGCCAAAGACATGAGTAAGGAAGACTTGGAGATAATGTCAGCCTCAGACAGTGTCTGATTATAACTGCACGATACTCCCTGAGTAAGAACTGCCTAATTGATCCCAGTTAGACCCCCCCAAAATTGTTAGAGATAATAATAAATAACTGTTTTTTTTATTAATGTCACAATATTTGGCATGGAATGTTACAGGGCATTAAATGACTAGGTCAACTGAATTTATAATAACTTTCAAACAGTCACAAAACATGATTAAATAAAATTTAAAAGTAGGAGGGATAGACTAAATTTAAATAAGAATGTAAACGTGGGGCCGAAACCAGGTTGGATCAGTGGATAGAGCCTCGGCCTGCCGACTGAAAGGTCCCAGGTTCGATTCCGGTCAAGGGCATGTACCTGGGTTGAGGGCACATCCCCAGTAGGAGATGTGCAGGAGGCAGCTGATCGATGTTTCTCTCTCATCGATGCTTCTAACTCTCTATCTCTCTCCCTTCCTCTCTGTAAAAAATCAATAAAATATATTAAAAAAAAAGAATGTAAACGTGGGAAAAATAAAATGGATATACATGTGAGGTTAGTCCATAATTCATGATGTATGTTTTTTGAGTTGGTTAGAGGGGACCCTAAGTTTGGTTCTAAACTTCCTACCAGCCATGTAAGCACCTTGATTTTTTGCATCATTGGAGCTGACCAAGTGGGCGGAGCTTCACATTAGAGAATTATGGCTTCAAGGGTAATCGGTGAAACAGACAATGAGCACAACACAGGGAAGATCAAAGTCAACAGCAGACAAGGGATACAGAAAGTTTGAAGTAGGGGCACAGCAAAGGAATCAAATAATATTGGATATGAACAAAAAATTATAAAGGAAAAGGACTTTTCAATGGCATTGATTTAACTTGACAAAAGAGAACAAAGAATCCAATATGATTATGAGATTAAAAGCTCATATAACTAAGAGAATAGTGCTTCTGTAGAGGAAAAGGTGAAAAACAGAAAGAAAAATGCTTGCGAGATCAATTTTATTTGTAGATGGCCAGACATCCAGACAATAATATTCAACTCAGTAGGCAGATTGAAAGGGGGGAATGGATGCATAAAATTAGTCAAATTGCAACAGGTTCTAAGATGTGTTAGTTGTTTTCTTGGAGGTGAATGTTGAAGTTGTGACAGTCAATAAGATTGTCTAGGAAAAGTGTTTTGGCAGAAAAAACAATTAAAACCACAAAGTCTCAAGAAAGCATGAGTGAGTAAAGGACCTAGGGAAGAGGATGGGCAAAGAAAAAAAACAACAAAATATGGAGTTAAAAGTTGCCTGTTATAATTATTCCAGAATTCCATCTTCTTTGTTTTTAATATATATTTTTATTGATTTCAGAGAGGAAGGGAGAGGGAGTGAGAGATAGAAACATCAATGATGAGAGAGAATCATTGATTGGCTCTCTCCTGCATGCCCCCACTGGGGATTGAGCCCACAACCTGGGAATGTGCCCCAAACAGGAATCGAACTGCAACATCCTGGTTCATAGATTGCTGCTCAACCAATGAGCCATGCTAGCTTGGCCAGAAATCTATCTTCTTTATGATGAAGGAGGAGAGGAGGACAGAGAGTATAAAAAGGAAGGGCAAAGAAGAGAGAGGAAAAGAATGAGGAAGAAGAGAAGCAGTAGTAGCAGATGAGAACATTGCCTTAATCAGACTACAAAATATTGGCCTCTCTAAGTCCTCCAGCTAACTCAGAAGTGGGAAAAAAATTGATTAGGGTTTTGGATGGTGGGGTGAGGGGCCTGCTTCTAATGCTCACTGGAGCCAAGCAAGGTTGGTCCCACTTTTATCCCTGGGCTGAGCTAATCAAGCTGGCTCTGTAACCATGATGCCGACTGTGCCTCCCTGCTCCCTTAATGTACAGCACAAACCCATTTTCTTCTTTGATTTTGCTCCTTTTTGGTAAATAATTTACATAGTTTTGCATTAGCTCAATTTGCAAAAATTGAGCAAACAGTGCAATTTTCTGTAATTATGCTAGTGCAAGACAGAAGTAAAGTCTGGCTGAGAGAGGCTTTATCTGAACTGAAAAGACATTTGGTGGAAATGGAGCATGAGAAGAAAATGAAGATCTGCTTAAATTGGCTCTGGCCAAAGCGGGAAAGAATAGAACACAATTTAGCTAACACTCTAACCAAACAAAAAGTCTTTGTTTCCCCTCTTTTGCTCTAAAGCTTGTCAGGTGGGCATATGTACACTGCACATCTGGTGTTATGTCTGCCCTCCCAGAGAGAGAAGATGCCATTGCAATGGCAGTCAATGTGATTTTTGCACTCATAAACCCCACGTACTGCTTCGTTCAATAAAACTTCACTGTTCTTAGCTTTGACGCTCTATTATACAAATCTTTCATTCACTTACTATCCTCAAATATCCTATAGGAACAAAATTATGAAATTAAAGATCAAAGTTAATTTTGTCAAGTACGTGGCTTTGCTAGTCAACCAAGTGCATGACCGTGGCTAGATGTTTGTGATGGAATTTGGAGAGCCTGAGAGATATGTAATTGTTTACAACATTGGTTATGGCTCATCAGGGTATACATTTCAACATCTTTACTAATCTCTGAATTGTGAAAAATGTGTATGATTAGACCTTTCAGTCTTCTGTAATTGGAATGTGGTCTAGAAAGGGATGGCTTGCTTCTATAAATTAAGGAATGAAGAGAAGACTCCCCATTTCTCTGTTAATTTGATATATTTAGGCAATGGGTCTGGTTGAATCTAATCCCAAATTAGTCTTTTTTGCTTGTTTATGTTAATTTACATAGTCTAATCTGGCTGGGTCCCATCAATATCCAGTTATGGCTTTGACAAAATCCTTTATCTCAATGCCTTCATTTACTTATTTTGAAATGAGTATGCTATGTTTTATGATCTCTAAGCTCCCTGGCAACTCATTATTTTTTTAAAATCAGAATTTCATTATAAGCATTTAAATTAAATATAGATATCTATCTATAATAAAGGGTAGGCGACCATCCGACCCTCTGACTGGTAGCTATGACATGCAATGACCACCAGGGGGCAGACGCTCAATACAGGAGCTGCCAAGTTGTGGTGAATGGGCAGAGGAGATTCTCTGGTGCCGCACCTGGAACTGGAGAGAAGGGAGCCTGGTTCCACGCTGCATCACCTGAGAACTACCCTCTTGCAATCTGGGACCCCTCAGGGGATGTCAGAAAGCAAGTTTTGGCCCAATCCCCACAGGCCAAGCTGAAGGACCCAACCTGCCAGAGGAACCCTGCTCACTCCGTGGTAGCAACCCAGGTGTGGCTGGCCAGGAAGGTACTGTGGGAGATTGGCTCCAGGGTGTGTCTGGCCCATCTCACCCAGTCCCGCCTCACTGGCCACCTTCTAATTAATTGCCTTTCAGCCAAAACCAGTTTGGCTCAGTGGATGGAGCGTCGGCCTGCGGACTGAAGGGTCCCAGGTTCGATTCCGGTCGAGGGCATGTACCTGGGTTGCGGGCACATCCCCAGTAGGAGATGTGCAGGAGGCAGCTGATCGATGTATCTCTCTCATCGATGTTTCTAACTCTCTATCTCTCTCCCTTCCTCTCTGTGAAAAATCAATAAAATATATTTTTTAAAAAATCTCACAGAATGAAGAGATTCAAAAAATAAAAATAAAATAATTACTTGCCTTTCAATGTGCACAAATTCATGCACCAGGGGAACTAATTATTTTTATAAAGATCTAAAGGTAAACAAACAATCACTTTTTTTATGTGTGTTCTAAATGAAATGAAAACTTTGTAATCTAAAATTCAGGGAATGGTCCAGATGGTGTGGCTCAGTAGTTGAGCATTGATCTATGAACTAGGAGGTCATGGTTTGATTCCCATTCAGGGCACATGCCCTAGTTGCATGCTTGATCCCGTAGGGGGCAGCTCGATCCCCCATGGGGGGCATGCAGGAGACAGCCGACCAATGATTCTTTCTCTTCATTTTTGTTTCTATATCTCTTTCCCTCTTCCTTCCTTTCTTAAATCAATAATTAAAATATATTTAAAATTCAGGTGATGGTCTCCTCTCTGAAAATTAATATAGAGGTTAATTTGAATTTTCTTTAAATGAGCAAATTCCAATAAATCCCATTGTGCATCTATGTATTTTTGTAGAATCATATAACCACTACTGTATATAATATGTATGTATACTAATTATGTATATAGTATTACTGAAACAGATATTTTCTTATTTTAGCCTACCCAGCATTAATCACTTATTTTGCTTACAACAACCCCCAGTTTGCTTCTGCGGTATTATCTTGCATCAAGTTCACATAATTTTACTGAGACTGTCAAACCTCATGTCCCACTTCTCAACACATGGGTTGATCTAGGTTTAACAAACACATATATCATTCCTCTGATCTTAGTTATTGGTAGGGGCTGGGCATAGTAAACTAATCAATTATACTAATCAGAATTTTCTTTAAGGTTTGATGTATGGATTTTTCCATTTGGGTAATAACAGACAAGAATATAAGCCTCAAGCTACCAGACACTGTATTTCTAGCCATGTTGGGAAACCTGCCTGAGACTAAATGATCATTCTGAGAGATTAGAGATGGAAGGTAGAGTGATGTTGTTTGGACTTGGCTATACATACACTCTAATTCACTGCCCTTGCATTGTCCAGCTATGTAAACCAATATACCACCTGTTGTAGAAGATTAGGTCACTGTTCAAAAGTACTCCTTCCCTTTCTGACACCTCTCAAGAGGATATCTCCACTCACTGAGTTTCTGGAGTAGTTTGTTACATACTGGGGTGTGTGTGTGTGTGTTTTAATATAACCTAGTTTGAGTCAGGAATCAGTTGCTTGCTACTGAAAGAATTTTGACTAATATGGAAACTTTTATTTATTTGAAATAAACTTGTGAAACAATAGTTAATATCAACTTTTATAATTGAGAAAGATTCTAGAATCTGTTTCACTTTGAAATTTTATTTTATTTTTTTGGGTTAATCTTCACCCAAGGATATTTTTTCCATTGATTTTTAGAGAGAGTGGAAAGGAGAGGGAAAGACAGATAAAAACATCAATGTGTGAGAGACACAATGATTGGTTGCCTCCTGCATGCACCCAGACCTGGGCTGGGGAACCTGGGACCCTTCAGTCCACAGGCTGATGCTCTTTCCACTGAGCCAAACTGGCTAGGGCTCACTTTGAAATTTTAGATGCAATAGCAAGGAGGGAGGTAAAAAGAGCTGATGAACCAACCTGAAACCATAAGAAGTGTTAGGAAAATGAGGGAGAAGAGGAGTAATATCAAAAGGTAGGGAGCACTAGCAATCAGTAATTCTAACTACTTCAATATTTTAAAACACACACCGTTAATTTAAGGTTAGAAATTATTTAATTAACATTTTACCTACCCTATCTATACAAAGAACAAAAATAAAATGTTAAAGCAATTGAGAAAGAAAACTCCAGAAGAAAAGCTATAATAATGTGCAGGTATTATAAAGCCCTTTTGGACAAAATAGAGTGTTTCTGCCTTTCTTTATTCTGTTTAATGCTTCTTCTCAATGGTTGTAATAGCTAATTGTCATATAACCAAGTTGACTGTAGATTAGCCCATGGAATTCAATTGTTAATTAAGATCAGTGAAATAGCCAACTTGATAGCAGAATTGTTTTAACAAGAGAAAGTGACAACCTCATTGATTGATATTTTTTTTCCTGGTCAGCCTCTGAATAGTCAATATGATGCCCATATAGAGTGAGTTATTTATTTATTTATTTGTAGATGTATGGATCAAGAGTAGCCAAACCCACACCTATCATAGAGACTAGGAGATCCTAGACTTTAAGATGATCATGCAGAGAGAAAAAAAACTGTCAAAGAATATTTAATGCTGAGGGAAAGATTGAGAAATTAACTGTTAACCCTTTACATATAGTCACAGTAAGCTTCCCTTTTTGATCTTCTCTTTTAAAATACACTTTAACCTTGAACTAGTTTCTTTGTAGTTGTGTGTGTGGATGAGAAAAGGTGAAAGAAGATGGGGCTTTATTAATTTTAGTTATTTCTTTTGCTTTCCCCTTATTACTGGTGTTTCTCCTTTGCCTCCTCCTTGGACGGCAGAGAAAGAACACTACAAAAAGCAATCTTTCACACAAAATAAAGCCGCTGCCCTGTCCTGGGTGTGCTGTCAAGAAAAAAATAAGCTGTGTCTCTCCAATAACTGTGAAATCCCCTTGTCCTGAGAGAGGGCTACTTTCTGAATCTTGGCCAAGTCATGACTTTCTTTATAAATGCAGCCCGTGTGATCTCCAAAGGGATAAATGATGAATAAGGTGGAGGCTATTTATAGTCTGGCTAGGAAAAACAATTTCACTTAACAAGGATGTCGGTTAAAATAATTAATGTAGATCAAGTGGGCATGTGAATAGAGGAGCCTGTTGGAAAGTGATTAAACAGACAACCTGATCCAGGAAGAAATATACCACTCGGACACTGGAGAATCATTTTTCTCAGTGACTGGGGCCGCCATTAGATGCTCGCCCAAGGCCACGAAAAGACCAGGGCAATGCCTTTCCAGAGCATACACGCATATTGGACAAAACAAGTGGGTTTGTGTTTAGAACCTCTAAGTGGGTCTATTTAAGTGGGTCGCCTCATTTTAGATCTTTCTTTGGTTTTCATTCCATGATAACAAATACATAAGTGGAATGTGTGGCTTTCATTTGGCAACAATTTATTAAGTACGGTGTACGTTTTTACCATGGTAATGCATACTCACACCAGATAGATGTTTTCTTTGAATATCATTTGTTAAAAGGAATCACAAGAGAACTGAAACAAGGAAATTAAATGTTTAGGTAAGTCTAAATAGGATTTTAAAAGTAAGGTATACTAGTCTGTGTAGGTGTGATCAGATAGGAATGCATGAAAGGCCTTGAGGAATCAGCAGGATTGATAGGCAGAAGGAAAAGGCTATCCCAGGCTTATCAACTAGCCTGGCAAATAGGCAGTGTCTTTGAGAGCACACTCAGGTGTTCCTCCACTGGAGGTGAGGGTGGGAGTTTCTCAACTAATTACTAAAGTGACCATCCAAACCTCAGTGCACTTTCGTGTGAAGAGTTTGGAGAACTAGTTGTAGTGTAGTCTACAGAAAGTGCAGTGAGTCTAGGTCTCATGAAGATCTTTGTTCAAAACAGAATCATTTCAAACAATTGTCAGGTCTTCATAAATGTATCTAAGCCAACATTTTATGATCTACATTCCTTGGCATTTTACATATTATTTTCCTGGGTGGCAAGATAGCAGCATCTTTTTAAAATAAAAATTAAATAAACACAAAAACTAAAGAAATAATGTTAGAACAGAATTCTGTAAAATGACATGAATAAGTTTTTTTTCAATGACTAATTTAAATTAGAGTCTTCTTGCTAAAAGCAAAAAAATAAAAATAAAAATCATGATATTAAAGGTTTCAATTTCACAACTTGCAACCCACGCTTTGCCTCACCACCACGGTTTCCTTCAGAGAATGTGTCTTAGACAGATGGTAGTAAGTTAACAAGTCTAGACTGTGGGCGTGTATATCTGTATTTGCATCTATATGATCATATAGAAGAATTTTTTAACTAAAATGGCATGCATCATTGGGAGGAACTCCAGGACATGGCGACTTCTCTATACTCGCTTGAGAATGGCATGTGTATAGTTCACTCTGGCCACTGCAAAAACTCTACCACAGCTGGAATGGAGAGCAACAGCTGCTTATCAGCACACAGCAACATGGCACCAGAGTTCAGAATCATAAATGAAGAAGACAGCCTTCCAGAGACACTGCAGGGGGAATTGAAAGCAAGAGGAAGCAATTAGCTGAGTTGGAATAGAGCCAGGAAAGCAGCAAAAGATTCTCCCCAACTTTGGGAAGGAGAATACAGTGTGTGATACATGAACATGTTCCCAGTCTAGGCTCACAGCAGAAAATGCTAGAAGGGATGAACTGGTCATAAGGTGATCCCATTTGGACTGGTGAAGGTGGTAGGGTTTCCTGAGTTCAACCCAGAATACCCTAATTTTTCCCTAATATGCCTCTTATCCAAATATGCACCCAGCCCCAACCTTATTTGGTTTATGAGATCTGACAAGATCGCACTTTGAGGAAGGAGGTCTGTAACGCTCTCTGACAGTGCTTGACTTGGCTTTTAATAGAAATGGGCAGAAATGTAGAGACCTTGTGCATTTGAACACACAAGATCAGCCAGCTTTCATCACAGATGCTTCAGAGCCTCTCCGTGGCAGCTGGAGTGGAGACCTAGGAGCTGATCTGGAAAATGCGTCCTTTCTTTCTAATGGGAGCCACCACATCGCCTTCCTTTAATTACATCATGTCATGTTGCGTTCCCATGTGAAATGACACAGAGGAACACGTGGTGACCTGGGATAACAGTGATGAATTGCATCCTGAACAGAGGCTGGCTTTGAGAGGCACTTGATGTGGCAATGCAGGTAGTTTCTATGTCTGTGGAAGTCGTGGATGATTTTCCCATTGCAAGTCACAAATATTGAATGGTAAGATTATGTGCGAACCAGCAGAGGCTTTTGCCAGATTTTATTTTTATTAATGAATTGTAATAATCATTCTACACTGAAAATAATAAAAGTCATAATTATTAAGTAAATAAAAGCAGCTACTAGTAAAGGATTAATTTCCCATAATCGGATTAAATGATGGAACTAACATCAGAGAGGGGTTCAGTCTAATAGCTGTCTATTTTCTGAATTTGAAATTAAAGGAGAGCATGAGAGAAAGTAACAATTGTCTAATCTGCCATTAGGTAGAATTATTTACATTAAGTTTCTCTGAAGTTCTAATAAAGACTGGGAATGAACATCTAGATTTGCCCTGTACAATATGGTTGCCACAAGTCACATGAGGCAATTTAAATGTAAATCAACTAATAAAATTAAAGGTTCCATTCCTCAACTACAGTAGCCACATTTCAAATGCTCTATAGTCACATGTGCTAAGTGTCTGCTGCTGTATCATACACTACAGATACAGTGAACATTTCCGCAATATATATACATATATATATATACATATATATATATAAACACACACACATATATATATATACACACACACACTAATAATAGACAAATATGTAAATTGACTGTCCCTCCATGATTCTCACAGTCAATCAGGAGTGAGTATGCAAATTAACCTGACAAAGATGGCGGGCGTGTGGGCAGCATGCGTGTGCGCTGGTGCTGAGTGGCCAGGGTCCTGGGGACACTACTGGAGTGTCTGGTCCTGTCAGTCCAGCCTGGGGGCAGCTGGAGTTCCCAGTCCTTTTGGTTTCTGCAGCCCCTGGACCAGAAACAGAAACCAAGAGCATGGGGAGCACCAGGAATTCTGGGAATCATTCTGGTGGCAGCCCCTGGACCAGAAGTGGAAGCCCAGAGCATGGGGAGAACCAGGAATGCTGGGAATCATAGTTCTGGTGACAGACGTGTTGTGAGATCTCCTGGACACTAGAGCAAAGTGAGCCTGGAGCAAGTTACTGTTGCTTGTGGGGGATGGAGGGAAAGCAAAGGTGTTGTCAGGCGTAGGGACCCTATCCATGCACGAATTTCGTGCACTGGGCCTCATATATATATATATATATATATATATATGGCATGTCCATCATATATGTACATATACATTTCTATCATAAATATATATAAAACATTCCCATCACACACACACACACACACACATCTCCATGCTTCTGATATCTCATATATGTTGGCATGTAGACTAAATATAAATATCTGGGTAATTGAATGCGTTTTTCCACTTTTTATACAGGTTTATTATGACATAGAAAATGTTCATCTTGCTCTTGCAGAATTACATGTTTATTTCCTCTTAACCTGCTATTATTTGTGAATGGTGTGTTTTTCCCACTAAAATGCCAAGAATGCAGGCTCCCTGGAATACAAATGAACACCATCATTAGATGAATCCATGTTTGAAATTTAGTTCCTGATATTCTCAACAGAATGGAAACCAACTTTCAGAAAACCCCTTTAATTGTCCCCACAGAGGGGTCATGTCCTGACTTTTTAGCTCAGAAATACCCACTTTTATAATTTCTGAGTCGTGTCTTTCATAACTCTTAACCATCACCATATACCTTACCAGAAATGTAAAAAATGTCTGCATTTTTTCTTACCCAGACACAGAAATAGAAAAACTATTTCTTTTTTACAGTTATTTGTAAAATAGTCCTCCACACCATAAAAATAAACTTTTGGAAGTCATATCGAAGAAAAATATTAACTCCCACATTCTTTCAAAAGTTTTCTTTTTTGCTTCCCATAAAAGTTTTGTGCGATGATTAAGAAAATATTTTTTCCATGTCATGGATAGCAAGAAGGGGTCCCTTCTCCTCTTCCCCGAAGTTGAGATCACAGCAACAACACTATTAATGCAGTGGCAGATCCAGGATGGGAAAGAAGATACTCTGATGTGGAAACCAGGGTTCTTCCATAGTAGGCTGCATTTCTCACCTTGAATCCCAGCTTTGAGAATCTCAGAAACACAGAACTGTGTGCAGAAAAAAATGGGGTTTAATGAATTAAGCAGTGAGTAACTTCCAGCTGTTGTCTTCAACGACCTTCTTCTCTATGGAAAAGCATTAGATGTTTTAAGCAAGCAAGGGTGCTGCCTCTCTCCTGAAACTCATTATTGTCAATAATGTTATTTTATTACTAAGCTGCGACTAGCTTTTTAATATACTAAACAAGTATGGGGAAACTACTGTGTATGAGTTACTGTGCCTTTAACATTTTATAATTACAAGCTAGGAACTGTTAGGATGTGGTGGGTAAGGATGAAACATTGTACTGTAGCTGGAAAAAAAAATCAATATCTGCTCCTGAGATAGGGTACTTGACCAGAAAGGATATTGTGCGATATAAAAGAACAGATATAAAATACTATTTCTCTGAAGTTTATTTTGTTTAATCTTATTGCATCAACAGTGCAGAACACATATCAGGTAGATCTGCAAAAGAACCATAATTCATTGTTGATTTTTTGAAATTATGTGAAATTGTAAATCATATATTAGTTCCCAAGATACTCTACTCTCCATTGTAATTAGCATTCTTTTAAAAAGTGGAATATGTTGTAAAAATGAACTGATCATCCTTTACATGGTAGCCTATTTAATACCCCAATCTTAGCCTGGTAAATTTGGCAACTAATTAACCTTTTTGGGCTTCAGTTACCTCATTGAGATAAATAATCTGGACATCAATCCTTAAATGCCAACTCTACAGCTAAGTGAGGATATGATTTCCTGTATTGACCATCCCTTCTAGGTCCCCTCTTGCTTTTTAGGAAATGTCAGGACTCAATTAGAAATCTTCCATTCAGGTTCTTTAGCCTAGACTTACACCAGCACATGCCTTACCGCACATGCCCAAACCACCCCATCTCCCTGGCAACATATGTAGCCTGAGACTGTCCTGTTCTAGAGGGCAACTCAAGCTCTGATCTCCCTATTTGCTCCAAATCCCTGTAGTTTGCTCTCTCCAAGAGAAATTAACTCTGGCCCATTGCCTAATTTTCACAGAATAGACAGTTGTTAAGTGTGGGAGATGACAAAGACTCTCTCCTTGACCAAATTTTAGGCTTCTTTGAACTATATTTTTGACTAGGCCTAGAGGCCTTCCTACCTCAGTTTTAGTGAAAAAAATTCTGCAAAGTCAGTTTAGCAAAATCCCCCACTCCAGCCCTCAACCCTTGATATCTCATCACACTCACCTGCCTTTGGCAAACATCCTGTTAAGTCAGTTTAGCAAGAACCCGCTACTCTTGATATCTCCTCTTAGTAATTTTCCATCCACTGACCCCTCCTCCGTTATTCTACTCATTGGCTATATATCTCCACTTGTTTTGCTGTATTTGACATTAAACCCAGTTCTATACTCAAATCTCTCTTCTCTTGTTGCAATAGTTGCTGAATAAAATCTGATTTTACTGCTTTAATTACTGTCCTACTCTGGTCATATCTGACAAAGATTTTAAATATCTGACATAACCAAATTACTTTACAGAAACCAAAATCAGAAAACTTCAATGACTGTGCATTTTCAACATAATTGAAGATATATCCAAGATGAAGCGGGGTCTCCTGATCACTCTCCAATATTTTTCCCCTTAGAGTACATATCTTACCCATTCCCTAACTTCTATCCTGGATATATTCTTAATGATTCTCATGTCTCTAACTGGTGAAAATTTCTCAGTACATTCTCTCAGAACATACTTAATGTCTGGCTCTTTCAGTAGAATGCAGTTGAGAAACCTGATGTTTGGGAAATCTGTCACCCTCCTTTTCAAACAGTGACAGTGTGACCTAGAACGTGAACACAGGATTAGTCGGGTACCTGCCTGCTAGGTATCCTTTAACTCTCTAATTTTATTATTTATTTATTTATTTATTCACTCATTCATTTATGTAGGCATGTATTTGTAATTCTGAGAGCATTGAAATTCTGTCACACATTTCTCAGTGTTTATGTAGAGAGATTATTTATTAATCTGTATGTTTTAGAGCTTTAGTCGCAGGACCACAATTAATCATGTACTGTTAGGAATCTCTCTCCATGATATTATTCATATGTGTTGAAGCTAAAATGGACTTTGGTGAAAATGACTTCAGGCCACCTCATTTTGTGCAGGTGAATGCTGGACCTCAGGTAACCCCCTTGATTTTCTACCCAGACTCTTATATATAGCACTCTGCTCTCCATGTGAGGGGGACTATACTAAGCAAATGATCTGGAAAGACTGCCTGGATGAGTGGATGAATCAGTGAGGCAAAGGCACTGAATGTTTCATTTTTTTCTATAGCAGAAATTTCACTTTATGCTATTCCTTTAATGACAAACCAAAATATTATGAAGTGTCCATCTAGTTAGGATTATAGATTGTCTATATAGTGTAAGCAGAGTTGATATTTCAAATCCCCCAACTGAAATAACTGGGGAAGCCCTAGCTGGTTTGGCTCAGTGGATAGAGCATTGGCTTGTAGACCAAAGGGTCCCAGGTTCAGTTCTGTTCAAGGGCACTTACCTTTGTTGAATGCTCCTCCCCAGGCCAGGTCCTGGTTGGGACACTTGCAGGAGCCACCAGTCGATGTGTTTCACATCATTGTTTCTCTCTTGTCTCTCCCCCTCCTTTCATTATCTCTAAAAATCAAAGGAAGGATATCCTTGGGTGAGGATTAACACATATACACAAAAAAAGAATGGCAAGACTCCAGATACAACACATCTAAGAAATAAACACACACACACAAAAAGAATGGATCAACATTTCTTTAAACAACAGAAAGCTGAAAATAAAGCTTAAACCAGAAAAGTTTCTATTACTCATGTATCAAGGCATGGGGCATTGGCCATTCTAGGGCTAGTTCAGATCCTCAAGTGCCTTATCAAGGAAACTTCCTCCTCTATTTCTCTATTCCATCATCCCCTGTGAGGGCTTTACAATCACAAGATACTAATTTGCCTTTTAATTATTGTTGCCATGTTCTGAGAATTCAAAAAGGCTTTATATTTATTCAAATTTCTTACAAAGTTTTTCTCATTCTTAGTCACTAAAGGAGTAGATTTAAAATATTACATTTTCTAACGTGTATAATGAGGAAAAGTAAAAGAGAATTCCTTTAGAATTGTTGTTGAATGATTCAAATAAAGCATTCAGATAGATAGATAGATACCAAGGATACTTTGAAAACTGAAAATCAAATGCCATAGTAAAAAAGAAAGAAAGAAAGAAAGAAAGAATGAAAGAAAGAAAGATAGAAAGGAAGGAAGAAAAGAAACAGTAAAATTTTACCCTTTGCAACAGCATGGATGAACTTGGAGAGAATGGAAGGAAGGAAGGAAGGAAGGAAGGAAGGAAGGAGGAAGAATTTTGTTTCAGCTCTGACATGCAAAAAGCTCAGAAGTTGTCATTCTTCTCCATACAACAGAAAAATGGTGTATAAAGTGAAAATCAATTACTTTGAGGGGAGCCCTTAGAAAACAAAAATTATAACTAATTTGGCACCCTGAAATCTAGAGAGACAAAAAAGATGACTTACAATTGAATTCTCAGAAACAATGAAAGCCAGAAGGAAAAGGGGAAATATTCATTGTTGAGAGAAAACAAACAAACAAAAAAAACTACCAACCTGGAATTCTATAGCAGAATTCTGTAATGTAAAGGAGAAATAAGGACTTTCTCAGCTAACAACCATTGAAGGAATTTGTTGCCAGCAGACCTGCCTTGCAAGAAATATTAAAATAAATTCTTTAGGGAGAAGAAAAATAATAAGATCAGACACTTAGATCTACATAAAATAAGAAAGAGGATCAAAGAAAGAAAAAGGTGAAATAAAAATGTTCATTTTTCTCCTTTTTTCACGCAGTTTCATTGAGAAAGAGTTGGCTTACAGCACTGTATATACCCAAGGTATAAACAAAATTGTTTGAATTACATATATTGTGAGTTATATAAATTTAATTAATACCCATCATCTTATACAGATATAGTTTTTAATTCTTAATTGATCAAACAGATAACATTTTGTTCAAAACAGTATTACCAGAAATGCATTTGATTGTGTATGATATGTAATAGCATAAATGTATATTAAATAAATGTACATGGATTGAAAAGGTAAAAAACTGAATTGAAAGTAAAATGTTTTATTTGCAGACAAAATGTAAATAAATATGTAAAAAAGTCTGTTGAAATCTACAGAATGCTGCTAAGCAAATATGTTAGTTTAATAAGGCTGCCATGCAGAAGATTCATTTCCAAAAAACAATTTCATTTGTATATACTGACACAGAAAATTGAGAATTTTAAATTTGCCATTTACTATGTTGTCAAAAAATGTAAAATACTTGGGGTTAAATCTAGCATAAAATGTATAACACCCTCATGCTGAAAGCTACAAAATGTTGCTGAGCAAAATTAAAGAATACATAAAAAAAAAACATTCTTTATTTACTGAGAAAACTCAATATTGTTTCAAAATCAATTTCCCACACATTAATGTATAGATTCAACAATCCAAATAAAAATCTCAGCAGGATTTTTGTAATAACTGACATCCTAAATCTAAAACTTCACAAAATGCAAAGGATTTGAATAGTAAAAACAACTTAAAAATAAACCCCAAAAACAACATTTAGAGGGCTAAAACTACATGAATTCAAGTCTTATAAATCTATAATTATCAAGACAGTGTGGTATTGGTGAAGAGATACACACATAGATTTAATGAACAAAATAGAGTCTGGAAGTATACTCAAAATACATGGAGAACTGATTGCCATCCATAGCACATACTGCGAAGGGAATGAAAATATAAGCCATATTTTCTCTTGTGAAAATAATTGCAAAACATATCTCTAATATAAGACTTACACTTAAGATACACAAAGAATTCTAAGATGTTTCTTAGAACGCAGTAATAAGAATGGAAGTAGTCAAGTAAAAATATGAGTTGACATGAACGCATAATTCACCAAAGAAGATGTATGAATGAGAAATGAATGTTAGGAAATGCAATTTAAAACAGCAGTGAGAAACCACTGTATACCTACTAGAATGTCTAAAATTAGAAAAAGATGTATTATGAAAAACTCTTTTTTAAAAGAAACCTCTCTTATATACTATTTATGGGGATATAGAATGCTAAATTCACTACTTATACTATATAATAAAGAGGTAATATGCAAATTAACCCTCACACCCTCACAAGATGGCTTCCTACAACCAGGCCGACAGGGGGTTAGTGAGGGACGACTAAATGACTGTTGGGTGTGACCAGGCCATCGGGGGAAGGGAGTTGGCGGCAACCAGGCCAGCAGTGGGGGCAGTTAGGAGCAACCAGGCCAGCACGCAGAGGCAGTGAGGGACGATCAGGCCTGCGGGGGGGGGGCAGTTAGGGGCAACCAGGCAGGCAGGTAGGTAAGTGATTAGGAGCCAGCAGTCCAGGATTATGAGAGGGAAGTCTGACTGTCGGTTTAGGCCCGGGATCAGGCCTAAACCAGCAGTCGGACATCCCCCGGGGGGTCCCGGATTAAAGAGAGTGCAGGCTGGTCTGAGGGAACTCCCCCGACCCTCCGCACGAATTTCAGGCCTCTAGTGGGGATATAAAATGATACAACTACTTGGGAAACAGCTTGGCAGTTTTCTAAAGAGTTAAGTGTGTATCTATTATATGACCAAAACATCCCACTCCTACTTATCTACCCATGAGAAATGCTGAAAATATATGCCCACAAAGAGACTTGTTCATACATGTTTATGTCATCTTTATTTGTAATAGCCAAACATTTTAAACAATTTATATGATCCTCAAAAGGTGAATGGTGAAAAAAAAAATGGTGGTATATCCATACAGGACAGTGAAATACCCCTCAGGAATAAAAAAAGAATGAACTGTTGATGCAGGTCACATCGATGAGTTTCAGAATAATTGTGCTGAGTGAAAGAAGCCAGATGAAAAAAAATACATAATGCGTGATTGAAGTTATATAAAATTTTAGAAAATTCAAACTAATTTACAGTGGTAAAAAGCAGATCAATTCTAACCTAAGGAACAAATGATCCTTGGTGCGGGAGAACGGAATTACATAGGACACAAATCAATAGGGAAGAGTGATGTTTCTTGATTGTGTTGATGACTTCTCTTGTATATGCATATTTCAAAACTTATCAAATTGTACTTTTTAGTCCTAACCAGTTTGGCTCAGTGGATAGAGTGTCAGCCTATGGATCAAAGTATCCCAGGTTCAATTCCAGTCAAGAACACTTACCTTGGTTGCATGCTCCTCCCCAGCCTAGGTCCTGGTTGGGTTCGTGCAGGAGGCAAATAATTGATGTGTTTCTCTCTGTCTTTCCATCCCTTGTCTAGTCTCCCTAAAAATCAATAGAAAAATATCCTAGTGTGAGAATTAACAACAACAACAAATTGTACCTTTTAAATATGTGCAGTTTGTTGTATATCAATTATACTCTCTATACAGTTGTTTAAAAATAATGAATAAATTTGGAATAATTTTAAAATTTAATATTACCTTCTACTCAAACCAGAATATAATAGTCAATAATGTTTAAAAACTTACTAATAGGCCTGGCCAGTTTGGCTCAGTGGTTGAGTATCGACCTATGAACTAGGAAGTCAGGGTGTTATTCCCATCAGGACACATTCCCGGGTTGTGGGCTCGATCCCTAGTAGGGGGTGTGGGAGGCAGCTAATTGATGATTCTCTCTTGTTTTAATTTGGGCCTACTTAGCCACAAGTAGTTCTTCTTAGTATATCCTCCCCGCTCCATACCCACCTACCCTAGCTCAGGGTTGGAAACTTTTACATTATTGCACAGAGCAGTGCTAGTAGGTCGTGTTAATCCACATACCACTTATCTCAGTGCGGAGGTTCATAGTATCTACCAAAAAATGTAATGGTGAGAAGCTAAATTAATCTTAACTTTAATTTCAAAAGAAAAAAAAATGTTCACTATCACCACTTCAATTCAGTGTGGCCTGGCCTGGCTGTTGCAGTCATCTAAGAATAATAAATAAATCCTAAAGGCATCAGAAAGGTAGATAGAAAAGAATCATTATCATTGTTTATACAGAAAGTGCAAGCCAAATAAATATGCTCTTAGAATTAATAAGAGAGTTCATCAAGGATGCTTGTTTCTGACTCAGTATATAGAAATTATTTTCACTCATATAATTTTATTATAATTTTAAAATTGTACCTTTTAAAATAAAAATTATTATCTAAGATAACTATGATTAATCTTATCTGAAAATTTGCCAGAACTTTCTAGGGAAAATTATTAAGCTTTATCAAAGAGAACATATATTGTAAGATTTAATTTCTCCCACAATTACTAGTATATATTGATGGACTTCCAAAAAAACCCAAAAAACAAACAAACAATCAACAAGTTTGTAAACTTATAATAAAATTATTATCATAGAACTAAGGTCTTTGAATTCCCAAGATAATTTTGAAGAATAAGGGTATTACCAGATATCAACACTTAACTGAATATACCCTATTTCATCAAATAAAAGACATATAATTTTGTTTGCCAGTTAAACTACATGCCTTAGTATTTTCTAATCTCAAAATGCACACAAATGTACATTTTTGTTTATTTAAATAATTATTATGCTTACATATATTTATGCATATATGTATGTATAGACACACATGTATCTGTGACATATAAAGAAAAATATAGGTTAAATAAATTGCCTAAGGTATTACTGAGTTGTTTTGTTGTGTTTTTTTTTTTCCTTTAGGACTAAATTTTCTGAATTACTTTTCCATTTAGAGTCATCATTGTCCATATTTTTCTTAAAACATCATTCCCTGTGTCATCAAGAGTGGCAGTCATTCTCATTTGTTTAAAAGTGCTTCACTATTGTCTCCTGAATTTTCACCCAAGCAGTGGGTACCTGCTCTGTCAATTTAATGCTGGCACTTGGTTGATCTTTCTAAAAAGTATCAATTGAAAGTTTTGGAAAACTACTGGGACCCATATTCCTTCCTCAAATGATCCTAAATGATTTGTTGACTGCAACTTTGAAGGATTATGATTATCCTGTTATGCCACCAGAAATAACAACTAAATTAATGTGAAAGTAGGCACATAGCATATTTCCCATCACAAACACCCTCCTGGTGTAGAGTGATTAAAGGATACCATCAATTTTAAGGTGTGTCCCAGTTGCAAAGATGTTAAAATATGAAAAAAAATGCACATGATAATAACTGAAATATGGCAATGTAGGCAAAGTTTTATTCTTGTTATTAATCAGCAAAGAATGGATATGGAGCATTTAATAAATGAAGAGATACATTCAACTGTGGTTATTTGATCATGATTTGTAATAATAAAATTTAAATTAAAAAATCTGGAAATAACAAAAGTACCACCATCTGTATGATGAATAAGTAAATTATTGGGCATTTCTAAATGGGATAATTTACAGGCGTGGAAATAAATGAATGCTGACTATATTTTTCAATATAGATAAATCACAGAAACAAAAGCAGAATAGATAAGTAAATTATGTAAATTAGAACAACAGAATACAATGTTAAAATGAATTGAATAGAGCTCTATATGAAACATCATTAAATCTCATAAATATAGCATTGAGATAAAAGTATGTAAAATATTTTATTAAATTATGGTATCATAGCTATAAAAGTTTAAAAATATAATGCCATAAATTTTAAAAAAGTAATTTAATATATAAATAATGTAAGTAATGGCATAGAAAATTAGGACCATAATGGAAAAAAAAAATAAAAAGAAAGGGAGACAAGGGACAAGAGGAATAGAGAGAGAAAAGCAATTTATATTAGGAAAAGAGGAACCTGTGGTATCCTTTGAAGGATATAGATTGATTTTATATAAGTAAAGATAAGAAGAAATATTGCCTAAACTCATGTAACTAAATATTTCAACTTTCAACACCAGTGTTTTGCATGATCTGTTTTCCAGAGAGTGTACTAATTCTGAGGAACATATGACCAATATTCGGATAGAAAACACCATGTCAGTGTATTGGTTATGCCATTTTATTTTCTCATAAAAGTTCAATCTTTTTATTTCAAGGCCCACATTGAAGAGATAATTGTGCTGGGTGTTGTGATTTAATCTTGGTGTAACAGAATCTTGTTCAGCCATTTATCTCAATAATACCCCAAATTCTGCCTTGTCTTAAGTTGAGTAGTCCCTTTCATCCTCATTATTGTGTTTATATGCCCATCTAATAAAAAAGGTAGATCCTAAAGATTTTGGTTATTCATCCTTGAAGGTTAAATTAATATTAGTTCCTTTAAAGAACAGAGAGCAGGGTGAATTTCAGCAATAGCGGCCTGTTCAGCTCTTTAAAGACTTTCTTTGGTAGAAATGGAATTTCCAAGGACTAAGGTAAAACAATATAATGTCCTTCTCTCATTTGCTTTCTCTTACTTACAGAATACATGTGAAGCATACATGAACCAATTAAGTTATAAGACAAGAGTGTATTAGAATCAATTTTCCCTTCACACCACAGTAGATACTAAACTATGTAAACTACTTTATAGTCAATAAGATACTTTGGTTCTACTGGTCTATTGACCCACACAACAATCAGAAGTGAGACTGGTATTGCATTTCTTGTGCTGAATATGGGAAAATGAACTCTTGAAGTTTGCCCTTTTTGAATTGGCAGGCAGGAGTATTTCCACAAACCATATAAAACTGGAAGACCTTGCAAATACATGAGGATATTAGCCAGAAAAAAAGTTTGTTTTATGTTTTGTTTTGTTTCTGTCTTTGTACATCACACTATTCAGGGTTCCGCATATCATCCAGTGACTAAATCCAAGGAAATAGCAAACACAAGCATTGCCTGTTGATTTGCAAACTGGCCCCTGTACACAGAGGGCAAGGAGGGGCTGAAGAAAGAGGCAGGCTACTCGGAAGGTTTACTGAAGATACATCTTGAGTAAGGAATTATACTAAGTACATCACAGGTTTTAAGTGAACAAGAAAATAGACCAGCCGGTAATCCTTTGAAATTCCATCTAGTGTTTACATTTATAATTCCATTTATATCCATAATAATTAAAATGAAATTAAAACAGAAAGCCACTTACGTAACATTTAACATAAAATTTCATAGGTATTCACATCTGAATGTAATTTATTGGAAGTTGCCAATAAAGCACAGTTTGCTCTTTTTAATACACTGCTTCTGTGTCATAGGTTTTTACAAGAGCTTATATGAGATCTGGGCCTGTCCACCAAGGTGCATAGAAGTGTGTTGAGCAAGATATGTGTTAATGTAATAATTACCAAATAACTTGTTCAAACAATAAATATCACAGGTTTCAAGAAAGGGAGCTTTTATTGACTGGTATTATTAAAGAAGGCTTCATTGAAGGGGATGGATCTAAAAGAATTGGAACCTGGAGAGAAATCGTTTCCGGAGAGCAGTGATGAGACATGGTGGAGGGATAATGAGGACACCCTATGGTCTATGGAGGAAATTATAGAAATTCAGATTGGAAATATATAATGGATCCAAACTATGGAGGAGATTTTTCATACTGCTAGGAAAATTCAATTTATCGTTGTAGCTGACTTCAGTAGCTTGACAATACAACGCTAACTATTAAGTGCTTTCTATGTTTTTGACAATTTCTCCCTCCTTTATTGGCTTTCCCATTCTTATCCCTAGATAGTACCTTTGCTACAAGGGGTTATACAGCTTCAACAAGCACTCAGTGTTTACAAGTTTATTTGCGCATTGTGTGTGGAGTGTGTGCACTGGCATCTGTTTTACAAGCAGGACTTGTGGGGAAATGTTTGGCAGCCATGTGTTCAGTCTCTGTGCCTGTGTCTCCAAATCCCATTTAGATCACCTGGCTTGAAACATCTCTTACCCTTAACTTGGCTGATGGCAAGTTCCCTTGACCTTTGATTTCACTTTTCTGTACGTGAGACCCTTGGCTGTGGATTTGGCTGACTGTTTAGCCCTTGGCCCTTATCTATTAATCTTGCCCTGGAAAGCAAGACTTGATCTCCGACCTCCGATGCCAGCCTTTCAGGGTGAGCCTGCCTCTTCCCTATGCAGGGGATATCTTTTTGCTTGACATGCTCATAAAGAAATCAATGTGACCTGCAGAACTGCTGAGGCTGGGAGATGGAAAGGGTCTTCATTAGGCCAATCCAGTCTGTAATCAGATCTTCTTCAGTTTGCAGGAAGGGATGTGAAATTATTACTGGTCTGCTGATCCAGGAGGCTGAAGGAACCCTGGGGAAAGTGAATGCTTCTCTCTCTCCTTCTATTACCAGGACAAGCCTCTGAACTATCGTCAAGCCCTCTGCCCTTTCTTCAACTCATACAACTTCTCCTGAAAGTGCCATTCCTCCTGGGAGAACCTTGTTCTAAATCCTCCAAAACTGTTTGGTTCTTTATAGAAGTCCTTTTAAAATTTCTCCCTGAACCTATCCTTCAAGAAATTAGAATATTACAACCAAACTTTAATTGGTCTTTAATGTGTGGTGATAGATAAGCCAAGCAATTCCTTTTTGTGATTGTGTAACTGCAAAGAGCAGATGATGTCCATGGCCTGCAGAATGCTCTTTTGAATATTCTATAGCATTCTGAGAATGAAGTTCACTTCCAGAAACATTAAGAAATTATATACGATCAAGCCTATCTATATGGTCTTAAACAATGTAAATTAATTCAAATCTATGACAAACAGTGAAGTTCCTGGTAGTAAAGTGCTTGTTTGTGGCAACCTGTTAGGACAACTGAAATTCCAGATTCTTTAATTGTCACCAGTGTATATAGTATCCTGGATGCAGTCACAGTCTATCCTGATAAATGCATGGTTCACTTTTCATTGTAGGGACAAGGTTTGTGAACTTTGGTTTTCAGCAACACAGAAGATACAGAATATGAAAATTTATTCTTTGTTTCAAGTATTACAGAAGACCAGTGAAATAAGAGGTCTTATGATTTAAAAAATACAATTACTGCCCTAACCAGTTTGGCTCAGTGGATAGAGCATTGGCCTGCAGACTGAAGGGCCCCAGGTTTGATTCTGATCAAGGGCATGTACCTTGGTTGCGGGCACATCCTCAGTTAGGGGGTGTGCAGGAGGCAGCTGATCAATCTTTCTCTCTCATCGATGTTTCTAACTATCTCTCTCCCTTCCTCTCTGAAAAAAAATCAATAAAATATATTTAAAATAAAATTACTGGTATGAAACAACACTATAAGGCAGCTCATGCCTGATGAGTGTTGCAAACTATGAAGTAGAGCTTGGGTAGAATTTCAAAAGGTAGAGTGGACTTTGGAAAAGGGAGACTTCTAAGTAAAGAAACAGCATGATTAATATGGTAGAAATTTGTTTTGGGGAATATGACTAGACTAGTGTAACCGCTGCACAGAATATAGTTTAGAAGATAAGTTCAGATTCCCTGTGAAACAGTATGCAAATATGACAAGGTCATATATAGGGGCAATGATGGCATTCAAGAAAGCCAAGCTGTCAAACCATTTCTCTGTCCTTGCAAAAGAGCATGTCTGTCAGGGAGTTGTAAATGAGCTGGATTTGTGTTAAGTCTGGGCAGACAGGAGACTTGGAAACAATCCAGTGCATGCGATTGACTCTCGCCATTTACGGCTTCCTTGATAGCCTTCCTTTCTTCAAGAATAGTTCCCAACCTCTGCTCTGATTATCTACATCCTCTCTGTTCATAAAGTCCCGTCTTCTTAGCATTGCCTTCCTAACTGCTCTACCCTAAGTGATCTCTCCATTTTCTGAATGTCACTAGTTCTGATGTTGATTAGAAAAGATTTAAGACTAATTTAGCAGTGAGGCATTGCATGAAGCGAAGAGGGCGATACAGAGTGACATCGGGGCCACTTAGAAGGTCATTTTTATATCCACATCTGAGGCAACGAAGAGATGAATGTGGACAGAGAGATTGGAAATGGGAACAAAAGATGTTAAAGAATCAACATGAATTAGCTCTTGGATAAGAGGCTGGATTTGTCAACTAGTGACTTAGTTCATGTGTATAATCATTTGTACCTGTGGCTAATACTTTGGCTAATACTACTTTCAGCAGAGGGGGAGCCTTGAGTCCTCATTGCGACATTTTTAAATGTTGCAAAACTGAAAAATTACATGGCAAAAACTGCACCTGCAAAATCCACTCTGCAGCATTTTTGGCAACAGCATTTTCTTTTTCTTCCTTTCATTTCAGTCATTATTGGGATTTTTATTCTAGGCAACTTTTATCCCTGACTCAGAAAGTCCAATATCTACTTTTAATGTTTTCAAGAATTGAATCTATGCTCTTAAACAAACAGCCTCTCTTCTCTGTTATTTTCACCTGATACGAAGGCTTAGGGTTTAGTCCAAACAAGGAAGCCCAGGCTGAAGACATCGTTATCAGTTTTGTTTTGTTGTTATTTTGTTGTTGTTTTCTTTGTAAAGCTATTCCTTTCTATCTATGTATTTTCCTATCTTCTGCTCTAAAAATTAATATACCTTTCACACACACACACACACAATACCTACATACAGATAATAAATAAGAAGTCCCAAGCTTGAAGCTTTTTAGGATTTCAATTTGATTATTTTAAAAATAAAACCGCTGTCAGCTTTGTTTGTGGAGAGGGTTTAGCAGCTCTGTTTACTCTAAAAGTAATCACTTCTTGATTCAAACTGCTTTACCAGTGAATAGAATATCTTAGGACATTAATTATATGGGAGAGAAGTCAGCAAGAAGTAGCTGTTACAATTCATTACTGTACAAGAAATAGCAAGAGATGGGAGAAAATGTAAAGACAGAGATAATTGTTATTGCTTGGCTGAGAATAGGATTGGGGTAGATGGATTGGAATTGGTTTATCTTTCTCCTTCATAATAAACTGGAACCACAGGCCAGCGAGGGAAGTTAAGTAAAGGCAGCCAGTCGTCCACAGGTTTAATGCTCTGGACTACTGCAGACAAAAGATTTGCCTGGCATCAGCTTTTGGGGGAAAATATACATTAATATTTTTTTTATAAAACAATTTATATTCGTTCA
The DNA here is from genome assembly GCF_000327345.1 of Myotis davidii. Lineage (NCBI taxonomy): Eukaryota > Metazoa > Chordata > Mammalia > Chiroptera > Vespertilionidae > Myotis > Myotis davidii. The sequence goes on along the minus strand of NW_006292687.1, from coordinate 4,720,466 downwards.
TAAATTGAGTTGAATAAGGCCCCATGAACTATTTTGCCTTAAGTTTATAAACTTTCTTTTTTTAAATAGCAATTCTTCTCAAAGGAGAACTTGCTGGGGATCAGAATATGTCTGACCTGGTCTGGGAGACATTGCAGTGCAGCTTGGTCTTTAGTCATGCACCTTCACCCTGTTCCTCTCCCTCACTGAGGCCCACTGAGGCCCCGGAGGAACTCTGGCTCTCTACAGAGCTCAGTATAAAGCCATGATCTAGCTACCTTGGCTCTCTCTTTTTACAGATGCTAAAACCAAGACCTAGAAAGAGGCACTTTTTTAAAGTTTATTTAATATTAGGGGCCCAGTGCAAGAATTTGTGCACCTTGAAAGGAACTGTGGGCCATGAGGCTGTAGTGGGCACAGGGGCAGGTCTTGGCCCATACTCTGTGCCCCTGCCTGGACACTCCCACCATGGCCCCCGGTCCCTTGTCTGCCAGTAGCCCTGCCACCACCACCACCACCACTGGTCCCATGTACTGACGGCGCCAGCCCTGCTTGCACCCTCTGATGGTGCGGAGCAATTAGGGCCAGTGCCAGCAGTTGGGACAAGCTGGGCCAGCACTGTCAATGGGTGCGAGTGGCAGCTGCTGCCCTGATCACCTCTCAGGAGCTATCAGGGCTGGCAGTTGCTGCTCGCACCTGCTGACAGCACTGAGCGATCGGGTCTGGTGCCAGGTGCTGGCAGTAGGTGTGAGCGGCAGCTCTGGTGCCGGCTATGGGTGCAGGCAAGGCCAGTGCCAGAAGTGGGTGCGAGCGGGGCTGTAGCTGGCAGCAGGTGCGAGATATGGCTGCCGGCCCCGATCACCCCTCAGGAGCAGGGGGATGTGGAGAAACCCTGAGAGTGATCAGGGACAGCAGCCACCGCTCACACCTGCTGACAGCACTGAGTAGTCAGGGCAGGTGCTAGTAGGCACTGGCAGCAGGTGTGAGCGGCAGCTCCAGCGCCATCAACAGGTGCGAGCACCCAGCGGGACTGCGGCACATGGGAGCGAAGAATTTTCAACCACCAGAGGCTCACCCTGATGACAGCAACCAGCACCCCATCTTGGTCTAGCACCCCCGCTCTCCTGCTCCACCATCCCGCCACCCCTAATGCCCACCATGTTCCGTGCGTGCCTTCTGGTTGTCAGATCACATCATAGTGACCAGTTCAGTTGTTTGGCTTTTCACCTTTTGATCTATTTTCATATTAGGGTTTTATATAGAGAGATTTTTATTCCTTTTTAAAGAGAGAGGATGGGAGAGGGAGAGGGAGAAACATTGATATGAGAGCTGAACAGTGATCACCTGCCTCTTGCATGTCCCCTACCAGGGGATCAAGCCCACAATCTGGGCAAGTGACCAGAGCTGGAATAGATCTGGCAACCTTTTGGCGCATGGAACAAAGCCTGACCAACTGAGCCACACCAGCCATGGCAAGACAGATTTTTACTGTAACTTATTTCATTAAATTGTGAGGAAGCTAACTAAAGAAAAAGTCTCCTGGTTCAGTTGGATTGTTCTTACCATATACCTCCTACTCTCTGAGGACAGAGGAATAGTTCAGTGTCATTAGCTCAGCATCTCCTAACCCCCTTCAGGTTTATTCAGTACTTCACCTATTTTGATATAGTTGTTGAAAAGTTAGTGTATAGCAGGCAACCCTTCAGAGATCAAAGCATATGATAATTTAAACTGGGGTCCTGTGAGCATCAGGTTGGAAATGATTTCAAAGTAAGACATGGTGTAGACAGAACATACAAATGTGCTTGTTTGTATTTTACTTGTTTTTTATGGGTGTTCCTGACCATGAAGAAAGCCATATTTTTGGTGAATAATTCCATATTTGTTGGTGAAAGTGCATATTGGTGTGTGAAGGTGGAGGATGGTCATTGTAAGACATTGCATGACCAATTGGAGGCAAAGCTGAAAAGTACAGTGTGTGCAAGATGGGGTGGCTTTGTTACTGAAAGGAAAGGATCTCCATATGGTTTGATAATGAGACAAAAGCTTTCTTATTAAGGGGAAGTAAGAGATATGAAGAGGAAGGGAAAAGGAAGAGAATAAAACACAGGGAAGGAAGATCACTTCTGGGGTAGCATGCTTCTGAGAGAAAATTAGGGACAGTGAAAATGAGAAAAGAGTCCAGTAACATTGAAAAAGTAGACAGGTCCTGCCATGGTCAGTCATTTGGGGCAACATAGAATCCTAATGGATATGTGGCAGGACACTCAGAAGGCTGGCTTTGGGGTTTGAAAGCAGATGACTGGGTTCTGAAAGCATTGTAATTTAATCACTGCCTCAGCCCTGACTTAGTGAATAGTGTATTTGAGAAAGATGTGATTGGCTCAGTGTTTGAGAGTTGACCTATGAACAAGGAGGTCAAGGTTCCATTCCCATTCAGGGCACATGCCCAGGTTTCGGGTTTTATCCCCAGTGTGGGGCATACCAATAGATGATTCTCTTTCATCATTGATGTTTCTTTCTCTTTCTCCTGCTCCCTTCCTCTGAAATCAATACAAATACACACACACACACACACACACACACGCACACACACATACTAATAAAAGGGTAATATGCTAATTAGACAAGATAGACCGGACGTCTTCTGGACATCATTCTGGATGTCCTCCCTGACAAAGCTGGGGGTATGGCTGGCCTGCAAACCACCCACAGTCCCTTGCCCAGGCCAGCCCCATCACCCAGCAGGAACCCCCACCCTGATCCAGGGCCCCTTCAGGGCAGGCCAGCCGGCCCCCACCTGTGCACCAGGTCTCTATTCTATATAATAAAAGGGTGATATGCAAATAGACCCTAATGGCAGAATCACCAGAATGACCCCTGGACCAGTCACTATAAGGCACACTGACCACCTCTTGGTCCCTTTCCCCAGCTGGCAGGCTCCGATTGCCTGATGGTAACCTACGGCAGAGGTGGGGCCAGCGAGCTGACAGGAACAGCCTACCTCTTGGTCCCTTCCCCCAGCAGGGGTGGGTGGCGGCGGGGGGCGGGGCCAGCTGTGGGCAGCTGGGGAGATCGCAGGCCAGCTCTAGGGACCATACCCACGCACAAATTTTGTGCGCTGGGCCTCTAGTATATATGTGTGTGTGTGTGTATACATATACATATATATATACATATATATATCTATATCTATATATATATGTATTTTTTTAATTAAAAAAGGAAAATATGTAGTTCTTAAATCTCCATACTGGAATTCAAGACCTCCCACTTAGCTTTAACTGATCTGACAGATTACCTTACCTTAAACCCAAAACCTGGAAGCCATTCACATAGGCTCCCTTTGATTTCTTCCATGGGGACTGCATGCTCACCATCCTTTCTTTCTATCCCCCTCTCCCTAGGTATGCCATAGTTTTCAAAGAAGAGGGTGAGACTGCTCAGGAAACTACAATTAATACCTCATTTTTCACTGTAATTGATGCTAGCTGCAGAAAGAAGCATGCTGTGTGTATGCTCCATGCGTGCTGTGTGCCATGGTATCCTGTGGTCTTCTCTTTCCTGATGGCTGCACATGCCAGTCACATGGTGGAGTCTCAGGGAGAGGCCACTGTGCACAGCATAGCCTTCCCTCTCACGGCCACACTCTCACCACAAACACTCTGCCAGCTCTGCTAAAGGTAGACATTCTCAGCAAGTGATCTCAATGGCAACTGGATGAGTTCTTGCCCTACCTCTGACATTAATTCACTAGATGATTTTCATAAATCGCTGCATTTATCTTGGCCTTAGGTCACTCTTTTGGATGGTTGTAATAATTCATAATCTACTAATCCAATGGAGTTATTTTTGGGACTGAATTACATTAATATGTAAAAGTTTCTGGAAGAAAGGAATAGAAAATATACTAATGCAGGGTATTATTATTAGTGTTATCAGATTAAGAATCTTTACATAACAGTATCTCCATTGTTCTCTTCTAGAATATGCATATTATAATATTGCAAATTACTCAAGTATAATTTACTAGTAATTTGTAAATGTCAGGTAAGGAACTTTATAAAACACACTAAAGGCCCGGTCCATGAAATTCATAGACTCAGGAGGGTCCCTCAGCCCAGCCTGCACCCTCTCGCAGTCTGGGACCCCTTGGAGGATGTCTGACTGACGGCTTAGGCCCGCTCCCTGATTCTTGCTAAGCGGCACTCCCCCATGGGAGCACACTGACCAGCAGAGGGCAGCTCCTGCATTGAGTACCTGCTACATAGTGATCAGTGTGCATCATGGAGACTGGTCATTCTGCCATTTGATCTGTTTGCATATTAGCCTTTTATTATGCAGGGCAGTATTAGATAAGTTTTATAATGGTGGATACCAGCAATTCATATAGTTCTACTCAATTCCTTTATAGAGAATTATCTTAATCGTTGCACATATTCATTTATGTAACAACTGGACAGTCACTAATTTACATTTATCAAATTCAAGTCTTTCCTAGAACCATCCACTTTGTAACATTCTTATAATCAAGGAGTATCTAGTTTGTGAAGTAAAGTGGAAAAGTATTACAGTTAAATCTAATAATTTCATGTAAATGTAGGCATGGAAGTGAAAGCAAAGTGAAAGGAAGAGGCTTATTACTATTGTCACGACAACTTAAAACGAAGAGACAGCCCTGGCCAGTGTGACTCAGCTGATTGGGTGTTGTTCCATGCACCAAAAGGTTGAGGGTTTGATTTCCTGTCAGAACACATGACTGGATTGCTGGCTCCATTTCCGATAGGGGTTGTCCAGGAGGTGGCTGATCCATGTTTTGCTCTCACATTAATATCTCTCTCTCTCTCTTCCTCTCTCTCTCCAAAAATCAATAAAAATATTTTAAAAAATGAAGAGCATAATGGCTTGGGTCGATTTCTGGGTTCTCTGTTCTGTTCCATTGGTCTATATGTCTCTTCTTTTGCCAGTACCAGGCAGTTTTGAGAACCATGGCTTGGTAATATAGCTTGGTATCTGTTTGTTTTTTATTCCAGATGAATTTTTGGAGAGTTATTTCTAGATCTTTGAAATATGCTGTTGGTATTTTAATGGGGAGTGCATTGAGTCTATAGATTGCTTTGGGTAGTATGGACATTTTAACGATGTTGATTCTACCAATCCATGAACACGGTATATTCTTCCATTTGTTTATGTCTTCCTCTATCTCTTATTTCAGTGTCTTGTAGTTTTCTGAGTACAGGTCTTTTACCTCTTTAGTTAAGGTTATTTCTAGGTATCTTAATTTTTTTGGTGCAATGGTAACTGGGATAGGACTATATCCCAAGAAACTAGAAACAGAAAGGATATATGCAAGCCTAGGTCATAGCAGCACAATTTACAATAGCTAAGATTTAGAAACAACCCCAGTGGCCATTAGCAGATGAGTAGATTAAAAAACTGTGGTACATCTACACAATGGAATACTAGGCCACTATAAAAAAGAAGGAACTGTTACCAATTGCAACAGCATGGTTGGAACTGGAGAGCATTATGCTAAGTGAAATAAGCCAGTTGGAGAAAGATAAATATCACATGATCTCACTCATATGTGGGATATAATGATCAACATAATTTGATGAACAAAAATAGATCCGGAGAAAAATGGCAGGGGAGGGGAGAGGTTAGAGAGCAACCAAAGGACTTGTATGCATGCATATTAACATAACAAATGGACACAGACACTGGGGCAGTGGGGGCTTTCCCAGAGTGGGAATGGCTGGGGGTGGGGGTCAACTGGGGAAAAGGAGACATATGTAAAACTTTAGACAACAACAACAACAAAAAAGTACAAATTTAAAAAAATGAACAGACACACCTGGCTAGCATGGCTCAGTGGTTGAGCATCAACCTATGAACCAGGCAGTCACGGTTTGATTCCCAGTTAGTCAGGGCACATGCCTGGGTTGCAGGCTTGACAGTAGGGGGCATGCAGAAGGCAATTGATGTTCTCTCTCGAAGTTTCTATCTATC
>NW_006292687.1:4698361-4714365 GCF_000327345.1 Myotis davidii | reverse complement strand
CAAATCTAAGCCTAGGCATATTTAGGAGGTTATCATGTTTTACTGATCTCTTATATTTTAAATTGTGCTAAAACAATTTAATAAAACAATATATAACAAAATATTCATTATAACTATTTTAAACGTAGAATTCAGTGTCATTAAATACATCAAGAATTTTATGCAGCATTACTAAATCTATTTCTAAAACATTTTCATCATCCTAAACAAAAACTCTACCCACTAAACAATAAACCAATGCCACCCCTCTACTCTCCCTCCCCTCCCCATTCCCTAGTAACTTCTAATTTAATTTCTGTATCTGTGAATATTCCTATTCAAGATATTTTACATAAGTGCAATCATATAATACTAGAGGCCCGGTGCATGAAAATTCATGCACTGGAAGGGTGGTCCCTTAGACTGACCTGCCCCCTCTCACAGTCCGGGAACCCTCAGGAGCCGGAGGCAACCTTTAAGGAAAGAGGAACCACATACAGACATTTTCTTAAAAAGATAGCCCCTTGGTAGATTGTATTGTTTACTCTAATTTTTCACCTTTGCTTGTATACATACCCATTGCCATATGACTGGAATTCCTTCCAAAAAGGCAGAATACATTTTTCCACACATTGATTTTTGGTCTGGACCAACGTGTATTTCCCCACCACTTGATTTAGTTCGTAGACTGAGATAAATGTGGCAGTGTGATCAGGGGAAGGTGATGCCCCATCACACCTCTGCTGCTGCCACTGCTGGCAGTGCAAACCTTGGCTGGCTACAGTTACCTGAGCCTTGGGGAGCCTTGGGTGGCTGGGCAGCCACCATCCGAGGCTTGCTTGCATTTTGGGCATTGGCTGGGCAGCTGCCATCCGAGGCTTGCCTGTGCCTTGGGCTGGCCCTGGGGGCTAGCCCTCGAGTCTCAGGCTGGACCTGGGCAGCTGGAGGGCTGAGGGGACTGGGGGTCTCTGGATGCAGGCATTGCTGTGCGCCTGCTGCCCCGGCAGGGCTGAGGGGACTGGGCACTGCCATCTTTGTGGGTGGGGTAATGCCATCTTTGAAGGTGTGGCAGTCAATTAGCATATTACCTCCTTATTGGCTGTGGACGTAGCCATCCTTTGCAAGGTGTGAGGGTCAATTAGCATATTCCCTCTTTATTAGATAGGATATGAGCATAGTCCCTCCTTATTGGTTGTGGGCACCACCATCTTTGAGGGTGGGACAGTCAATTAGCATACTCTCTCCTTATTGGCTGTGGGCACTGCCATCTTTGAGATGTCCTCCGGGTGAATTAGCATATTCCCTCTTTATTAGATAGGATATGATTACATATATATGTTTGTCTGGTTTCTTGAGCATATCATGATAATATTTTCAAGTTTATCCTTTTATGGCTGAATAATATTTAATTGTACGTATTTACTATGTTTTGTTTATCCACTCATCTATTATGGACACATAGATTGTTTCTACCTTTTGGTTCTTGTGAACAGTGCTGAAATGAACATTGGTGAATAAGTATCTATTTGAGTCCCTGTTTACAGTTCTTTGGGGTATATACCTAGAGTGAAATTCTTGGATCATATGAGAATTCTATGACTCTCTTTTTCAGTAACTAGCAAACTATGATATAGTAGTGGCATTATTTTGTATTCCTACCAGTAATATATAAGAATTTCAATATCTCCGTGCCAACACTTATTTTTCCTTTTTTATATTATAATCATTCTACTAGCTGTAAAGTAGTATCTCATTGTGATTTTAATATACATTTCCCTGGTGATCACTGGCCTTGACCAGCTTTTCATGTGTGTTTATAAGCAATTTGTATATCATATTTGAATAAATATTTATGCAAGTCATTTTTCTATATTTTAATTGGATTGTTAGTTTTTTTGTTGTGGTTGTCACATTATAAGAGGTCTTTATATATTAAGAACATTAAATCCTTATCAGATATATGATTTGCAACTATTTTATCTCATTATGTAGGTTGTCCTTTCCGTTTCTTGATAACATCCTTTGATGAACAAAAGATTTTGGCTTTGATGAATTTCAATTGATGAAGTCCATTTTATCTATTTTTCTTTTGTTGCTTATGCTTTTAGTGTCACATCTAACAATCCATCGCCAGATTTAAGGTCATGAAGATTACTGCTTTAAAACTGCAAGTCAGAGAATACAAATGAGCCAGTAGTAATGTGATGGGTAGGAAGCACAGAGATGTGGTGGAGGCATATTACATTCTGGGAGATGTTGTCCCTATACAGAGTTTAGCAGGATAAAAACAGGGGCGTCCTGGTGACAGACTATTTTGGGTACTATATCTCAAGAACTTCACCTGTCCTAAAAGACAGAGGGCCATGTAATAGAAGGATGGGGATCATTGCAATTTAGTGGCATAAAACCACATGACATGCATGCCTTCTAGATACTAGGAATTAGGTAAATCCTCCAATAGGTATGAAGAGGATTTTACCAACACACAAATGGACAGACTACTACTAAGGCAAATTCATATAACCTATCAGTTTTATAAGTCATTGAATGAACTTATAGTTTGCCCCAAGTGAGTTAAAAAGAGGGGGAATAATAATAATAAAAAAAAAACCCTAAGAAAACAAAAACCAAAATGCTTTACTGTAAGGAAAGAGGAACCACATACAAACATGTTTTTTAAAAGACAGACCCTTGGTAGATTGTATTGTTGACTCCCATTTTTTACCTTTGCTTGTATGCATGCCCATTGCCATATGCCTTTGGAATGCCTTCCAAAAAGGCAGAATACATTTTTCCACACATTGATTGTTGGTCTAGACCAGAGGTCCTCAAACTTTTTAAACGGGGCCAGTTCACTGTCCCTCATACTGTTGGAGGGCCGGATTATAGCTTAAAAAAAACACAAAAAACTATGAACAAATTCCTGTGCACACTGCACATATCTTATTTTGAAGTAAAAAAACAAAACGGGAACAAATACAATATTTGTATTTGCATTGGCCCGCGGGCCGTAGTTTGAGAACCCCTGGTCTGGATCAACATGTATTTCCCCACCCCTTGATTTAGTTAGTAGACTGAGATAAATGTGGCAGTGTGCCAGTTCTGAGCCGAGCCTATGAGTGCTGCATGCTTTGGCTTACTTCCTTGCATATATTATAACCATGAGAAAAGTTGGCAGAGCTAGCCAACTGGTTGGATGTAAGATGAAGCATAAGCAGAGCTGAGCCTGCCTGTTCAATCTACTCCAGTTGATCTCAGTCTAGATGCATGAGTGTTGATGGATAAATTTTTTTTGGTTCATTCAGTTTTGGGTTGATTTGAATATACAGTTGTCAATCTGAAACAGATCCTTCAAACTGATCTATTGCAGGAATCAGGAAAAAATAAAAATGAGAAAATTGTGAAAATTTCAGGAGTTGTAAGATTTGGCCTTCATTAAATACAGGCAGAATATATGAGGAAATAACTTTAGAGATGAAAAAATAGGATAAAATAAAAAAATAACATAAAAAGGTGATATAAGCATGTATTTACAGTAAACCAGTCACACGTCAAAAAATAAAAATCTTAACAGGGGAAAATAATATAATTAATAGATAAGATGAACTTGAATACCTCAGAATATATAATAAAACACACACACACACACACACACACACACACAGGCCAGATTATTATGACCACCTGACGTTTGTAGGCAATTTAACTATAATTTCACGCTGAAGTTGCTAAAGGGCCAGACCATTATAAATAGAGAAGCAGGTTGTTTGCCATGACAGATATGGATAAACAACTCCATTTAACAGCCTTTGAACATGGGAGATTATATCCTGATCAGCAATGATACTTAGGTATGTTGTGCTGTTCAGACATTGTTCCACATGAATTAAAGGGCCCAAATCATGCCAGGAAAACATGCCCCAAACCATAACACTGCCCCCACCAGCTTGAAGGGTTGTACTCGTGCATGTGGGATGCATGCTTTCATGCTGTTTCCACCAAATTCTCACTCTGCCATCTGCATGATGCAACTGGAAACATGATTCATTGGACCACATGACTTTATTCCAGTGCTCGACTGTCCAATCCTTGTGAGAGTTCTAATGATAGTCCCAAGAAATCAGTTTCAAGACACAACTTGATAGATTCTGACAATGGTTTTAGTTGCAAAAATACAAAACCGTTTGTACCAAAGCCATGCAGAAGAAAATAATGGATACCCCCCAAAAAATTGTTTTTCCCCCAGACTTCTCTTCTCTAACCCTAAATTTTGGAAGATAATAGAATAAATGTTATCATTCATCAATTCATGACAACTTTGTATTTCAAAATTATAAGATAATAGTTAAGGCTAAGAGTGAAAGAGTTTTAAAACTTTACTAAATAATTATTAAGTTGACAGAAAAATCAAACAAGATTAAGGGTTCACAGAGTTCTCCAGGTCTAACATTCTGTGCTTATATTTATATTTTTTGTGATTTTCAATTTAAAAATTTACTTTAATTATACTGTAGATTATAAGGTGGTTTCTCTAGCCCCAGGGATAAGCTTGGCACTTCAGGTTAATCTTTTTTATTCTGTCCTAGAATCACAAATGTGGTTGGTTGAGCAGGAAAATGTCAAAGAAACAAAAAATATTTTTTCTTCCTCAAACTGATTATTATATTGGGATATAAAATAATAATTATAGACATTATATTTCAGCCAAGTTCCTCTATATAAATTGCTCATATCTTATCAAATAAAATATGCAGTATACTCTCAAATGAAAATAATAAAGCACAAAAATTTTTATTCAGTGCACAAATTTTTTAACACTTGTTATTTATGCATTTTCTTCTTTCTGTATTTGCAAATGTTCCCAAGTGAAAAACAAAACATGTAATATTTTTATAATGGGAAAGTCTTTATTTAAAAAGAGGAATGTGTTCTATATACTTCTACATTGGAAGTTTTTGTGTGATCTAGTGTTGACGGTATTATTTGTATGTTAGTAGTAAAGTTTACCTAACATCTTGGAGAAATGATGTGAGAAGAAACAATTCTTTACTTCTGCTGCAAGTCCTATATTTCACTATACAAGTGACAGCTGTGCCACTGATTTTAAATCACATAATGTTTAGTATCTATTGTCAAAGAGAAGACATACAGATCAACAAAATGATAAAATTGTGTATACAGTAATAATGCCCCATTGTATTAAGATTATTTGTAACTGCTCATCATGTTTCTATTATTTTTTTCTATTTATAACATGCACATTTGTGTGTATATGTATATATAGCTACTATTCCCAATGTCATTATAATATCTTTTCTAAAGACATTTATCCCATTGTCTAGAAAAAGGAAGTTAACAGAATTTGAACCTCCAGAAATAATTATAAATTGTAACTAGAAAGTACAGACCAGTATTTGACCTACAGTTATTGCCTTGGACAAAACTCACTTGAACATCCATTCCCCTATCTATGATATTCATGAGCCTATGGGTGGATGGCACTGCCTATGTCAATTACCTTTAAGTAGTTTGATACATCATGTATAATCTAAGATAAAGTTTCTGGAACACTTGAGAATTCAACTCTAGTCATTACCTTGTTGTTAATGTGGAAGCAGATTATTGAAATAATATTATGCTATAAAGTTGGCTATAAAGTTGGGAAATTATTGTTGGTATATTTAGAGTGTGGTCTCCTTGGAGAGAAACTTCAGGAATAATACCTAAAACCACTGCAGTGAACTCTTCAAAATAAATTTAAAATAAAACAAAAGACTATTTTTAACTTTCTCAGACACTTCTAATGAGATTAGAAATCTTTCTTAATGTAGTATTAAACATTAGGATGACATTTATATGTTTTTCCCCTCATTGATTCACATTTCTAGTGTTTCTCTCTCCCTATTAAACATAGGTTATAGGATTTTAATGGAATTCTATAATTTAATCTGAACCCTGATGTTTTAGAAAGTTTATGGTCTAAAGAGGCAAGGAGTGGTCAGTTAGAGTGGGGCTAAACCTGCTATTTAAAACTGTGGCAACTTTTGAGTTCCACTAAATAAAGGCTTGCAGTAATTTGTGAATTTGTTTTACCACTGTTCAGGAAGTTGATTGACAGTAAGCAACTTAAATGTATTTAAGAAGAAACTTCTCTTTTGAATTGAGGGATTTCTAAAAGAGAAATAATTTTTAAACCATAAATGAATTGCATTTCCTGTAAGAGACTGAGATTGGGATTGGATGAAAAACAGAAGAAAGTATATTTTCCCTTTTTAACTGGTCCCAGGGAAGTGGGAGAGGGGAGCTCATATTCTGGGTGTGGGAGCATAGTTCAGAGGCACACACATTAGGAGAAAACTTACCCTCCTGCCAGGCATGGGAACAACTAGGCAAAACAGAGGGTGGTGGTGGTAAGGGGCTTCTTTAGGAGGAGTAAGACCTGTGATTCTTCAATAGTTGTAGCTTGTAGTCAATAGTAGGTTTATTTTCCTGCCTTCTAATTCCCTTCTGTTGTCCTCAGATCTTCAAAGAAACTATCTTGAAATTTCTTACTTTTGGCGACCTGTTCTTTATTCTGCTTTTAGAAATCAGATAAGAGAGGATTATAGATATGATCATTAGGGAGTAGAGGAGTATTATACAGGAAAATACCCACCGGTCAAGATCCATCTGACAGTCAGATTTGCAGGATGTCTAAGGGTTGTGTAGTAGGGATCTCCAGAAACCTGGGGAATCTAGTGAAGCTTAAACTTCCTACAGACCTGTGAGATGTGGGTCAGAGGATTATTATGTTCACACTGATGGCACATGACTGAAAATTAAAGAAATTGGAGTCTGAGCAACAGAAATAAGACTTTAAGAAAAAGTTTTATCAAAATCTATTTAAGGTGTTAACTACAAGAAATTATTTCAATATTTTTTCCTTTTCTCATGTTTAATAACTGAATCTACCTACTTGTGTATATTTTTAGAATTGTGTGTGTGTGTGTGTGTGTGTGTAGTCGGTGTTATGAGAATCTAACAGAGTCAAAGAAAGAAAAAAAAAATATATATATATATATATACACACATATACATATGAATATTAGGAGGCAGTGTATGTAATTCAGCATAATCAAGAGTATAAATAGGTGGGAATATCAGCAATATGGATGAAAGGTAGTCAGGGGCCAGATCACGAATAGACTTGTATTCCAAGAGTAGACCTTTGCAAGCCACAGATGGTGGCCCAAATTCAGATAACAGATGTACCTAAAAAAAAAATCTTGCCCACACGGTATTTTTCAAGTTAAAATTAGTTGCCAAAAAAAAGTGAGAAGATCCAAATTTCTGTCTCTCTTGAAATATAAGGAGGAGTGCCAATATTGTGTCTGGGTCGCTGGACTACAACAATGGATTGAAGATGAAAATCAATTCCCTTAAGTTTTTCCTTTTCTGGTGACTGACTGGTTTCTGTTGGCTTTATATTTGCAACACTTGATGAGGTCCTGGGTTCTTACAACATCACTCACATTTTCCTATGCCCCAAATTGGCTCTAAAACCCTCCTACATCTACCTAGAGCCCCCTGACTTTTTTAAAACTTTACTTTTATTTTTTACACTATTATAGATGGACCATCCACACCCCCCCCCCATTTGTATTCTTTCACCTAATCCCTTCCCCCCTTTTCCCTTTGGCTATCACCACACTGCTTTCTGTGTCTATGCGTTATGTAGAAATGGTTTTTGGCTAATCCCTTTACCTTCTTTCATACATTCTCCATCCCCCCCCTCCTCTAACAGCTGTTAGTCTGGTCCATATATCCACCCTCCATTTTTATTTTATTTGTTAGTTCCTTTCGTTCATTAGATTCCACATATTAGTGAGATAGAAAGATCATATGGTATTTTGCTTCCTCTGACTGGCTTATTTCACTTAGTATAAAAATCTCCAGGTCCATCCATGTTGACACAAAAAGTAGGATTTACTTATTTTTTAAATATATTTTTATTGATTTTTTACAGAGAGGAAGGGCGAGGTATAGAGAGTTAGAAACATCAATGAGAGAGAAACATTGATCAGCTGCCTCCTGCACACTCCATACTGGGGATGTACCCACAACCAAGGTACATGCCCTTGACCGGAGTCAAACCTGGGCCCTTTCAGTCTGCAGGCCAACGCTTTATCCACTGAGCCAAACCAGTTAGGGCTGAATTTACTTATTTTTAATGGCTATAGTATTCCATTGTGTAAATGTTCCACAGCTTCTTTATCCATTTATCTACTGATGGGCACTTGGGCTGTTTCCAGATCTTAGCTATTGTAAATAATGCTGCAATGAACATAGGGGTACATATATTCTTTTGAATTAGTGTTTCAGAATTCTCAGGATATATTCCCAGAAGTGGGATCACTGGCTCAAAAGGCAGTTTCACTTTTATTTTTTTGAGAAAACTCCATACCGTTTTCTACAGAGACTGCACCAGTCTGCATTCCTACCAACAGTACATACAGATTCTCCTTTCTCTATGTCCTCGCCAGGACTTGTTGTTTGTTAATCTATTGATAATAGCCATTCTGGCAGGTGTGAGGTGATATTTCATTGTGGTTTTAATTTGCATCTCTCTGGTGATTAGTGACAAACATTATTTCATGTCTATTGGCCATGTATGTCCTCTTTGGAGAAGTGTATATTCAGGTCCTTTGACCATTTTTATATCAGATTATTTGTCTTCCTGGTATTAAGTTGTATAAGTCCTTTATATATTTTGGAAATTAACTCCTTATCAGATGTATCATTGGCAAATATGTTCTCCCATACAATGGGTTCTGTTTTCATTTTGTTGATGGTTTCTGTGGCTGTGCAAAAGCTTTTTGTTTTGATATATTTCCGTTTGTTTACTTTTTCCTTTGTTTCCCTTGCCCCAGGAGCTATATTGACAAACGTATTGCTACATGGGATGTCTGAGTTTTTTATTGCCTATGTTTTCTTCTAGGATTTTTATGGTTTTAAAACTTACATTTAAGTCTTTTATTCACTTTTAGTTTATTATTGTGTATAGTATAAGTTGGTGGTCTAATTTCATTTTTTTTTGCCCAATTTTCCCAACATGCAAATGAAAACGAACAAAAAAGATGGGGTAGCAATACTTACATCTGACCAAATGTTCTTCAAAACAAAGGCCATAACAAAGACAAAGAAGGTCACTACATAAAACTAGGGGTGTCAATCCAACAAGAGGATATAACTCTTGTAAACATATGCACCCAACACAGGAGCACCTAAATATATAAAGAAAATTTTGGTGGACATTAAGGGAGAGATTGATAGCAATACCATCACTGTAGGAGATTTTAACACCCCACTGTAATCAATGGATAGATCTTCCAGACAAAAAATCAACAAGGCTACAGTGACCTTAAATGACACACTGGATTGGAAGGATTTAATTGATATTTACAGAACATTTCATCTCAAAGCAGCAAAATATACATTCTCAAGTGCACATGGAACACTCTCAAAGATAGATCAGACATTATAACACAAAATAAGTCTTAACAAATTCAAGAAGATTGAAATTATATCAAGCATCTTCTCAGGTAACAATGGTGTGGACTAGAAATCAACTACAATTTTAAAAAAAACCTGGAAAATATTCAAACACACGGAGGCTAAATAGCATGTTATTAAACAATGAATGGGTTAACAATGAAATCAAGGTTGAAATAAAAAATTATCTGGAAACAGATTATTTTATTCCTCTCACTCTATTTACAGTGCTTCACAGAAAAATAGTTGCAGAATATTGTGTTAAATATGTTAAAGCAGTTTCCGAAAAATGATTTTCTAAAGTGTGTAACAAACACTATGAGACCCCATGATGTTCTCTCCAGGTCAAGAATCTTAGAGTAAAACAATAATTTGGGAAAACTGAATGTTCTTCTCTTGAAGAATTTGAATGCATTTTAACATATTAAGATATCTTAGAAACTAAATCTTTTCCAACAACTATCACTTCTCCTATACCAACTTGGTGTCCTACAATTCAATTCAATTCAGACACTAAATTCCTGGAGTTAGTTCAGACTCCATAGATTAGGGACTCAGTCCCATGAAACTTCCCTTACTTCAAACACCAACCACAAGTTTTAGGTATCACCAGGTTACTCAGACTTCTGCCCAACACACTACAAGCTTGGGGGTTCCCATGATACCCCACTAGGTTCAGTAATTCTTCAGAACAACTCACAGAACTCAGGAAAGTGCTATTCTTAAATTATAACTTTATTATAAAGGATGCAACTGATATATAGCCAACTAGAAGCAATATTTAGAACAAGGTAAGGGGAGGGTACAAAGTCTCCATGCCCTCTCTAAATGCACCACCCTCTTAGGATACTGATATATTCACCAATCCAGAAGCTCCCCGAATCTCATTGTTCAAGATTCTTTTTTTAAAACATAGTTTTATTGATTTCAAAGAGGAAGGGAAAGGGAGATAGAGATAGAAACATCAATGATGAGAGAGAATCATTGATTGACTGCCTCCTACATGGCCCCCACTGAGGATTGAGCCCGCAACCCAGGCATATACCCTTGACCAGAATTGAACCTAAGACCCTTCAGTCCACAAGCTGATGCTCTATCCACTGAGCCAAACTGGCTAGGATTCAGGGGTCTTTTCAAGGCTTTGTTATATAGGCATGATTTGTTAAATCATTAGCTATCGCTGACTGAACTCAATCCCAGGCTCTTCTCCCCTCCCTAGAGTTCAGGGGATAGAGCTATGAATTCTAACTCTCAAATCCCCTGGCTGGCTGTTTTTTCTAGCAACCAGCCCCCACACTGAAGCTATCTTGGGATCCCAAGAGTCACCTCATTAGCATAATAAGACACTTCTATTACTCTGGAAATAAGGGACAAAAACCAGATGTATTTTTTATTTTACCTCAGAAGTCCTTCAGGAAACATTCTGTTTACTTTAATGTAACTTGATATAAACCATACAAATTTGTGAATGGAACATTTTTGATAACCAGCTTATATTACATGAAGTAAAATTTGAAAACATCTCTATATATGAAAGGCTAATATGCTAAGTGTCTGATCATCTGACCAGTCACTATAACAAGCACTGACCACCAGCAGGCAGATGCTCAATGCAGGAGCTGCCCCCTAGTGGTCAGTGTGCTCCCATAGCAGGAGTGCCATTCAGCTGATCAACCCATCCTGGTATCCCACCAGCCCAGCGGCAGCCACTCACTCCCTCAGTAATCCTGCAGGTCCAATCTCCAGAGAATGGGCCAGGGACCAACAGACCGCTGCCAGCAAGATCCCAACAGTACCTCTGGCCTCCTGGAAGTTGGCCTCAGACACTGTGGCCACTTCCCCTCCCTAGATGCTCTGCAAGGAAGAAACAATATAAAAGCAGCCACCAGGTGATTCCTGACAACAGTCAGTGGGACATATCTGGATCCCAGGCCAGCAAGGGTGTCCCACCACCCTCCCGGAGGGCCAATTGTGTCCCGGCCCCCACCCCTAACCCCTTCTGGACAGGTGCCAAATGCAGGGCTCACAGCTGGTGAGCACCTGCTGCAGGGGAGCGAGCCTCTCCCTATCAGGACATACTGGGTGCAAGCCCACGGCAGGTGCAGTGGGGGGATGAGTAGGAGTGCCGGGTGGCGTTGGACTGCTGGTTTCTGCTCAATCCCCCCAGGCCACGCCAAGAACCACACCTGTGCATGAATTTGTGCTGGGGTCCAAACCCAGCACGTCCAGGGGTCCCCAAAGGTGTGGACGGAGTCGGCGAGGAAGGAATGACACGGAGACAGCATTCAGTTGACCAGCAGCCTTGCCAGGATCTCTAGCCACAATCTCCAGCCAAGTTCTGTGTCCATGTTCTCTTGCTAGGTTCTCCAGCCACATTATCCAGGTTCTCCAGCCAGGTTCTGTAGCCATGTTCTCTCGCTAGGTTCTCCGGCCAGGTTCAGTCGCCAGGTTCTGTAGCCGGCTTCTGCAGCCAGGTTCTGTCTAGGTTCTCCAACCAAGTTCTGTAGCCAGGTTCTGTCCAGCATCTTTTGTTCTGCTGGGGAAGGGGTTAAGAGGTTTTATTCCCTCCCTAACTTCAGGGGAAAATCCCTACCTGGGGAAACAACCTTTCTCGGAGAGGTGACCTTGGTTAAAACACAATGCCAAGAAGGTGAGCAAACATATTAAGAACAGTATGCCATATATGCCAGGTCCCTTGAAACAGCAAGGATGGACCGGCTCCCGGCAAATTTGTTCACTGGGCCTCTAGTCCTTTATAAAATTAAACAGAAATAAAACAAAACAAAAACAAAACCACAAACCTGCTGTGTCTGGATTCAACCATTTCTGAAGATGACCAAATGGTGTTTAGCTGAAAGTACATGTCCCTAGTGCTTTCTGATTTCTGGCATACCTTAAAGAAAAATGTAGATAAAAACACAGTTTTTAGCCTTTCCAGATGTGCTTCCAAATTCTAATTTCTGAGTTCAGGACCAGGCACAGTGTAGGCAGTGACTAAGGGGCTCTGGCTGGCTCTCCACCCTGGCTTTCCCTCTGGGCTGGCTTATAAAGGCTGGGATTGCTTTCCATTAGTGCAATTTTACCCAAAGAGTGGTAACAGAACAGATATGTGTGTGATCTGAAACTCCTTTCTCTTTCACCTCCCTTTACAAATGTGAAGGCTAGCAGTTCCAATACGGACAGTAAGTGACTTATCTTATTTATTAATTTATTTATTGTTTGAAGTATTACATATAGTATTACATATGTCTCCTTTTTCCCCATTGACCTCTCCCCAGCCACCCCCAACCCCCAGTACATGCCCTTACCCCCCTAGCGTATGTGTCCATTGGTTATGCTTATATGCATGCATACAAGTCCTTTGGTTGATCTCTTATCCCCACCCCAACCCCGCTGCACCTTCCCTTTTAAATCCAATGAGTTAGTAACTTGATTTATCTGTAGGAATGATCACTTCAATATAGAGATACCTTATCGTCTTCCTTTTTGTATTTCAAATGCTTTCTTAGAGTAAGTTGTTCCTTTTCCATTTCTAACCCATATAGTCAATATACAACAAGTGACCAAGAACGTAATAATTGGCTTCCAACAAGACTCTCTATTAGTAAGAACAGAATGGTAATATCACACCTACCTAACTCCTTTAATGTGGAATAGTGAAGGGAATAGTGAAAGGCTTTTGCTTTTTCCGAGCAAAGTGTTGATTCAACACTTGAAGCCTCCTGTCTACCCCAGTGATCAACTTCAGCTTCTGCATTCCTTTCCTCCAGAGATTTCCTGGACTCACCCCTCCTCTGGTTTGCTTACCTAGGTGTGCTTACCTAAGGTTCCTAACTCTTTTTCACCTCAATTCTTTTTTCAAAATCTCAATTTGCTTGAGGAGTGAGACTCTTTCTTTACCCCCAAGGCTATGCAACTCCCCATAAATATGATGTAAACCGTGGGCTTATTTTTGATCTTTTACTTCCCTGTTGTGACATGTTAGGCAAGTGCACTACTTGCTTTTCTATCATAGCTTTAATGTTCTCCTCTGTAAAACGAAAGGGTAAAACTAGAAGCTTATACTGCTCTATAGGGCTGAGTTTGGAGTACAGAGAAAGCTATGACAAAGCAGAGGGAGCACAAGGATGGCTTGCTGAACCACATCACATGGATGTACTATGTTCAGACGTGTTATATATAGGTCTTATACCTCCTTGATGGGGGTTACTGTTCTTTGGTGAGAGGCAGACACTAGATGTAAGAATAAAACAATGGCATGGATCTCATCAGCTGTTGGATTTGATCTGGTCTGAATCAAAGTCAGCAAGGCAACTAGCAATTATTGAGTCCCCAGTATGGTATAGACACTATGACAGGAGCTTTCAATTGTTGTGCAATTTAAGCCTCACAACAACTTCATGGTTATGTACAATAAATTATCTATATTTAATGGGTAATAAAACAAGTTTATTTAGAAATAACCTAGTGAAAGCCAGCCAATCACCATTAAAACTGACACTCAAACTCAGGTTGACTTGCAACCTTGTTTATTTCATTCATTTTGCATTGCGTCTCTCCAGATACAGCATGGTGGAGCCCACTGAAATTGTACTTATTTAGAACTAGCGGTTCATATTCTTAGCCACTGCATTTTTTTTTTTCTAAACATGGCCCAGCTGTGACATCCTCTATTTTCTTTGATAAGTAGATTGGTTCATCAAAGGAACAGAGCATCCCATATAAACAGAAAATAATAATAATAATAATAATAATAATAACAAAGGCCCAAACACTCAGTAAAGCTGGTTCCACAAAATTTTATTTTAATTCTCCAAAGTACTTACTATTGTCTGTAATACTTAGAAGTCTTCTAACTTTTTTTACTCATGCTTTCAGTATAAATGTTCTCACTCCTTTCTCTCTTGATATACAAAAATGCAATAGAATTAGGATGGAAAGCAGTATATTCTGTGAGGAAAACTAGATCACAAGCAAGTCATGTAGATAGGTGCTAGGTATATTGATTTCTGTGTACAAAATGTCCTTTTCCTGATTTGTTGATAAAATTTTAATGTTATACCTGTTAGAACTGTTAAATACATCCTCTAGCCACGGGGTTCTTATTGGTGTTATGGCTTCCCCTTTGATCATTTGTTTTCTTAGGACTTTCACATTATGTTGGAAATTGGAACAATTGTGGTGATGCTGTGACCAAAGGGGCCGCATTACATTATCTTTACTTGCTGCTTTGAGGATTATGTCAGAACATGGACAATTTCCAGACTGTTCTAGGTATACTTTAAATTGATGATTAAAACTCAGAACCCATTACAATTTGGAATTAATATCAAGGCATGATTTTGCTGTGAATCTGGAGGCTTACCTAAATAAATAAATAAATAAATAAATAAATAAATAAATAAATAAATAATAAAACGTAGGAGAGACTGTTTCAGCAGATGGGCTAAAATTATATTAAAATCTAAGTGGAGGTCAAGAGAGGCCCTTCAGTCAATAAAAATGTCTATATTCTATGACTGGGCAGAAAATGTGTGACAGGGTTAAAGGTAGAGCCCAAATTAAAGCAACATGCACCAAGCAGATTATTCAGAGCTGTTAGTCTTCTGTTTAGATTTAGCTCCTGCTGTTCTTTTAAGAGCCAGGACCACCAGATTATTCATGGTTGCTGCACCACACTCTGCACTCACATGTAGTCATGCTGGTGCCCAGGCATGTGATGCTCCCATTGTACAGGTCATAAATGCCCTGCTCTCTACTTCCCAGCTCATCTTCATCTAAATTCTTCCACCATGTAGATTAATCTCTACTACAGTCAACCAATGTATGTAAAATGAGCATCTATATCATTTGCTTTGCACTATTATAGGGACATATTAAAAGGCTAAGGAGAATGTAGGAGGCAAGGAAGCCTACTGAGGATCCACATTACCAAAGGAGGCCTCCAGCACATGTGTGATTTGAATTGCAGGGGATTTGGGTTGGCATGAGGTTTTTTCAGATTTCAGCTGCCATCTATAGACAATTTATTTTCTATTAAACAATAACAACAAAACACAGTATTATTAACTTAAATCATTTTGATCAGGAAACTTCACATCTTTGAAATACTGTATATATATATATATCTCCTATCTAATAAATGAGAAACATGGTAATTAGCCATACATCTGCTACCCTTCCCATTGGCTAATCAGGGTGATATGCAAATTAACTGCCAGCCAAGATCGCGGCCGGCAGCCAGGCAGCTTGAAGCGAACATGAGGCTTGCTTGCTTCAGTGACGGAGGACTCCAATGTTACCCGCCTGCCTTGCTGGCCTCTGACCTGCAACTCTAAGCAACTATGTAACAAATATAGAAGCTAAACCAAACCTCAGAAATGGGCTTTAGTCCCAGGCTTCAGCCAGCAAGATTGCAACATTGTAAACAAAGGCCAGAAACCTACTTTCAGCAGCGGAGGCCTAAGAGCTGGAGCCAAGCCTCAAAGCTAAAG
>NW_006292687.1:4695806-4697878 GCF_000327345.1 Myotis davidii | reverse complement strand
GCAGCGCCCCAACCCCCAGATTGGCCCTGCTCTGTGCATGATAGGGGGTGGTGCCGCAACCTCCCCATAGACCCTGCCTTGAGTGTGACAGGGGGCGGTGCCCCCAACCCCCCAATCGGCCCTACTCTGAGCGTGACTGAGGGTGGCATCGCAACCTCCGGGTCTGCCCTGCTCTGTGCATGATAGGGGCGGCACCCCAATTCCCCAATCAGCCCTGGTCTGAGCCTGACCAGGAGCTGCATGTAGGGATTGGGCTTGCCCTTTGTCACCTGGGAGCAGGCCTAAGCCAGCAGGTCGTTATCTCCCGAGGGGTCCCAGACTGCGAGAGTGCACAGGCCGGGCTGAGGGACGCCCCTCCCCACCAGTGCACAAATTTATGTGCACCGGGCCTCTATATGTCCTCCCCCTTGAATTTAAGCTGTTAAAACAATAAGAACAAATATAAAGACAATGAAAGTGAAATAATATTTCAAAACTGTATCTCTTACCTATTCCTGCCCAAGGCTCTGAATCTAAAGTCTACTCTAATTTTGTTGAAAAAGGATATTAGCTCAGGTATGGTGACCTCCTAACCCCCAAATGAGACTTTTGTCTCCACATAATCAGCAGTATTGAAAGAGAATTGAAATGGAAATAAATCTGTCATTAAGTGATTCAATGACATTTAAAGCCTTGTGCACATACCACTGGAATGACTATGCACCTTGCACTGGAAGTCATATTGTGTAGTGGTAGTGTTCTGCATATATTCTTGAAAAAATTGAGTTATTGGAAAAATGAAAAAAAAATAAAGTAACATTAAAGAACAAACAAAACATGTAAGCAAGGGAGTTCATGATTAAGGTGTTTCTGGAAAACCATTAAGCTCTTCTAAGCAGGATTTTGTTTTCTTCCTTAATCACCTATTGTACAATAGTCTATGCTTAATTTATATATTACTTATTTTCCTCAAGATGATGTATCTCATTTTGTGCAGAAACAATGACCAACACTTCTTTATTACCCCCTCAGCAACCAGAACAAGACATATAAAACATAGGGATATCACTTAATTGGAGTATATGTTGAGTAAGTAGTTGCACTCGAATATAGAAAAACATTAGAATGTTTAGTTGCTCTTTACTCATCACTCCATTGATGACAGTATCTGAATAAAGCATATATGGGTAAGATTGAATCCACAAATGAGGTGGCTTTCCAGTCCCAACCCTGGTAGGCCTTCATCATTACTAGAAAAGAGCATTAGCACAAGAACTAATCTGAGTCCAGTTCACAAGACTCTTCTCACCCTATTCACTTAATGTACTCAGATAAGGTGTCTTTTCAACAGTCTTTTCTGCCATTGAGTAAATACTAATATCATTCTGTATTTCTAAAATACTATGAAATTCATTGACATGGAATTTTATGTAAAATAACTATAGTCATTCAACATTTGGGATGAACTAAATAAACCAAGGAGACTTGTATGCTTTAAAATGAAATTATTATTTGTATGTAATTACCTGGGGAGGTGTCAACATAAGAATGTTGAAACCGCCTGGCCAGTGGTTAAGCGTCAACCTATGAACCTCCCAGGATGAACCAGGAGGCAGGACTATATATATAAAGAATGTTGAAACCTGTAGAGAATTCTTATAAGAGTTTGTTTGAGCTATACATATGCCAGAGGACATGATCTCCAACGCTCCTCAGAATAACACTATTGAAGCTTCTTTCATGCATTTGAAATTAATGAAGGAAAGTAAGGGAGGTTACATGGAGGTGGGAAAAGGCAAGGCTAGGTTGCATTACAGCAAAGTTAACAAGATTATGTGTTCTCTTGAAGGTGGTTATGCTTATTTCAAAGGCATAGTAACCTACTTACACAGAAACAATGGACAGGGCTTGCTTAAATCAAAGATAAAAAGTTATATGCCTGGGGTATAACAACCCACCCATCACGACTTGCCCAGATAGGGATTTATGATCAGATCACTCTGTGAGGTTACTTTCCCCAGTGGGTATGGCTAGAGTTATGGGAATCAACTTCACTGATAAGGAATCTTATATACATATATATATTTACAAAG
>NW_006292687.1:4692220-4695435 GCF_000327345.1 Myotis davidii | reverse complement strand
AAGGTTCATTATTTCAAAGGTGTTTTAGCTCAGATGTGCAGAAACAATGGACAGGGCTTGCTTAAGGCAAAGATAAACCTCTTACTAAAAGGTTATATGCCTCGGGCGAGACAACACACCCCCATCTGCCCTATTAGGAATTTATGATCAGATCACTCTGTGAGGTTACTTTCCCCAGTGGGTATGGCTAGAGTTATGGGAATCAACTTCACTGATAAGGAATCTTATATACATATATATATTTAAACAGGAGTAGTTATGCTTTAAAGGAAAACATAGAGGGAATAAATCATGGAATGAAAATGAAAATTACAGTCTAAACACAGCCAAAACCAGACTGATGTTTTCTGTGTTCTGTACATTCTTATGTGGACATTGTATGTACATCTGGCTTGCATGACTTTTTAAAAAAATGTAATGCTAAATTCTAAATATGAGAGAATACACTCACATACATGTGCGCGCGCACACACACACACACACACACACACACATACACCACTAACTTTGGCCTGAAAAAGCTTTCATGGAGAACCTAACAATGAAATACCTTCAGCAGTCTTTGCCCCACCCGCTCACCCCACTATCTCCACAGTCCATCCCTAATGCTATCTGGTGGAAAAGGGAAGGCAGCCTGCTTCCATTGTTCCTCTGTTTAAGTGAGATAAGATCCTCACTCTGCACATATTTTCCCCTTATCTCCACAGTCCTTGTGACTCAGCTTGTTCTTTGTTTAATGCCTTTATTTCTTGCTTTGTTTTGCTTCTTCATATCTCTCTGGGTTTTGAGATCTTTACTGATTTCAAGGGCTGGTCCTTTTTTTTTTTCTTCTTTGAGTTCCTTCTTTGTTTGTTGTTAACTGGTTGGCTTATAAATGTGTCCAAAGAATATGGAAATTCTATTTTTCCTCCTTTCTCTTTAGAAACTAACAATTGAAATTTACTTTCAATATTATTTGGCCATTTAGTGATATACTTACATTCATTCACCTTCCCACCAAAACAAAGCTTCTTTCAACAAAGGCCTAAATTGACAGGCCTCTTATATGTAAGATAATTTTGAATTAATGTAGCAGCATGTGATATGCCTGTAAGTACCATATATCTTATTTCTTCACCTGGAAGATAAACATCCCTTATCCTTGTCTATATATTGCAAGAGTTACTATTTCATATAAAGGAATGATTTTTTGGAATAAAATGGACTCATCTATTACAGAATGGGCATAGTTTGCTTCATATCACAACCTGGTGTTAGTGAGTTAGCCACATCTCTAAATCTGGTCCTTACAATATCACTGTCAACCAGGAGGATAACATTAAAAGGATTGAAGTACAAGAATGGCTAATTCCAAGGTTAGAGGATAACCTAAGTGGGAGGTTGCCATTGCATAAATTATTAAAATCAAAGGTCTTACTTGGATAAGAATTTGAATGAAGAATCAACACTTAAGCATGAGGATATTAAACTGAATCTAAATGCAAAATCATATAGAATATATACTAATAGGCTCAGAAATATGGTAACTAGTTTAAGGGATGAAACATAATCAACATTTATTATCCTTGGCCCTAGCTTATCATGTAGCTAGAGAACCAAGATTGAAAAACATGAAGAAGAGAACTAATATAATAGGAATATAATTACATGGGAAAAGTGCAGTGCAGATTATTTATGTTATGAAAGTCAGGAAGGACAGAGATTATGTCTTGTGACAGCACTCATTACGGGGCTATCGTGGTCCATTTGCTTACACCCACCAAAGCACAGTTAGACAAGAACAGGAGTTTGCAACCGAGAAAGTAAGGGTTTACTAGTTGAGGAAATGGTGCCAAGCCCAAAGACACAGGTGTGCTAGTGCTCAATGACCTGCTCCCTGATGGCTTCCAGTGGATGAGTTATATAGGGGAAGAATCATTAATCATGGTGGCTAAAGGAGTTGCAGTCCTGGGCTCTACTGATTGGCTGGGGCCAGGGTAGGCAGTAGTTGATCATTGTGTCAGGTCTTAATGTCAGCCATAGTATTGTTCTGTCAGTTTTCATGAGGGTGTGGTCTGTAGACTCCTTCTGGTTCCATGGGCTTGGGAATGAAATGCAACTAAAGACAAGATGTTATCACAGGGAGAGGGCACTATTGACACCTCTAGCCCTGAAAGTCCTTTTCATACATAATTGAAAGGGAACAATAATAATCACGACTAAGATATAACGCTGGATTTAAATCTCCCTGTAGGCCAAGATCAAGACATGTAACCCTCATAAACTATCTTATGGCTAAACACAATAAAATGACAACGAAGGGGGCTGTTTTTGAAAAGGCTAAGTGAATATAATCAAACAAAAATATGTCATATCTATTTCATCTTTGCTAATATAAATATAATCTACTTCTGCCTAATACAGGTCACTGTCCCAGAGAAATAGATGCAGTAAGTTTTGTAGGCACAAGAGTGTATATTATCCATGTATAATAAAGGCTTCATTTGCACCCTGTTGTTGGGGAGCACAAGAGATTTGTTTGGAAAGGTCAAGGAATAATTAGGGGCACCAGCTTTGACACTCCCCTGAATATCCCTTGTGATATTTTAAATATGTATATATCTAATATTCCCCCACACCAACAAAATATCTTAACATCCAGCCAGTGTTGCTCAGGGGTTGAGTGTCAACCTATGGCCCGGAAGGTCACAGTTTGATTTCTGCTTGCGGGATATGCCTAGATTATGGGCTTGATCCCCAGTGTTGGGTGTACAGGAGGCAGCTGATACAGCCCTCACCAGTTTGGCTCAGTGGATAGAGCATCAGCCTGTGGACTGAGAGGTCCCAGGTTTGATTTCAGTCAAGGGCTCATGCCTGGGTTGTGGGCTCAGTCCCTAGTGGGGGGCATGCAGGAGGCAGCCAATCAATGATTCTCTCTCATCATCGATGTCTATCTCTCTCTCTCCCTCTCCCTTCCTCTCTGAAGTCAATAAAAATATATTTTAAAAAGCAAATACATAGGGTTAGTACCTAATGCTGGATCAAGTGTTCTGTACATTTGTGTATATGAATTTGGATGATAAAGTAAAGGTTTTTATTTTTTAACGAAACAGAGCATGGTCATGCCATGGAAAAAGCATTTCTAGATCAAGGATGATAAAAGAATGTAATCGTGTCAAGAAAGCTTTGAACAAAAGTGAATTGTGAGTGCACCCCTGCATTGGAGTTTTGTGACA
>NW_006292687.1:4677926-4692174 GCF_000327345.1 Myotis davidii | reverse complement strand
ATCATTCTGTTGAAAATTGGCAGTGCTCTTTATGCTCAAGTGACCAGAGCCTGGCAGGGATATTGACCATCACAGTGGCCTAGAATGATAAATGAAAACTGAGAAGGTGAAATTGGCCAAAAATACAGGTAAAACATTAGTGGGTTCTTAACAGACCCAATAGTAGATAATTCAAAATAATTACAAAGTTTCAAAACATCTACAGTGTTGAGAATCTACATGAGCAGCTTTGTTAGTGGATGATCTCTGCATCTCTGAGAATATTCAAGCATGAAGAAACTTAAGGAATTCTGTGCTAAGAATCGAGAATTTGGTGGGAAATCATCACTTCCAGGTTATCAGACTACTCAACCCAGGGGTGAAAGACTTGGGACACTAGAACTATGTAAACTTGGATTAAGAACAAGAAAAACTAAATAAAGCAATTACTCCTATGAACTTTCAGTGGCCTTTCTCTTGTCCCTTCCCAGGGATATTGCTTTACCCTGTTGTGGTTGAGAACTTCAGAGGTAAATTTCTAATTTATCACCAGGCTTGCATTAAAATAGCCACATCCAAACCACCTATCCAACTGATATTAGCAATGTCCTTTTACTTCCTGATTAAAGTGCAAAGTGCTTTAAACATTCAGCATAAACACATTTGTTTATTTCTTTCTTAATTTGGGAGGCCGCTGTTTTGGCAGAAACCAGGGTAGAGGAATCCAAGAGGCATTGATTTCTTTCTTCATGACTATTTAATCAGTTAAAGTGTGTACCACTTGCAAGTGCTGAGATGCTGGTTACATTTTAATAAATGTCCTCTTTGGTCGATCAATATTTCTCAGCCCCCAAATAAATAAATAAATAAATAGGCTGTTCTCTTATAAGTTAATGGGGAGAAAATCTTTTTACTATCGTCAGTCATCGTGACAAACAAGAATATGAAAAGTGTTAATGAAATGACCAACTGTCTATAAAATAAAAGACTTGCAAGACAGTCTCCTTTCTTCCCTTAATTTGATGAAACAAAATGGAAAATTACACTAGTGCCCATCCAGCGTGAAATGATGTTAACAAGCAGAAAACAAATGCTATAATGAAGGACTTCTAGGATGTACTATGTATAGTCTTACTTGTAAAGAGAGAATTACTGGGCAGAGCTCTAGCCCTGAGCAACATCCCACCCCCTACTGAGAATCACAGCTATCATCATGTCCCTGGGGAAGCAGCACCATTCCGCACAATAGGACAAATTGATGTTCACAGCATAATAATTATCCATGTGCTGCAAACAATAGGCCGCACAATTACCAACCAGGGCAATGCCCTACACAGGCAAAGTGAAGTTGCAAAATGAAGCAATTGTACAGATAATTGGGGCAATAGCCCCACAAAAAAAGGATGTGCACAACTTATTTATTGAGCATTGTTTGTGAAGGAAGAGTTACAAATAATTGAATTTTCCGGAACACTGAAACTTACCATTTAAGCACAAAATGCTTCATTTTTAAAATACATTCATTGTGAATGAATATCTTAAAAGATATTACTCATTTATTTTCCCTTTTAAACAGAGTATATAAATGTGATTTTATTTTGATGGCTCTCTTGATTAAACCAACAAGTAAATCTTTTGCTAAGGAAAGGTGACCCAGAAACGACTAACTGGACTTTCAAACACATTCAGGAAGTGCAGAACACACCCCTGTCTTCTAGATAAGGACAACACTGGACATATAAATATGCTGTTAGCCATCTATTGAGAGAGTTAACAGGTTCCTACATAAATACCTCAGGTGCAAAGCAACATACATCAAATGGCATTCCTAAAATTCAAGGGGATACATGTGTAGATGTTTTAAATAGTTTGATGTCAGCTTTTATACATTTGTTTCTTTTCTTCCTAGAGAGTTGAGTACAGTGGTCATGTCTTTGTCATGAAGCTCAAACTGCCTGGACTCAAACTTCACCTAGCATTTTATAATCATGTATCACCGGAAATCTTATTTGAATCTTTCTAAATGGCTAGATTCTGTTAAAAAAAAAAGAAGAAGAATTAAGATCCTATACTGTTGTGATTTTTAAACAAGGTTATCCATGCAAAAATATTTAGGTTTCATTGGCACTTAAAAAGGGTTCTATAAATATTAGCAATTTAAGTAAGAAACAGAGGAGAGAAATTGATTAAATAGAAATCTTGAGATACAGATATAAATGGCAAGCATGAAAAATACTGTAAAAGGACATGGGACAATTGCAAAAACTAAAGGAATAAAGAAAGGAGTAAAGGAAGAGAATTTAAGGACACTGTGCTCTTAACCATTCATGTAAAAATTACCATTTCAGTATTAATAAATATCTACTGGTCAACATCACAGAGAGACACAATGCCAGACATTATCAAATTACATATACCTTATTTTGCACCAAAATCTTTGAAATGGAATCTATCACTGTCATTGTGTAGATGAGGAAACCAAAACATAGAATAATGAAACACTGTAGGTAATATGATAAAATTAAAACATATTGTTTAAATATATTATTTTTTGGCTCTAAATCCAACGTGCGTTTTGCCCTATCAGAGAGCCCACATATATATTTTTTTCTTCCTGCTCTCCTCTTTTTGATTCCTTTTCTTCTTTGCCTTTTGTGGGATTTTTTTTTTAGAGCACTTCCTATGTGTGAAGCACTGAAATGAGAGAATAATTAAAATTAGGTCTTTGCCCTTAGATATTTTACAGTCTATGAAGGACAATAGCACAGGAAAACATGCATAGAATATAACAGATGACTTCTCCCACAGGCATGGGAATGAAATGCTATTGTTTCTTACATCTACTGCTCCGCCTAGAATGCTTTCTCTTCCTTTACAGGCTCTGAGATCCTAATATCCATCTTTCAAACTCCAGGTCAAATTTACCCTCTTCTTTCTTACTTTACACACACTGTGATCTTCCTCTTAAATCATTCCATGATTACCTGAAGAGCCTGTTAAGATGCACAGTGCTAGGACCTGGGCTCAGACTATAAGAGTTAGTATCTGGGATGGGCCACAGGAATTTGCAGTTTACATATGCTTAGGTGATCCAGACACTGCCAATCTAGGGACCATACTCTAGGCACCACTGACTACCCTACAGCACTCCTTCAGCACTTGGCAAGCATTTCCCCCTGGTGTTAGCTAATGTTCCCATTGCATATGCCCAGTTCCCTACTTAGTCATTTTGTCCCTTCAATTCTGTTTTTTGTTTGTTTGTTTGTTTGTTTGTTTGTGTGTGTGTGTGTGTGTGTGTGTGTGTGTGTTTTAGTTTGTTGTTTCTCCCACAGCTAGTAGCATAGTAGTAGGTGTTTCACTTGAGTGGTTGGTTGGTGCAGCTATTGTGTGTGAACTCAGGTTATTGTGTGGAAATGGAGGTGAGCATATGTAAATATTTGTATTATCATATCTATCAAACAAGATCTCTCAAATAATGATACTTACAAACTTTTTCTCACCCTTATTTGCAGAGTAATACATAGACAGTTGCCTTGGAAACACTCATTCTGAATATTCTAAATTTTCTATAATAAAAAATCTTGCCTTTCCCTTTTCATTTACACAGTCTCCTTCATTTTTGTGTTTTGCTGAGAATACATCATGAGATCTGAATACTGATAAATGTCATTTTTGAGGACATAATTATTGCATTCATGTATTACTTTTTTCATAAACCCATTTTTGTCAATCAAGTTTCCGAAGAGCAAATTTCTAATAAACATAAATGTTTAACTAATGCTATTTAAAATTATGTTTTAACTAACCACTCTATAGTGTCCATTTCTTTTTTATTAGCACATTTTAAAATCATATTTTATTCCCCCTTCCCTTTATAAATTAGAATTAAAGTTGACATTTCCATGTTTGATTTTAAGAAACAGAAGAATCAGGCAACTTTTTCAAGATATGTCATTGAGTACAGTCTGGCCTTAACAATTCTAAATATATGATTCCAAAAATCCAATTTCTGGGCACAGCCATAACAAGTTGCATTTTCTACTAGACTCAGCACACTCTTCATTAGTTATTGTTACTGTTTACTCAGTTTTGAGCTAGACTCTCCCAGAGTGCCAATTATGTCTGGAGAGTTAGTCCATAGACCACAAGGCGAAGAACAAGTCTGACAATTATCCTATTAATTTGATCTATATTTACATGTAGACGGTCAAACCAGATAATTCAGTACAAATAACTCACCCAAAGGACTTATTATTCGGATTGGTTATCTCCATAGATCAAATTAGACTCTAATAACTCCCAAATCTGCACTTTACTTTATGTCCTATAGATATAACCAAAGGTGATTCTACCTGTTATAGCCCATGCATGCCAACCTATCCATTTGTAGAAAAGTGGATTCAGCTCTCAAAGTTACTACATATTTACTGCAAAGTTCTTAAAGTCTGGAGGCGTCAAGAATAGTCACTAATAGGTATTATAATTATTTTCCTTAGATCAACCAGAATATATATTTCACTTGCATTACTATAATCTCTCTTTTGTGTAGTATGAACTCTAAGACCAGTGATTGGAAAGAGCTACTCAGTGGGAGCTTCCTGGGAAAGGGGTTAACAATTTCACCAAAAGGAATGAATGGCTAATGATTGAACTTCAGGTGGATACATACATTGGTGCTGGAGATGTTTTGGAGGAGAGGGCCTCAATCATCAGGAAAATGAATGAGGATATTAAGGCAAAGCCAACAGCTTAGTTATTTGAACCTATTTGAATCACATGTCAGCATACCTAACTGAAGAACCTGCGGGAGTATGGGAGTCCAGTGTCACACTGGTGGATTCCAATCCCTCCTGAATAGGAGCTATTATGAACACTTGCTTTGATTTCACACCTACCTGTTCAAAGATGTTATCACCCTGCCAGTTCTCTGAAGGAGATAGGTCTTTCTGGGAGAAGGAGAGCAGGCTGACATCCCTGAAATGTGCCCTGGGTTTTGCAGCTGGAAAAGACATAGATCAGAGTGGTGATTCAAGAAATTTCTGTCCCACATGAATTCTGATAAATATGCAAGCACTAAAACATTAAGCTACCTTTGTCAGCAATCTTAGATCCTATTATTTTTTCACTTTCCTGCTAAGTTCTTTTATTAGTCACAATGATAATGATGCTAATAATAATCTACTTATTCCATCTCCTGCAATGATCCTTAATAATTTATGATATCCATTTTTGTCAAAAATTCAGCACAATTCAACCTAAAAAGGGGGAGCGTAGGGGAAGGAAGTTACACACAGAAAATGAATTATGCACCAAATTGTAAATATTCCATTTCTTTTGCTGATCTAAAACTCCCCAAAGAAATATGAACACTTGATTTAAAATTCAGTTGCAGTGACATTTCCTAGCTGGAAAGAATACTTTCACAAATTCACAAGTATTTGCAAAAAGATAACTTTTTTTTTTTGGTGGTTACTAGTACATTCTAATGTGTTTTTAAAAACTATCCTGTGCTTATAGTCCCAAAAATGAATAAAATATTTTTTGGTGAAAGCTTATTCTGTGAATAGATTTTTGCAAAATTTCCGCCAGAAAGAACTTTGCATTTCTAGGGATAACTTTATGATAAGAGGCATGTGGCAGCGACTTCCTGCCTGGAGAGTGGCAAAAGTCACATCAATGCCTACTGTGGCACCACAGACTTAGCTGTTAGTTATACTGGCCAACTGATATGTCACAACTGGAAACGATGAGCCCGCTAAAGTCTAAAACCCTACCTGTTTGGTTTTCACCAGTGTTTTCAAACATGAAGTGTCTAATAAATTAAGTTCACAGAAATGCCTTTACTTCTAGTGACTTTTTTGTTTCTTTCTTATTTTTTTGTTTGATTGTTTCTTTAAAATGTGCTCTTGGCTTTTTAATGTTAAATGATTTTTGATGAATCAAATATACCAACTGTCCAAGTAAGCATGTAGGAGAATAAGTAAAAAATGTAACTTAGTCAACATCCTTCTTTATTTTTATTCTTTTCAGAATACACAGATGCATAAACACATTATTGTACCCTACATATCTTTATAATGCAGTGAATAGTTGATATAAACATTGGCAAGAATAGGTACATCAGTTGTAATAGCTTCTGTTGATATTAATGTATTTAACATTCACTCAACCCATACATGCTTACTATGTATCGCAAAGCTTTTTCATGCACTTTAATAACACAACCCTGAGAAACATCATTGCAGGGGTAGTTTACCTCACTTTCTTATGGATAATTTGAGGGTTATAAAGTTCATAAATTAGAATTCTAGATTTCTGCCTCCTCCCATTAATCATAATTAACTGTCACATAAGAAAAGGTATACTGATTCTTGGTGTCAGAATCACCAAGGGGATTTTTAAGAAGCCTTTTAAGAAGGATTCTTAAACATCCATGTTCTACACTTGGCTGGTATAGCTCAGTGGTTGAGCACCGACCTATGAACCCTGAGGCTGTGGTTTGATTCCTGGTCAGGGCACATGCCCGGGGTTGCTGGCTCGATCCCCAGTGTGGCACATGCAGGAGGCAGCTGATCAATGATTCTCTCTCATCATTGATGTTTCTACCTCTCTTTTCCACTTCCTTCCTCTCTGAAATATATATAATCTCCACATAACCTAAATCTTTAACACAGGAATGCACTACAGAATCAGAATGGCAGGATGTGTGGGATCAGGACCTAACAATCACACTTAACAAGTACCTCAAATAGCCTGCTTCTGGGAACTTTTCCTCTAAATACCTCTGGGATTTATTTGGTTGTTTGTGTCATCAGCATTACGTGGTACATCCATAAATAGTCTTTTAATCTGGAATAGTGGCAACAGAGAGAGCCTCGGTCAGACATCTCAGATGAGAGGAAAAGATGAAGCAAGGCAATGGCTTCTCATCACAGGAAGGCCTCTGTGTGAAAGAAATGGAAACTCAGAAAGAACGTAAAGACAGCCACAGAGAATCCGCTGCGAGGGAGACCCCAATGTGCATAACCGACCAAGTCTCATCCTTCTCTAACCTTCATAAAACACGAGTACCTCACCAAAGATTTTCAAATGGGGCAAAAGCTAGTAGAATGGAATTAGGTAGATTTTATTTAAGTTTTGGGAACTGGATCCCACAAGGTAGGTCCACATCAAAATGTGAGTGATAAAGTTTGCTTTTAACATTGTTTCACTTCCACTTGAAAACGCTTCCTCTTTCCACACCTGCATTTTCCAGTCTCGCACAGTGTACCAGTCCTCTGACAGACCTTGGGGCCCACATGAGAGAGTCTCTAATGGTGGAGTGTGAACCCAGTGATTGCCATTGAGGGACTGATGCCACATTCAGATGGAGGTATCATGCCCTCATTCCCACACCACCCAACATGGATGTTGACTCCACATCTACTGGAAAGACACCTCCAGAACCTTAAATTTGTGGCCAAACCACCCTGCTTTATTCCAGCTTTTGTCACTGCAGCTCCTCTCTAAGGCCAGGCTGGACATGATTGGAAATAAAATCACATCTCTGATCCCTGTTTTCTATACCTTGAGTTGTGTCCCTCAACTGTCAAGTCAAACTTTTTAGTTTAGTTTTAGTTTATAGTTTCACCCACAATGAGGCAGCAAGTTGATAGAACCTAAAGAATAATCAATTCTGGCAAGGGAAAAAAATTCAATCACATCTTTTTTTTTTTTTACTTTTGTGATTGTTTATTAAAAACAAACAGACATAAAAAACTAGCAATTGACCTTTTATACTTTTTTCTATAATTCTGTTGTTCTTAAAGAAATTACATTGCTGAAAAACAAAAAAAGATAATTAAAATAAAATTCACATGCAGGTTTTTATTCTCTCTTCCTACTATTTTACAAATATATCTTTGCTAACTGTGTTGATCACATGCTAAAATGATATGCAATACACAAACACATGCACACATACACATAATTTTCAATGAAATGCTGACATTATTGCAATAGACAAAATAACCAAATGCCATCTCTCATACACTTCTCTCTCTCTCCTTCACCAGTTACCCTCCCTTTCCATCTTTTGGCTTATCAATATATCAAAGAGCAAATATGATGGCTTCTCTATAGATCTGCATTTCAGATTTTACTCACCTCTGACCTATAATGTTCCAATTTAGCTCAAGTACTTTTATTTATGCTGTTCTGTAGACCTATACATTTTGATCAAAGAAATGACACTCGCTGTTCAGTGCCTTCAGAGAGCACTTTGCAGGTACCATCCGTTCAGAAAAAGCAGTCACCCAATACATGAGATTGTGACAAGGTATAATGTAATGGTAGTTATGCGAACCTCCAATAAACCAGTGCTACTTCACAGATTACTTGGAGAGAAAGTCTCTTAGCGTGCTTGAAGAAGTATGAAATGAATTTCATTTCCTTCTCATTTGCCTTGCTTCTGAAAGGTTTCATGCAAGATATGTGACCAACTATTATAGTACTAATCCATCCATGACAGAGCTCAATTTTCTCTGAGAATTTACTTCTGAATGGGCTTCCGAAATACTTGAAAGCTCAAAATTAAAGTACACTGAACAGAGCAGCTGCTGAGCTGTGACAACTGTCAGTCAAGAACACCAGTCGGAACAAAATGGAAATTAGGTTGTATTTTATTTTATTTTATTTTTAAAGTGATCTATAATGATGAGGTGGTAAAGTTTTATAGCCCATTTCCAAACAAGAACAATAAGGAGGGAAGTGGCGAGAACTGTTGTTGTGAGCTTTTCTCATTACCGCAAATGGAAATGGGAGCTTGCGTTATGGAAACTAGGAGTGATGTGCAAACACGGTGGCTGGCTGCGTGTACTTTTGTTCTGGTGGCTGAGAGAGTGGTGGAAGGGGAACTGTCTGCCAGTCACTTGAGATAATGTCTATAAAACAAGTGACAGTGCCTGTCGTATTCCAGTACTCGGTGAGGAGCGGTGGTCCGGGATGCCATCACTGATGCCGCCTATGCCAAAGGCGGCTTTGATCCATCCAAAGGCAGGATTTAAAAAATCCAACCATGTGACTCCAGAAAGCTGGGGGGCTAGGGATACACTGGATTAAAATAGAAAACATAATTGGCAGAATTGCCAATTGTTCTAATTTGTGGAGGTGAAGTTCCTCAGATGCTGGAACAGAAAGCTTACATTCAGGGCCTCACGGGTACCCAGGCCTGAACGGTGTGTAGTGGGCATAGAAGAACAAGTGATGTGTATTTATTGGGCTGGACACCTAATCTTTCTAGTAGCAGCATGGAGCAGCGGGGAAGAGGGTGAAGAGCAACACTTCCAGAAACTTTTCCATTAACAGTAGGCAGGTGCTTAAGATGGAATGGAAGTTTTTGCTTAAATAACAGAGATTCAATGAACAGACCTATGTACACAGTAAATGCATGCTACTTGAGTTGAATTAAATACTTCCAGGGTGTTTTTATTTCTCTCTCAGAGATCCTGGCCACAACACTTCAAGGGGCACTGACAACTAGGGGGCAATGATGCATATGAGTGCTTGATAATGCCTTTCATGAGATATCACTCTCCATTCTTCTAAGAGGAGATGATGCCTAGGAGAGTTGCATCATCAAGAGACAGCATACTTCTGGGTATGATGATGCCAAACAGGCTGATGAAATGAGGGCAGAGTATAAGATAACAGGGTAGGGGCAGCCAGCAAAACTCATTCTGCTTATTCTGCCAGGGCTCCAGACTTCCTGGGATTTTCTGTTTTCTGGTTTGTTTGTTTTCTGTTTGTTTCTTGTATAAATGGAGGGATTTAGTTTTCCCCTGCTGTAAGTCAACTTTGAATCTCGAATCCAATGAAATCAACCAGATAAAGGGTAGAAAATGATTGTACGGCTTTCCACAAAGCACCAATTAGCTTTATCTCCCAGGGATTGTGTAATAGGTGAACATTTATAACAGGTTAGTACATTTCAAAACCCTCTTTTTCCCTTCCATCTGGGTGACAAAATAGTAAGCCAGGGTGTCGCAGAACCAGATGTTCTAGTCTCTCTCTGTGATGACATTCAGGACACTTGATTTAAAATGCCAGTTCAGTCTGAGGCCCGGAATGATGGAAAATTATTTTTTAAGGCCAAATTTAACAGGTTTAAAGCATCTTTCCAATTTTAGCTACTGAGAATAAGCTTGGACTTAATATTATACTTGACTACAATAATTTAAAAAGGTTATTTAAACCTGTTTTAATAAATTAAAAGCTTGGAAAGGTCATTGCAGTAAAAGAATCATTTAGGCACTTATATAAGCATGAGGTGTAAAATACAGCTTGGCATGGAAGGCCTTATTTCCAGAATTAAATTTTAAAATCTGATGTGTTTCTTCAGCAAAGTGTTTGAAACAAGAGTGGTTGAGACAGGGCTAGAAGGGGAGAGGATGAAGAAC
Source organism: Myotis davidii (assembly GCF_000327345.1). Classification (NCBI taxonomy): domain Eukaryota; kingdom Metazoa; phylum Chordata; class Mammalia; order Chiroptera; family Vespertilionidae; genus Myotis; species Myotis davidii. The sequence continues at coordinate 4,681,759 of NW_006292687.1, read as the reverse complement.
AATGCTTCCATAAGGTTCTCAGACTATAAAGAAACGAAGGATTCAGTGTCACAGTTTCTGGAAAGGAATGCACTCTGAAGCTGAAGAGAGAGAGATTTAATGAGCAGATCTATGGAGACAGGAGATCCAATTCATGAGAGTCGAGTCAAACCACTTTTAGAGGGGGGGGAAAATGTTTCTTTTTCAATTTTTGGTGCAACCTTTTAAGAGGAATTGACAACTAGGGCAGAACAGTATGTCAAAAACCTGATCATGATCTTATTTGATACATGGTTGAAAGACTTGGACAATTGACCTGGAGGACAGAAGACTGGGAGAAGAAGGGCTGGTATAGGGCTTCAACAGGACTGTCACTTAAAAGACTCTATGTGACTCTATTTACTTGTACTTAATATGGATGTTTAAATAATCTAAGGGAGAAATAAATAGAGAAAGGCCTTTGTCTCTCTATGTCCTAAGAGTGTATATAGGACAAGTAGCTGATGTTGCCTTGAGTCAGTATGCTATGGAGGAATTAAGAGCATGGGTTCCAGTTCTGAGCTGCCTAAATCCCAGCTTGACCTCTAAGTTCTCTGTAGCTCTGGACACATTAACATATTTATCTGGACTCTACTTTCTGTAAAAAAAATGTATTAATGTATTAGTATCACCTGAGAGGGCTGTCCTGAACATTCAGTGGGCTGATATTTGTAAAATACTTAGAGCAACACTTGGCTGATAGAGAGTGTGCAGTAGATATGAGTCACTATCATGATATCCATGGGAAAGAACCTTCTAGCACTATGAGAAGTTGCAAAATGAGAAGACATACTTGAATGCCTATCTGTCATGGTGACCACTGCAGGTGGTTGGTTTATGGTTCCTTCCAACTCAAGTAATTTAATTAAATATTTCTTTAGAATAAAGAATAATTTTAGGAGGTGCTTGAAATAGTTCTTCCTCTAGGAATAGCCCAATCCAACATAACCAGGTTCTAGAGAAAACAAACAAACACAAAACTAACATACAACTTTTCAGAGTTTACTCTTTCTCTTCCTATTTTTCTGTGATCCTAAGAACCCAAAGCCATAGTGGCTAATATGGAGATGGGCTGAGTTTATCCCTCAGCCATATGGAGAAGTAGCTGAACCCTTGTCTTCTGGGTTTTCTGTGTTCACAATCTTTACATACACACATAAGAAATATATCTATGGCCAAAACTGGTTTGGCTTGGTGGATAGAGTGTTGGCCTGTGGGTTGAAGGGTCCCAGGTTCGATTCCGGTCAAGGGCATGTACCTGGGTTGCGGGCACATCCCCAGTGGGAGATGTGCAGGAGGCAGCTGATCAATGTTTCTCTCTCATCAATGTTTCTAACTCTCTATCTCTCTCCCTTCCTCTCTGTAAAAAATTAATAAAATATATATTTAAAAAAAAGAAATATATTTATGTTTCCTTGTTCTCATCTACAGACAGTACTAAGAGGATTTGGAAGTCAGGAAAACAAAAACAGGCACAGAATCATGGAATGGAGGAATCTTTGTCCATGAATCATAGCAATGAAAGCCTCCTGGAGCTCTTATAGGAGCAAGAAATTAACTTGTATTAAACCCTGAGGTTTAAGGGTTAGCCCCTTTTTTGTTTGTTTGTTTTGCCTTGTCTACCCTGACTAATAGATCAGGGAAATAAATATTGTCCCTTTTTTGGTCATGAATGAGGATATTGAGACTTAAAGATACTAAGCTTCTTGACTCCAGTCCCATTCATTCTCTTCTTGTTGCAATCGGGGTTTTCAAGAACTACAACCAAATAGTAAGAGTGGAAAATTAGTTAGGCCTACAGTATACAAAGCACTGTTTTTATTGCTGTGTATGTATCACATCTTTTACTGTAACTCCTTAGTATTTCTAGAAGTATCCTTACATGCTCATGGAAGGTGAGCATTGAAATAGTCCCATTTAGCCGAAACCGGTTTGGCTCAGTGGATAGAGCGTCGGCCTGCGGACTGAAAGGTCCCAGGTTCGATTCCGGTCAAGGGCATGTACCTGGGTTGCGGGCACATCCCCAGTGGGGAGTGTGCAGGAGGCAGCTGATCGATGTTTCTCTCTCATCGATGTTTCTAACTCTCTATCTCTCTCCTCCTTTCCTCTCTGTAAAAAATCAATAAAATATATTAAAAAAAAAAAAAGAAATAGTCCCATTTAACTGATGAGAAAATTAAAACCCAGAGGTGTAAAATAATTTTTCCCAGGCCATCACTTACTGGTAGGTAGGTGGTGGTGTCAGGATTAGAACTCACATAACATGACCTTGACTGTGAATGTGTGCCCAGAGTATATACACCACAGGCTCTAGATAATAGGGATTTTACATCCTTAAATGACTCCTGCCCTATGGGAACCTGATCAGCATGGAGAAAGGGCAGGAGTGAGAATCATATCTAAGTTGTGCTATGTGCCTCCTGCTTTTGATTTTGCTTGATTTTCAATGTAGAAATTGACATCATCCAGGAACTTTGCAGGAGACTCTGTAGTAAGTAGTAAGCAGAGGACTGTTGAGCACATGAACACAGAAATTTGAATAGCTGAAATACAGCAGCAGTTGACTTACCTGCGTCTGGTTTGGGGTCTTGGTCTCTGTTTTCCCTGTCATAATTAAATCAACAGTGTTTAAATCAGTCCTACTTACTCATCGTAGAAATCATGGATAATAATAATTTAAAATATATTGAATTTATATATGCTTTATTTTTAGTGAAAAACATAGTATCAGATGTAACTATTTTTGTCATCTGGTACAGTGAGTAGTTTTCCTTTCCTATGGTTGTCTCATATATAAATTCTCCAGTTCTTATAATTTAACTATTCTCTTTTAGTCTGTTCTTTTATTATTAGATCTTCACAAATCAATTAAAGGACACACCATTTTACTTGTTTCCAAACTCACAATGCACATTCAATTTTAATCTATTTAGTAGTATGTGACACATAATATTCTATTTTGAAATGCTATAAAATTTTGAAATGTATTTAAATTTCTGAGTGTATTAAATTTTATCTAAATGTTGTTGGTATGAACTTCTTCAAAGCAGAAACATATTTTTATATCCATGATAATGCACAGGGCTTTGAACATAATAGCTATCCAAAAAATGCCTAGTTATTAACAGTGGTCAAATCACCCAATATTGACAATCCCATACCCCAGCAAAGACTGAGGTTGGTTGAAGTTTATGACCTTTGTCAAGAGTCTTCTGTGTTTTGTAGGAAGAATTCTGCTCCTAACTAGAAATCTTCTAAAAGACTAAGTCATAAGCCTACTGATATTCATTGTGATTATCATGTTTACCTGGAACTTTCTGTAACTCCTTAGTATTTCTAGAAGTATCAGTTATTTGATACTCACTGATGGAGATGACTGAGGACTAAGGAGGTGGGCACACCAAAAGCTTCTGGCATTGAGATTTCCCACCCGTTGGCTGGTGTCCACCTAATTATGGTTTTGCCATGCATTACTTTCACATTTATTTCCTGTGATTACAGCAGGGTAGGACAACAAAGAATTCTGTATTATCAGTCACAGGAAGTAGAAGTGGAACGTAAATATTTTTCATCTGCCAAGAAAGTATTTCTATTCCATGGGCATAGTGGTTTTTGTATTTAAAATGACAGGTCCTGTCACAAAGGTCCTTAATATTATATTGAAAAGATATCTGTATTACAGCAGAGGTTAAAAAACTCATTTATTTATAAGACTCTCAGGTCCTGGAGAGGTCTTCTGCCTCTTTCTCCCTGCAGACAGTTAATATCATCAAAAATAAAAAGCTGTTATATTATATGACAAGGCACAGTTGTAT
>NW_006292687.1:4657835-4677880 GCF_000327345.1 Myotis davidii | reverse complement strand
GTGCTGTTTTGTTTTGTTTGTTTCCATTTTTTTCTTTCAGTTATTTTTTAAAAATTTTGAATACAGAATCTGTTTGATTAAAAGTTAACAAGATAAAGTATGCTTTATTTCATGGTGTTTTCAGATTAAAAAAAAAATAATAATCCCCCAAGGCATAGCTGAATGATGAGACTTAGTCATGGAGCGGGATGGAGGCATGGCTTGTCTGACCTAAGCTACAGAGACGCTTGCTACATTAGAAAGGTGAGATAAACCCATTAAAAGAACAGGCTGAAGGGAAAAGGACATTCCTTCACTCCCTTGTGGCCTTTTATTACCTTCATCCCTACAACTTTGGAGCTTAGGTAAAAAGGTGAGGAAACTTGGAGACTGATGGTCTGCCTTACTGAACACATGGTCAGTGGGATCCAAGAACATGTTCACCCCACCTCAAGCACACACTGGGGTTCCTCCACAAGATCCCAGCGATCTCCTGTGTGAGCCACCATCTCACCAAATGAAGCCAGTGGCAGCTGGTCCTGCTAAAGTAAAGACCACAGAGTAAATGAGCCTCAGAAGTCACGTGGGACTAAAGCCAATTGCCACAGACTTGTGAGAGGCACCTGAAAACACATGAGCAAGCCTCCGAGAGGGAAACAAATGCAAAACCGAAGTGCAATTCAGTGAGAAACCAGTTTCGCCATTCTACTCGAGCATACAAATGGGAAGGAGAAAATAATATAGCCAAGCCCTTAGACACAGTAACAATTCCATATAACTTTTCTTCTCTAAGCCACGATTCATAACAGATGAGGAAGAAAAAAGGGGTCTAAGATGACTTTGAGAAAAAAAAGCTGGAGGGATGGTGATAGTTTATTTATTTATTTTTTTAATTTGTCTTCTCTGCTCTCGGCATGCTTCCACTCAGAGCAATGCTTTCCGATCCCTTCATGCTGCTGGTTTGTGTTTGAAGGAAAACCAAATGAGATCAAGGATTTGATCAGTCAAGGCCAAGGTTCATGTTGGATCAGTTAGCTCAGTAAGGATTGAGCTAGTACTGCTATAGAGATGGCATTTCATTGAGTGCAATAGGGAATCCATAGTCTCCACCCTAAAGCACCTACAGTCAAAGCAGGAAGGATGGATGTGCAGAGAAAAGGTTTTAAAAATAGTGCCAGTGACAATGATACAGAGAGTGACAAAAGTTTGTAAGAGGGAGACTTAATTTTAATTCAAATACAATTTTGTTTTTTTATCTTAGTTATCTGAAAAAAATAATCCGTCATGTATCTATTCTACCTGAAAGGCAGACCTAGTTTATAAATATATTTTAGTTCAAGTGCAAGCATTTGTCTAATTCTAAAAAGAAATGGTGATATAAACAAATGCTCATTTTTAGAAAATCTGGGACTAAAGAACAATGTTTACTATTCTCATCATTCTGCAATGTATTATCTGAACTGTGGTAATTCTGCCTCAAAATGCAGTGTTAGCTCTTTGCAAGGAGCAATCAGAGGTCTGCAAACAGGAAGAGGGTCTTTACCAGACCCTGACCTTGTTGGCACCCGGATGGTGGGTTTCCTGCTTCCAGAACTGTGTGAAATACATTTCTATTGTTTATAAACCAAACAAAAAGCACATTAAAAATGTCATAGAAAAGGTGTAAAATGTTTATTTTTAGAGAATTGGAATGGTGGGTTATGTAAGGGTAGATCTCTACTAAGTCACATCATGAAAAAAGAGAGATAGAATTGCTCTAGCTGGTTTGGCTCAGTGGATAGAGCATCAGCCTGTGGACTGAAGGATCCCAGGTTCAATTTCGGCCAAGAGCACATGCCTGGGTTGTGGGCTCGATTCCCATTGGGGGGCGTGCAGGAGGCAGCTGATCAATGATTCTCTCTCATCATTGATGTTTCTATCCTTCTCCCTTTCTCTCTGAAATCAATAAAAATATATTTTTTTAAAAAGAGAGAGAGAGAATTGATATAGGGCTTGTGACTTAGACTTTTTTTAATATCTTTTTTATTGATTTAAGAGAGGAAGGGAGAGAGAGAGAGAGAGAGAGAGAGAGAGAGAGAGAGAGAGAGAGAAACATCAATGATGAGAGAGAATCTTTGATTGACTGCCTACTGTGGATCAAGCCACCAACCCGGGCATGTACCCTGACCAGGAATTGAACTGTGATCTCCTGGTTCATTGGTTGACACTCAACCACTGAGCTATACCAGCTGGGCTGACTTAGACTCTTTCTAAAAGTTTTCCTTCACTAGTCTTCTTGGCCACAGAGAAATTTCTTGAGCTCATATGTGTATGTTTACACACATTTAGACTCTGAATTCCTGTCAAAACTAGTTCTTTTAAACTAGTTATTTTCCATGTGGTATGAAGTAGCACATGAACTGTATGGAACAAGCCTTCCCTGCTTCCTTCTTTTCACATGACTACTAAACATACTATCTTAATAAAGCTAGTCCTCCTCTTTTATTTTTTAATATATTTTTATTGAGAGTCAGGGAAAAGGATAGAGAGATAGAAACATCGACGAGAGAGGAACACCATCAATTGGTTGCCTCCTACACGCCCCTTACTGGGGATCAGGCTGGCAACTCGGGCTTGTGCCCTGACCTGGGTCAATGCTCAACCACTGAACCACACCAGCTGAGCTACTCCTCTTGTTTTATTCCTGAGTACTACTACTGAGGATATTATTTTTGACAAATATGGGTGTGGCTAGACATTGACATTTGGCTCTGAACTGGTGGCTGATTTCAGAGTTTCTAACTGAGGGTTTTACTGGCAAGAATTCTGTTCCATTCACACGGCTCTCTTCCTTGAACAAGGATATAATATGAACAACATATTTTGGTGCTTTTTAAATTTTGTCTTTTCCTGACATAACTTTTTAAATGTGGAAACCTCCTCTGCTCAACTTACAGAGCAATGGTTAAAATTTCTTTATAATTCTACTAGAGGCTTGGAACACAAAATTCATGCACAGGGTGGGAAGGTCCCTCAGCCCTGCCTGCACTCTCTCTAATCCGGTACCCCTCTCAGGGGATGTCCGACTGCCTCTTGTAATCCGGGACCACTGGCTTCTAACCACTCACCTGCTTGCCTATCTGATCACCCCTAACCCCTCTGTCTGCCTGATCACTCCTAACCACCTCTGCCTGCCTTCCTGATCACCCCTAACTTCTCCCCCACTGGCCTGATTGCCTCTCTAACTGCTCCCCTGCTGGCCTGATCGCCCCTAACCACCTCTGCCTCAACCAGCACCTGGGAACCAGGATTCCCTCCTCCGGCCATTCACAGGCACCCGGGATCTAGGCTTCCCTACCTCTTGCCAGCCACAGGCACCCAGGACCCAGTCCGGCTTCACCTGGGCCGGCCGCAGCCACAGGGGACTGCGGGAAGGGTGGCTTGTTCTTCTCCTGGGCCACAGGTGCAGCCACTGGCAGCTGGGACCGCGGGGACCACAGGGCAGGCGGCTTGTCCCTCTCCGGGGCTGGACCGCAGGAGCAGGCACAGCTTCTGGCACCCAGGACCGTGGAGCAAGGGCTGCAGCCTGGCTGGTCCCCATTCCTCTCTCGAGAGCTCACTTGTGACTGGCTGGTCCCCATTCCTCTCTCCCCAGTGTTGAGTGTCTGAGCAGTTACTGTGTGATGGGGCATGATGACCCTTTGCATTATTAGCTCTTTATTTATAGGATGGACTTTTTAGGGGGAATGAGTCCAAATCAGGGCTTGATATGTCCTTACATGGAGAAAATAATATCTTGTGAGAGCAGGTGGTTAAAAGCTGGTATGTACATGGCATGAGGATAACAGGATGTGGCTTTATGCATTTTGGGCTCCATTTCCAATGTATTGCAGTAAGCTTTTATGGCATGTGGATGATGTAGGAGGCATGGTTTTAGCTACTGTGTCAGGTAGGACCCAAACATGAAGAAAATGTGGTACTTACTCACCAGGTTTTCCTACTCAATTGAGAAAGAGCCATTCGCTAAACACCCTTAAATTCAAAGGAAGTGATTATTCATATCCAAACACAACAAATTGTTATGGCTATAAGCAAAGGGAGATAACAATTCCAAAGGGCATAACTGTATTAAGATAATCAAAACTTATTAGGCAAACTTAATTTTTGCAAAGCAGAAGCCAACAAATGTGGTTAAAAAGGGGAAGGGAAGAAGTAGGCGACAACTGGATGATTAGGCTAAATGTTGCCAGAAATCTATTTGTTTTGGAATATCCTGAATTCTCTTTTTTTTTCTCATTAATTTTTATTTCACAATTTCATGACCTATAAGCAACATCATTGGGCATAGAAATATTCTATATATTTAGACTAATCACTTTGTCAAGTCTGCTTCCTGGGGATGCATACTTCTGTTTTTAATAATCTTTATCTAAGCTGTTATTCCAGGGATACTAAATTGTGTCAAAATAACGAAACACAATTGTGTTCACTGCTCTTCAAAAGGCACTCCTACCTCAGGTTTAAATATTCTGTCAGACCAAATTTACATATATGGAAATGTCTTTAACATTTAAAATAGACAAAGGGTGAGCCACAGTTCAATCAAACTAATGGTGAAGGTTCGATGTGACTCAGAATTCAGATGTTTGGATAAAGGAGCTGGCAATTTCATAGTCTCTCTCTTTCTCTCTCCTTTTTTTTTTTAAGTTTCTTTAGAGACCAAATTAGATAAATTGCTAACTGACCCATTGCTTGGGGATAAACATTAAATGGTTTATCTAGGCAACCCAATCACCTCCAGCCAGAGTGGAGAATTGGCCTAAATAATGAAGGTGTGTGTCATTCATCTCTTTGTCTGGCTCGTGGTAACCTTGACAGGAATGAGTGGAGACACGCTGATTTGTATACACTCAATAATTCAAGGTGTTTGCTTATCTTTCCTTGTCAGATGCTGCTCATCCCAAGTCCATGTTACCATCTAATTAGCCATTTTTTACTTTGCTTTTCCACAAAAAGCTTTCTTTTTTATTTCATGAATTTAATTCGCAATCACCTTGCTTCTATAAAATGTCACAGTTATTTCATTTGTTAACATGTTTATTAGTTTTCTTATTTGTATCCTTGAAATGCCTTCCCCCCCCATTTTGGATTCACCCTCAATGTAATACTCCATTTGATTTTGCTTTCTGAAATATAAATGAACTATTTATAACTAAAAATTATTATTCCTCAACTGTGCTTACTGAAATCAGGTATTAGGTATTTTTGCCTCTGAATTCTTTCTCTGGCATATTTTCATCAGCTTTTCAGGCTTTTAGTGCTCTTTATAGAACACTATGCTTTTTCTGCTCTTTGGGGTCTGACACTAGTTGTTATAAATATTCTTCTCTTTCTGAACATTCAGGGGATTAGCCTCTCCCTAACCCCGGGGTCTTGGTATCTCCATGACTGTTCTTGACCAATGAAATATAAGCAGAAGTGTCAGAAATATATACTTGTTTGTGTGCGACTCTCCTCATAATTCTCTCCCCTGCCTCAGTGACCATAGACATGGTGCAGAGCCTAGCTGCAACCTGGAGGATAGCTGCCTGGGCAGCAGAATTTGCTGGAAGCCTTGGTTGAGTATAAGACAAACTTTTGTTATTTGGGAGGTTGTTTGTTATTTCAACATAGCCTTATTATAATCTAATTGATAAACTTTCTTTGCAATTATTCTGAAAAAGTATTTAGGCAGTGACTCTATCAGTTGTAAATATTGTGCGCCCAACACTGTGCAATATCATAAGGGAAGTATAAAAGATACTCTATCATAAATTAGTGTTCGACCTCACCACAGAGGCAAGGCTGAAAGACACAAATAACTGAAAGGGAATCAAGGCAAGTGTGTGAGTAAATGCTTAGTTGTGAACTATGGATGTCAAGTGCTCTAGAAGCTTCAAGAAGGTGGGAATTCCAAGTGAGATGCAATGGACCAGCAGAGAGTAGGAAATAAGGAATGTCAAGATATGGAAAAGACAAAGCTAAAAGCAAATACAGTAAGACAATAGGTATGACATGTGGTAAGATTAGGTGAAGGCGAGGTTCCAAGTAAATGGACAAGGGCCTCTAGCCCATCTTCATTATTCTCCATTTCTTTTAGGTGGATATCTTTTTCCCCAAAATAAGCTGTGCATAATTTCAGATCAAGGAATAGACTGTTTTTCACTTTACCTCCAGTAGCAGTAATAACTTCTGTTTAAGAAATGGTCCTGTTTATACAGATTCTGATGTGGTACATCCTAAGCAAACAAAACCCTGGGTTCCTACAGGTATTCAGAGGACCCGCCTAAGCACCATGGATATACTAACAGCCCCATGGATATGCTTCTTCCTCCCAGGAACTTAAGGTGACAAAGAGCCACTGTCTTTGCCCTCTTCTCAACTGGGGCCTAAGTCTTGACAAGTGAAGACATGAACACACACTAACATCGTTTCTAACAGCTCAAGACTGCATCCCTAGGATGACCCTTGGCCCCTTTAAAGAGCCTGCCTGAGAAACTCAAGGCTGTGAAAAGAATGTCCTGTTTGTTCCTCCTATATCAGGGCCCGTCTCCCAGCCTCTGTGGGCAAGAAGGAGCCTAACTTTAATAAGTGCCAGTTTAGCATGGGCCAGCCTCTCCTTCGTGCTTTGTGTAACATTTCACCGCCCTGTCTCTGCTGAGCCTGGCTCAGCCCTCTCTATTCCCTCTCTCTTGAAGCCACCCGGCACCCTCTGTACTAGAAGTTGAGCAGAGTTCACACTGGCCTCTTGTCCCTACTGCAGTAGTATATGACTGATTAAAATCTTCCCTTACCATTTTAACTAGTGTCCAGCTTGGTTTATCTTTGATATGACCCAAGAAGAAAAGCATGCATGAAGATGGCATGCTAAGAATGGAAATTCATGCCCTGGCAGGTGTTGCTCAATGATGAGAACATCAACCTGTTCATAGAAGGGTCAGGGGTTTGAGTCCTAGTCAAGGGCACATACCTTGGTTGCAGGTTTGATCCCTGGCCCTGGTCAAGGTTCATTCAGGAATCGCCAACTGATCTGTCTTGCACCTTCCTTCTCTGCCCCTCCATCTTTCCTTTTCACTCTCTCTAAAAAGCAATGGAAAAAATATCCTAGGGTGAGGATTAAAAAAAAAAAAAAGAATGGAAATTCATGAAATCAATGGTGTCTGTGTGTTTGTTTTTGTTTGTTTGTTTTTTTCTAATACATAATAGTAATACCAAATCCACAGCCCAACTTTTCAGTAAGGGTACTCTCAACCCTCCATCTCACCTACTGTGCACTGCTACCTTCCCAGTCATCCTTACTGAGCACTGAGGGTGAGATACAACACCTCTTGTTGGGATTTTTTCCTGTTGAAACCTAAGACTGTTTCCTCTAGAATCTAGTCACCATTTTGATAGCAATTAACAACATTTTAAAGTGCAGAAAACAATTACCTAAAGTCTACCATAGGTATAATTTCAGGGGTCTAAGATAACTGAGAATTTATTTTTCTTAAAAACTTTAGAAAATGGTTCTAGAAATTACGCTTTCCTTTCCATGTTATGTAATATAATGGAAATTGTCACTGCATACACAATGGTTTGGATTAGTTAATTCGGACGAAAAAAAGTTTTGATCAGAAAAATTTTGACAGTGAGACAGGTTTTATAACTAGGTATTGAGGGTAGTTTATATGTTACTACATCTCATCTCTTCCATCTAGATTTTTAAAGTAGTGACATGGTTTTCTTCTTATCCTTCCTGCTCATATCTTATATGTTTTAGGACATTAATATTTCTGGAGGATATTTATTCATGTTCTCTTTTAGAAACAGCCCCATGGTCTTTCAAAAATGCTGGAAATGGTGTGTGGGGCTGAGTAAATCTCTCTTCAAAGCTCCATGATTTAATCCTATGATCCAATTGAGTGGGAGCAGTTGACTTCTCACTGTCTGTCTTTTTTAGTTCTCACTATAATTATAGGGGGGTAATTACCCCCCATTGTAACATACACACTTCCTGTGAATCTGCTCAAACTGATATGTACTAGAAAGAAAATAAGCCATTTTAGGCCTCTGGTAAGACCTCCTTTAATCAGAGCTATGTTTTTGCTTGTCCCGGCATTCAAAACCTCACAATTCACTAAAAGCCCTCACTTTATTTTGCAAAATGCTTCTGACCAGTTGGACACTGGCTCATCATTTGATTCAAACCAATGACCTAAGTCTCAAGTGCTCCATCTAGTAGACCTGCATAATCATCCAGCTTCCTACACATTGTCCATTTTAATTAAGGGTGTGCTCTACCCATTAGAGAAAGTTTATGAGCCAGAGGCTGAACTAATTTGTTCATGTACCAATCCCCAAAATGGAGCTTTAGCACCTCAAAAGAATAGGAATAATAATAACAACAATAATAATAATGAAAGTTGGGTTGCCTTGAACACCAACCTCCTGCTAAGTGCCCTTTCTCTATTTGAATTTCTTGCTAATTCAATGCCATTAAAATAGATTCTCTTAAAGACTCTGTTCTGTCAAACACAAAAAAGAGAGATGTATGGAGTGTGGGATTTAATTATCACTGCTTTCTATCTCCAAATGTGAGTTTTTCTGAGTAATAATTGCCCAAGTTTGTCTTCAAAAGGCATTTTAATAGTGCTAATACTAGTAAATATTGCTCATTTTGATACTGATGTTCTGTTTTAATGGTTCCCATGGTTTCTAAAAGTCATTTCTTATTGTTTTACTGTAGAAAGAATCTTACTTTAATTATGTCATAATTGTTTGGAAGCCATAGAATCTTAATTAATGCCGGTGGCTTCAAGGCACAAACCAAATGTAGAGTTTGTATTCATGTTTGTTTCTTCAGCTCTTCCTGCCTGAGAAAAGGCCCCCCATGAGCTTTTCAAACTACAGACATTCATGGATGTTTTTAAAAGAATGGTTATGTCATTCTTTTAGGTTTTTTTAAGTCAGATTTTTCTCAGCTTCACCTCAGATTTTAAAGGTTAATAAGCAATCAACATTCTATCTTTGCAGAGAAATCTTTATCACGAGATTACAGTTGTTCACTCTCCACGGTAAGAGCAGAAACCCCCGATTGCTTGTTAGGTGGGATGGGATGAACTCCAAATGTCTTCCCTTGGAATTCCATGACTGCAACAAACCAAGTGTACTGTCGTCTCCTGAAAAAATCGCTCCAGTTAACATACAACCAACTGGTTGACTTCATACTTCCCTACGAATGCATTTGCTCATGCTCTTCCCACTTCCCAGAATCTTATCATGTCCCAGTTCAAATCCCAGAACCTCTCCCGCCATATTACACTCAAGCACAAATGACTGTACTCCACTGGTTAGACTCCAGGAGTCACAGCTTGACTTCATATTCCATATACATTCATGGTTCTTTTATCTTTTAAAATCACTCCAGAGAAGACCATATCTAAAAGCTTTTGGGTTTTCTATGGCATTTTACATAAGAATTTGCTTGAAGCTGATTCCCTTAAATATTGGTTTAGTGATTGCTTATGGACTTTTCCCTGAGGACCTGGCAAGTTTTCAAAGATACATCTAGAAAACTGATCCCTGCTTGATATCAAAGAATTAGCATAGAAATTCAATCTCTTAGAAGCAGAAAGCTGGAAGTGACTTAGAGATTGCATTTTTGTACATTTAATAGAAAGAGGAAACTTGTGCCCAGAACATTAAATTGTGTTTCCCAGGGTCCCACAACTAGTTAGTAGCAGAGCTGTAACTAGATCACAGGTTTCCTGAGTCTAAGTGTTCAAGTTTTCCCTTGTAATTTTCACAAGTATCACATCAATCACTTTCATTTAGCTATTCCAAATAGCCATCTGATTGTCTTAGTCACATCCCCATTATGCATGCTAGCTGGTACACAAGGAATAGCTATATGGAAACCATTGCTAATCTAACATCTCATTTTCTCTTTAGTTTCAATCTCCTACACAAACTGAGATTTGAATAACAACAATTCATTTATCTGAATTGATTTGCAAAAGGTTTTAGGTTTTCACTCAAATGGGGAGGGAAGTTGTGCCTGAGCCCCTGAGGAGTGGGAGAGGGAGTGCAGGAATAAAGTGAAAATGGAGAGGGCAGCAGCATGACTTCTGAACTTGGTTCAGCTCTGTGACCCATTGCCTGAGTATGGCCAGTAATGATATTGATGTCACATGAGGAAACAGCAACCCTGTGGAGGTCAAGATCAGAAATGTTGATTAAGTGTGACAGAGAGGGACTATCTCCTCATTCTCTTAGAAAATAGCCCAGATGAGGAGCTATACAATTCAGTGACTTTTGAAGTGGCAGAAGGTGGTGTTCATAGTCATGATTAACCGTGTTAATCATGGCAGGAGTGAGGCCCCCTTCAATGTTCCTCAGACATACAACATGACTTGCATGAGCTAGACTCAGAGTGGCAGGAAGGACTTGACAGACATCACACAGTGTTGTAGCAAACTGAGCAGGCACTATGAGAACTGCAGCTGTAATTTAGGAGACATTTCAGGGGGTTGGATGTGGAGGCATTTCTGATACCCCTCTTCTGATGACCTCCTTCTACCCACAGGTCTGAGACACTTAGGAAATGGTATTACACCTTATAATAAATATCCAAAACTGTACTGAAGAGTTTTGCTCGACACTGAGAGCAGAGCAGCAGCAGTGGTCAGTTTCTTCTTTTTAGTTCTCCAATGACCTGTGTTGTTATTATGGCAATATTAATTGTTACCTTAATCTGCCACTTGAGTCTATGTCAGCCTGGCCAGTCTGTGGGTGGGTGTGGCTCTGGAATAAAGGAATTTCCTGAACTTATAAAGAGTCCTTTTAGTCCAGCTGGGATGGCTCAATGGTTGAGCATTGACCTCTGAACCAGGAGGTCACAGTTCGATTCAGTGGTCAGAGCACATGCCCGGGTTTGGATTTCAGGCTCGATCCCCAGTGGGGGAGAGGGGTATGCAGGAGGCAGTCAATCAATGATTCTCTCTCATCATTGATGTTTCTATCTCTCCCTCTCCTTTCCTCTCTGAAATAAATAAAAATATATATATTTTTAAAATAGCCCTTTAATTATCATGCCCCAGGCCTCTACTGCTGTATTTGTGACCCTAGAACAAACACTTTAGTTAAAATGAATAAAAGATTTCACAGATAGAAATTCTATCATCATAATTGCTATAGTCAATGTAAGTCACTGGCCAGGATGAGTATTGAAAATTGCTGGTACATAGGATGGTATCTGAATCAACTTTGGGGAACAGGTATATGAGAATTATTATGAATGCATTTCTGGACTCTCTTTCCTCATGTTTACCATCCATTATCTGCTTTTGTTCTGGTTCATGCTGTTCTTTTTATAATCCTTTTTTAAAAAATACAAAATCAATACAACTTTAATTACAAAAAACCCATGGTGCCTCTTGAAAAACAGAACAAACAAAAAGGGGCATTTGGAAAAGGGGCTCGTGATCTGAGAAGCCTGACCTCAGGCCATCCTATTTCTGAGGGGTGATGTGGTTGATCTGTCGGTCCCATTATAATGATTTACACATCCATATCTGGCCCCTTTTGTTCTCCAGCAGGCTTTGTGTATGGCAAATGGGGAATTGCATACCAACCAGGGGTTTGACATTTACAATTCTTTGTAGCATAAGATAGAGTCACATCTGGGCAAACATTGTCCCTGGTGGTTAGTGGCTCATATCATCTGTGCATAGTCTGGCTGCCAAAATGATGAGCACTCATTAGAAATGTCCCATTTACTCTCAGAGCCAAATAAAGCACAAAGTAATCTAAAATGAACATTCACAGGGTGTGTGTATGTGTGTGTTCAATTTGTGCTGGCTTCTTCCGGGGGCATAAGGCAGCTTGTTGTTGTTTTTTTTCTTTGAATATTGTTTATCTCAGTGGTCTGAATCAATGTGTGTGTAACAGTGTAGAAAAGCGAATCCTTGATTGTGTGCCTCAGCCTGAGTGGAGGGGCATTATATGAAAGAGCCAGATGAAATTCTTTTGCCGATTTTTAACGTGTATATACTACACATTAAATTAAAAACTTTGTTTACTACTTGACACAGCCTCAAGTTTATAAAGAGCCCTGGGGACAGTTTTCATGAAAATGAGGCTTTCTCTGAGCAACTGGACTTTTTGTTTAATTTGGTTATTTGTCTGGGTTACATTTTCTGCAAATTAAGTACCTGATCATGAATCCATCTTTAAGTTGGCTCTTAGGAAGATAACACACACAACAACCAATCTAAAACATTCTAGAGAACTTTATAGCAAACACATTAATCTCATTCTTGAATTTATCTTATTCTCTACCATGATTTTATGCCTTCCTAATTTTTAACTTCTTTGTGCATTTATGTTGCAGAATAATGAGCAATTTGTTAGTCATTCCTTTTTGGAACAAGGTATATATAAATACCTAAGACAAATAAAGTAAAACAAAATAAAACTAGTCTTTTACCTCAAGGAGCCCATAAATTACTTGTGGAGACCGTATAAATTTAGAGAAAGATAAAGATATAAGGAGGTCTACACTAAGTGCCAATACATTGTAGACATTTAAAGCAATAGTACCTGCAAGGATGGGAGATTAATCTGGGTTGTAGGACTCAGGGGAAATTAATAGCTGAGATGGAATCTAAATACCGGATCTCTAGTCAGTTATATAATCCTGAGTGGGACAGGAAAACCCAGCCATGAAACTACACATGACATAACTGAGTAAGGGAGTATGCTCCTTGCTAGGCAGACTGAGAAAGTTAGAGGTCTTAAATATTCAGAATTTCTTTTGTCATTCTCATGGTCTTCACTCAGACCCTCCTTGGCCTTATTTTAGACACAATTTCACACAATTGTTTTTGTTTTCTCAGCTCACAGCAGATTAGCAGCAGTAGGAACTCTGAGGACTTGAAATGATAGCGTGATGACAGTGGTGGAGAAGCAAAGAGCAGAGACACAGAAATGGGACTCCTAAGTTTGGAAGCCCAGGGACATAGGATAAATACATCTCATACCCCAGAAGCCCTTAATGCAGCATTCTCCACATGCCAATACATGATTTTGTAAGAAATGACTTTTTTTATGTGATTAAATCAACTTAGGATAAGAAGATAGGTCACGCCCTAACTGGTTTGGCTCAGTGGATAGAGCGTTGGACTGCGGACTGAAGGGTCCCAGGTTCAATTCCAGTCAAGGGCACATGCCCAGGTTGCGGGCTTGATCCCCAATAGGGGGCATGCAGGAAGCAGCCAGTCAATGATTCTCTGTCATTGTTGATGTTTCTATCTCTCTCTCCATCTCCCTTCCTCTCTGAAATCAATAAAATATATATTTTTAAAAAGAAGATAAGTCATATTGAAAAACATAAAATAATTAGAAATTTTTCTAGACAGATAACCAATATCCCCCAACCCAATTCCACTGGCATGTTCAACCACCATCCTTAATTCCATCACTATTATGATGAGAATGTTTTCAAAGCCACTTTTCCACAGTTGCATTCCTTATACCCCAAGGTAATTTTATACAGATGGTTATTTTTAGCTTCTGATTCTTTCAGTTTTATGGTCCTAAAGCTCTGGTCTCAGCTCTCAGTTGATGGGGGCTAGGCCAGGGAGAGGACTTAGGCCACCACCTCACCTCATGCCTCCAGTGCTGACACATTATTGTTGAATCAAGCCTTCTTTCCAAGGAAAAGTTTCTGTTCCTTATGTCTTCTGTCTCCAGTTGTCCACCTTAGGCCACATTTCTACAGATAAACAAAGACATAAGAATTGATCTTTGGATTGGGCAACCTGGTTGCCATTGGCCACCTTGTCAAGAACAGTTTGGGGCATGTTGGAGATGACTTTTCTCAAAGTAGCATAAAAGTAGATGCATAAAGGACATAAAGGCAGCACTAGAGACAATGTTTTGAGAAGTTTTGCTTAGAAGGGAGAAGAGAAATGGGACAGTAGCTAGAGTGGGATGTAACTGATATGAGGCTTCTTTTGTCACCGTTGTTACTGGTTTTTGTTTTCTTTTTTTTTTTTATCTTATTCTTTTTTTTTAATTTATTTTTTTTTATTACAAAGGGTGTTACATATGTGTCCATTTCCCCCCCCTCCCAAGACAGTCCCCTAGCCTCCCCTATCCCCCAGTGTCTTATGTCCATTGGTTATGCTTATATGCATGCATACAAGTCCTTTGGTTGATCTCTTACCCCCCTACCTCCCGTCCCCGAACCCTCCCCGGCCTTCCCGCTGCAGTTTGACAAACTGTAATATGTCTTGAGATGGATGGAAATGATCTAACAGCAAGGAGAAAATTGTTAGTACAGAAATAAAGCCTTTGAATATGTGAGAGGGATCTAGTGATAAGAGGGAGAACAAAATGTGGAGCTACAAAAACATGCAGGCAAGGACTAGCTGGGGTAGAAGTCAGCTTCTCAGAGGGCTGCCTGTACAAAGCTTCCCTCTGGTCTTCTCTGGTCTTCTACGAGAGATGCCTGAGTGGTCACATAACAAAAAAAAAAAAAGAAAAAGAAAAAGGATGGTAATTGAACTTTGCACATCTTGGGATTCCAGTTGACACAATTTTATCAAGTTAATTTTATTGCTACCAAAGTCTATTTTCAAAGTCTCTCCCAGAGAATGAAAAAAAAAAAAGTTTAAAGAAATAGAGCATGCTGGAATGAGAAAGCAAAGGAGATTAATGGGCTCATTTTCTTCCTTTTTGTAAATACAGTTTGAAACCCTACCCAAAACAACCCAGACTGAAAATAAACTGGAGTACCAGAAACTCAGACTGGCAATTCAGCTGTCATTTAAAGAACAGTCCCCTGGCATTACTAATGAGGGTCAGGGCACTCACGTAGAGAAATAAGGATTGAAGAGGGAAGAAAGAGGAGACAAGAAGGCAAGAAGGTACTGGGAGGAGAGGGAGAATGAGGTAGGGAAGAAAGTTTTAGGAAGAGAAGACTAGTTGGGAAGAAATGGAGAGAAAGGGTAAATAGCCAAGAGGGATAGAAAGAGATTTTGTTATAAACTGTTATCATTCCTTTCTCCACACTTGCCAATCAGTGCAGCAACATGCTGTTAGATTAATATGTAGCAGCAGCCCAACCTCACAGAGTCATGCGATGTTTCAGTCTGGTGTCTCACTCCCCAGATATAATCACTACGCAAAATAAAGACACATGAATAATGTTGGTATTTTTGTTAATGGAGAGTGCCTTTGAGTTTGGCTCAGAGACAATGGCCCGTGGTTGCATCTGATTATAACTCATCTCCGTGGGGGTAGAGAGAACTGTTGTAAATATGTGAGAAATTATGAGCTTCTTTACCAGGATGAACTCTGTGATTATAATGACACTTGGCATTTGCACATTTTGTAGCCTTTCTCATCTGAAAATAATGGAGCTACTTTTATATTATAACTAGATGTGTGTGTGTGTGTGTGTGTGAGTGTGTGTGTGTGTGTGTGTGTGTGTGTGTGTGATCCCTGTTCCTTTTCTCTTTTTTCTGCATTTCTTTCTTCCTTCCTCTTCCCTCTCTGACTACCTCCTTCCTTCTTTTCTTTTCTTTTCTTTCTTTCTTTTTTTTTTTAAATAAGAGGCAGCTATTTGGAGTATTATCAAGATAGCTAAAAGGTCTATGGAGAAAGGCAGTCTCAGAATTTGAGCTAATGTGTTAGGAAGCAGAAGGAACGCAATAGGTATGGCTGTTAGCTCTCTAGGAGAAACTGGCTCGTGTTTGAAAGTTAGTCTAAAAGTGTCTCCAGAGTCCAAAGATTTTTTGGTTCCCTGAAGGTAAATCCATCCCTACTTCCAAAGAGTTTCCAATATGGCTTAACTTGAGAAATAATGAAAGGCTCCTAATCCGTCTCATGCAGTATTTGGGATGCACTTATGTTAAATTGTACTTTGTTGTTTTTCTGAAATTCAAACTTAACTGATGGCCTATATTTTTATTTGCTAAATCTGTCAATTCTACCACAGCTACATCCCAGTGGGCTAAAACAGAGTACAGAATTGGACTGTCCACAGGTTAAAAATTGACCGTTGGGCCCTGAGCGGTTTGGCTCAGTGGATAGAGCGTCGGCCTACGGACTGAAGGGTCCCGGGTTCTATTGTGGTCAAGGGCATGTACCTTGGTTGCAGGCACATCCCCAGTAGGGGGTGTGCAAGAGGCAGCTGATTGATGTTTCTCTCTCATCGATGTTTCTGACTATTTATCCCCCTCCCTTTCTCTCTGTAAAAAATCAATAAAATATATATTTTAAAAAAAATTGACCTTTGGGCTGCTCCTTAACTAGTGCATGCTGATGGTCTCTGATCTTCCATATGCTAGACTGTGATCATCAGAGCTGCCTTCTGCCTCCAGCTTGATGCTCCCAGGGTTGCCTATTGGCACCTTGGCCTCCCAATCAGGGAATCCTGCAACTCATCATCCTGGGTTTCCTAGACTGGCCCTGCAGCCAAGTAACTGGAGCAAAGTATGCAAATGAGTGAAGAAGATGGGCTTCTAAAAATCTTCATTAGCTGCATAAGCAATGGCCTTTACTCACAAGGTTGTTAGAATGGCAAACCTCTTTGCAAATGTTAGAGGCATAAAATAACGTTCCATGACTGGTACCCTGATGTAAAACAATTATTGGCAAATTGTTTTGGGGAGAAAAAATTTGAAAGAAAATGTTGACATTTGCTTACTTGCTCACTGTAGAGTTTAGTCTCATAGGCCCTAAAACTCTGACGACTGTCTTTTCTTTCCTAGTCGCCCTGCCTTCATCTCCCCTTAAGAATGACCCAGTTTACCTTGTCTCGGGGTAAAGCTTAGTTTGGGCAGTCAGCCGATGTCTTTACTATTCAAAATTGCTGCAGCAGCTGCATTGCAGTCCCCTGCTCAGCAAGCAGGTTCCTGGTCAAGTTCAAAAAAGGAACCAACCCTTCATTTGTGGGATACTGTGTTGAAGTCAGACTTCAGAGACATGGCTTTGTGCAGCCTCCTGGGACTCAGCTAGGTTTGAATTGCCGTGACCTCTGTGCCCTTACAACATCACAGAAAACACCATCACGGTGCCCACTAATTGGTCACCTTGATGTCAGTCCCAGCATGGAGATCAAGGACAGAGCCGGTCCTGGAAAGTGAACTACACACGCTCTCCGAGGTGGTCTCTACAGGTCAGGCTAGCATCCTGCTGAGAGCACAGTGCGAGGGAACCTTACCCCAGGACTACTTGAAACATGGCTGTGCTGCACGTGAACAAAGGACAGGTGGCCTCACGCATGACCCTTTCCTTGCTACCCACTAAGTCCAAATTGTCAGCCTTTCACACCTATTATGCTTCCATTATCTGTGAAAAATACTAAGTGCCATGCCCTGGATGTAACATGCACAAAGCAGATGCCTGAAATTAGTTTCTGCTCATTGGTTTTAAAAATTATTAAGAATACTTTATTTTTAAGGTAGCAAATCAATCAAGAATTGATGGGGTATTACATACAGGTGCATTTGGGAAGCTCACTGGAATAATAATCAGGGTTTTTTTTTTGTTTTTAGAACCTAAATGCAATGTGTTTTGTGAATAACTTACATAGTAGTAAAAACAGTGGGGAAAAAACATAGGAAATAACTTGAATACATCTTTCTTTTATTTCCCTTAGGTTGAATACATTTGTGGGTTACTATTCTCACCCATTTAAAGCAGGTGTTTTCGGTGGTGGGAATGACTAGAATGAAGTAGAGATTCTAAATTTCTAATCAAAAAAGAAAAAAAAAGTGATAACCACTGCTGAGGGTAAGATTTATTAAAAGTGCTTTATTCTGTGGTTCAATTTACCAAATGAAATATTGTATGGAGTCCACTTAGGTAATGTAAGATTTTCTCAAAGTGTCCTCATCTTCCTCTGCTCCCAGTGCCAGGCCCAGTAGCCTCTGGAGGATTTATTTCTGTCCTTAACCTGGGGACCAGTGCTGCAGGAGTGGGAGACAAATATTAGAACAGGAGACACTTGATTCAATTAAAGGTCTAGACATTCACAATCATCTCAAGAACTGACCCGGAACTCCGAAGGACAGAAACCACCGAAAATAGTAAGTACCAAAGTCTCAGATGCCCCGTTAAAGGAGGAAAAAGTGTAAGCTTTCTTCCACAGACCGAAGAGGGGCCCACAGGGCCTCTGCTCACCTTTGGAGACAAAAGTAGTTAAAGATCTTTTGAGTGACTTAGGGAAAGCAAAACCTTTGGGAGTTGTCTGGGTACGGTATGCTTCTCCTTTAGGGGTTTCCATATGCTGGGAGTGGGTGAGAACCAGATGGAGGGGTGGAGCAGCGGTTCATTGGACAAATCCAGATGTGGGGGGCAGAAAACCCAGCTGCTACGTGGCGTTGAATGGATGGGCAGGTCATATAGAAATGGAGGCACTGTGTGTATGTATTACTGATTCATGAGAAAACAGAGACATTTTAAGGAAAGATTCTTTTCCATGGACCTGATACAGGATTAAGGAGCTCACTAAAGCAAAATTAGGAGAAATAATTCAGGAACTAGGAGGAAGCGTCAAGTCAGTTATCAGTATTCTAAAGAATCGGCCTAAACGTAAGAATTAACTTTTCTGTTTCTCTATCACCGTAGTGTGGCCAGCGATCAAAAAGCTAAGGAGAAGTCCAGGCAAAAATAAGGAGGGAGGGGGACAGGCTGAAATAGCAATCCAGAAGTAGCTTGTGCCTGCCTTTGTCCACCTGGGACCATGGCAAAGGGTCAGCATCAGTGTACATGATTCTGCATATGAGCTAGTAAAACCTGGCTGGGAGCAAGACACAGGGAATATGCTCAAAGGTTCCCTCCCTAAATCTCAAACAAGCGACAGACTGCAATGATGTCTAATCGCCTCACTTGCTTAACTAGTTTAACTAGCTTTTTAAGTACCTTTCTGTCTCTATCCTTCTGTGATAACAGATTCAAGAAGGAGCCTGAGAGAGGGGAATAAAGAAACACTCGAGGAATTGTTTTGTGGTATGACTTCATTCGCAAAGGGACTTGGAGTTCCAACCTTAATAAAAGCTTAGGTAACTTCCAGGATTGTGGGAATAAAATCAAGGGGCCTGAGGGCTAAGTCCTTGTTTCTCATGCAAGAGGACTATTGAGGGTTCATCATCTCAAATGTGAACTCCGCTGGGTAATCAGTCATCCCCATGGTAACCCAGCAACTTTTAATTGTCTTTAATTAAGGGGCCACAGAGGCAATCAACTACATTTCTAGCACATTAATGAGGGAGGCATGAAGTGCAAAATGGCTGCCAGCGGTAGACGGTGCTTATGAAAACGAGGAATCCTAGCAGAATTTCTAAGGGAAAATATGATAGGTGATGCATTCATGACTCTGCAGGGTCTAGGGAACCCAGACTGAAGAGGTGCAAAATAAGAAAAAATCAAAAATGTCTGGGAAAAAAAAGAATTATGAGGAATAAGTAATAGAGCAAATAGTATCTTTTCTGTTAAATTATTTTTAAAAATAGAATATAATGTGCATTTGGGATTCTTAGACATTAAAGACCAAAAAAGGACAAAGTGAGCTAGTTAAATGAAACTACGGAGTAGCTTTGCCATACGCCTGATATTGAATTACAAAGTAAAATTGGAAAATATAATTCTGATAGCTTGACTACTTTAAGTACCGTATTTGACGGCGTATAAGACGACTGGGCGTATAAGACGACCCCCTAACATTTCCACTCAAAATACAGAGTTTGTTATATACTCGCCGTATAAGACTACCCCCTCTTCCGCACACCTTCCACACACCAAATAAAAGGTAAAACAATATCAGATTTGATTTTAACATTTTAATTTATATTCAAATGCTTATGACATGCAGGAAAACTGTTACAAGGCTGTATGTAATCAAACATATACATAAAACAGTGCAAGTTTATTACTGGTAAACATACCGGTAATTCACTAAAGAAAACACACTCTATAGACTGGTACCATAGATGCTTCTCAGGAACACAGGCAAGCAGCCCACAACCTAGAGGGACTGTCAATGATAGAAGTAAGAT
>NW_006292687.1:4656154-4657502 GCF_000327345.1 Myotis davidii | reverse complement strand
AAAATCGCATAACAGCCGAGCATACACCCAGCAGCGCTGCTGATGCCTGAACGGTATGTGGAATGAAGTGGGCGGGCATCGGGAGGCCACTATGGCATGGGGCAAGCACTATGGGCAGTCTATCTGAAGTGTACCTGGCGTATAAGACGACCCCCCACTTGGAGGCATATTTTTCAGGGCCAAAAAATCGTCTTATACGCCGGCAAATACGGTAGCTTTTTCTCTGATTATGACATTGCATATTAACCACTTTAAAAAACCCACAAAAATATAGCATTTACTACCTGAATATTTGTTTGCCTAATTACAAATGCCAATATAGCTTCATTTAGAGGGTGGGGCACCCTGACTCCTTGAGACAATACATATTTTCTTGCTTGGTTATTAGCACTTTCCCATGAGATATTTGTATGTAGCATATGCCTGTACCGACTTTCACAGTTGAAGAAAATGGGCAATAAGCTCAGCCTGGCTCTGGCCAGTGTGGTTCAGTGGGTTGGGTATTGTCCAGTGCACCCAAAGGTTGCAGGTTTGATTCCCAGTCAGGGTACATGCCTGGGTTTCAGGCTTGGCCCCCTGTAGGGGGTGTGCAGGAGGCAGCTGATTGATGTTCCAATCTCACATCAGTGTTTCTCTCTCTCTCTCTCTTCCTCTCGCTCTAGAAATCAATATATTTTTTTTAAAGATTCAGCCTGGGCCCTATTGACCAAAGTAGCAAAGGTCAGCCTAGACCTGTGGTCGGCAAACCGCAGCTTGCGAGCCACATGCGGCTCTTTAGCCCCTTGAGTGTGGCTCTTCTACAAAATACCACGTGGGGGCGCGCACATACAGTGCGATTGAAACTTTGTGGCCCATGCACAGAAGTAGGTATTTTGTGGAAGAGCCACATGTGGCTCGCAAGCTGCGGTTTGCCAAACCTCAGTTTGCCGACCACTGGACCATACATCTGTCTAGGATTCAGTGTTCTTACTATCACATGTGGCCCCAGGCAGGGATACCACTTACACACCTGCTGCTTCCTCTCAGCCTTTCTGAGCATTCAGTGGGTAGTCAACACATATTTTGACCTAATTCAGAAAGAGTAACTTCAAATTAAAGACTGTGGTTTTGAAATGGAGCGAGAACGGAATCATTTTCACTAAGATTTAAAAAATATAAATATGCACTATAGGATTATTTATTTTCATGCTGGGGTCCAACCCCAGCAGGTCCAGGGGTCCCCAAAGGTGTGGACGGAGTCGGCGAAGAAGGAATGACATGGAGACAGCATTCAGTTGATCAGCAGCCTTGCCAGGATCTCTAGCCACAATCTCCAGCCAAGTTCTGTGTCCATGTTCTCTTGCTAGGT
>NW_006292687.1:4625149-4655993 GCF_000327345.1 Myotis davidii | reverse complement strand
TTAAGAGGTTTTATTCCCTCCCTAACTTCAGGGGAAAATCCCTACCTGGGGAAACAACCTTTCTCGGAGAGGTGACCTTGGTTAAAACACATAGTGCCAAGAAGGTGACCAAACGTATTAAGAACAGTATGCCATATATGCCAGGTCCCTTGAAACAGCAAGGATGGACCAGATCCCGGCATTTTCATTCACAATCTCATTAAAATAATCTTAAACCATATTGTTGAAGTCATATCCAGTTCTTTGCTAGGTGGTGTAAGGAAAATTTGGAAGAAAAGACGTTTAGGAATAAATAATTACTCGGGTCTAGACTGCTCTCATTCTTCACAAGGAGATTTCCCCCAGCCTTTCTTGTACATTCCTCCCCACTGACAATAAGGCTTGCTTGCTCTGGGAGCTGACCCTTACAGTTAGACATTTCGGTTAATACTCACACCCACCAATCAGTTCACAAAAATCTGAAGTCAGCCACTATGTGCAAATCCAAGTCCTTTAACAGAAAAAGAGGTACAAAGCAAGTCCTGTTCTCAAGGAGTTTATGGCTTATTTGGGAGGTAAAGCCCACACAGGAAAAAATTAAAAAAAATAAAATAAAACAACACTAACAAAGCCGATGAGGCCATGGAACAGGATTTATTTATTTTTTTTTTTTAGACTTATCAGGTGCTGATAGAACCTGCTTGAAATTTTCAGGCATTCATTTCATTATTTTCATAACAGTCTGGGATGTAGAAATGATTATCATTCACATTCACATCAGAAGTGAATACAATCAAGTTTATCTTCAGCTCAAAACTCTCCCATAATTGATCTACTAAAGCCAGTAATTGCAGCGTTCTCACAATGGCTACAAAGCCCATTGGGTGGGATCCTGTCTCCCTCTTCTACATCCTTCCTAAGCCCCTACCTCTTGCCCCTCATCTCCTACCACTCTTTCCTCAGTCCCCTTGCTCTGGATACATTGACTCCTTAATTCACCCAGAGGCATATCAAGCGTGCTCCCATCTCAGGCTCTGCTGCTTCCAGGGCTCACCCACACTGGCTTTCTTCAAGCCCTTCAGTTCTCTTCTCAGACCACACCTTGTCAAGAAGACCTTTGAAAACTTCTCTAAAGGAAACTGCAGGCTCCACCCTAGTAGTTAATCCCTATACCTGGCTTTTCCTTTCTCCAAAACCTTCTCATGTTGGCATATATTTAGATGTGGATCAATCTGTTGCTTCTCTCCCTGGGCTAGCAGGAGCTTGGTTTGGTTCACTATGTCTTCCCACCATCTAGGGTAGAAACTAGCATTGAAGGGGCTCCAAAAATATCTGTGGAATCATCTGGACAAGGAAAGGAAGGCTTCAAGTGTTTCGGTAATTAGCCCAGCCGCAGCTCCATGGTGGAAATGGGGCAGATCTCCATCTTTAATGACGCCTGTCTGGGTGATCTTTGAGGAAGAAAGACCACCTCAAGCTGTGGGTAAACAGATCACAGAACTTAGACACTTAGAGTTCTGCCTCTAAACTGAAATTCTGACAAATGTGAAAGAAGGCACGAGGTTATTTATAGTAGATCCACATTTTTTAAAATGATTAGTCTCCAAATACATCAATTCATTCACCAGGTATTCTGTATGTACTCAGTGGTTGGCATTGCAGACAAAGTTATTTTCTTCTTCTTTCCTCTGGGAGATAGGTAGATATATGACAGGTAGGTAGGAAGGTAGGTAGAGAGATGACAGAAAGACATACAGATAGACAGATAGCAGGTAAAATTATTTAATTCTGTTGTTCTGGTGTTCTCATCTCTAAACCCAAGTATTCCACTTCATGCATCCTTCTAGGACCCTAAAAACTGCTACTTTATAGATATTTATCCAATGAAACCTCAAAGGAACCAAAACTACCATTTTCTCAGATCATTACTACACTCTCAGTATCCAATAAACAAATTGACATTAAATGTATTACTATTTTTGCCTGGCCTGGGTAGCTCAGTGGTTGAGCATCAACCTATGAACCATGAAGTCACAGTTCAATTCCCCATCAGGGCACTTGCCTGGGTTGCAGCTTGATCCCCATTGTGGGGGTGTAAAGGAGACAGCCAATCAGTGATTCTCTTTCATCCTTAATGTTTCTATATCTCTCTCTTTCTCTCCTTCTTCTCTGAAATCAATAAAAATATATTTAAAAAAAACGTATTACTATTTTACGTTTCCAGCAAAACTTGTACGTTTAGAGAGCTCCTGAAAAGATAGCAGTAATGAAAGAAATTGCAGTGGTGTTTTGATCAAAGACGAGACCTGTAGCCCTCATATGGTACTAGTGGGTTGTTCTGAGCTCGACCTAAACACAAAGCTGGCTTTGGCCTGGCAGGTAAACAAAAGCGAAAGGAAAGGATGAAAATGGACTGTATGGCTTACACGAAGATAATTTTCTGCTTCTGTTCCCTTCCCCTTTTTTTGTTTTTCACTTTCTATCAATATTCTTTCCTCTACAAGGAATAACCCCTCACATGCACTAAAAAAAAATGTCATTTTTGAGTTTCTCTCTGGGATAGTTTGACAAATGTCCAGGCGGCATGGGGAGCACACACCTCTGTCTTTCCAGGTGGCTTCACAGTGAACCAGAAAGAAAGCAGCGTGTGCTCTGTCAAGACAGAGGGTATTGTGACAAAATATAATACAAATGTGTAACAATGGCAGCAATAATGGTCCTATGGAGTTAGTACTATTTCTTTTCTGGTTTTGGATGTTCAATTCCTGTTTACTTAGAAATTACTTTGAAAGACTATGGAAATGTAAGTAAAAAACATGGAAGTATAACTTTTTTGTTTCTTTAACTTCTCTCAGTTAATTAAAATGGGGACTCTGCTGTTTTCAGCTTAAAAAAATAGCCAATTGAAATTTAATTAGTCTTTTTTGCTTTAGCAGGCATGCCCTGATGCTAAATTAATAATCAGTTGTAAGCACTTCCGGTCAGAGACTATTATGACTTTCAATAAAATTCAACCTAGGACCACATGGCAGATAAAATGACAGTGCTCAGATAAGAATAACAACTGTGCCATAAATAACAAAGGGTTAAAACCTGTCTCTGCCCTCTCTCTCCCACTCTCTCCCCCTCCTCTGGTTCTCTCTAACAATTACAGAGAGACAGGAGGCTCAAGTGTATTCTAGGACCAGTAGATGTTATAAATCAAATTAATTACTTTTGCCCCAAACTGTCCTCGGTGGAGGATTTTTGGCTACTGGACTGTTAATACCTCTTTACTTAATCACTGTCCTATAATGCCGTCCCCCTGGTAGAAGAGATGAACTGGAGAAATGGCAATCTTTCCACCTTTCTCAAGGCCCCACGAGACCCTGATTTACAAGGTGAAATTGTTATGTATCATCCAGCCAGTCTGCCTACCGCTCAGAAGCCCCCGTTTTCCTTGGGAGCAGACTAGAACTCAGGGGAGTTGATGTGGTAGGTGCCTTTTAAAAACCTGTTTCTCTCTTACAACTGTACCTCTGCTTTTAATACATTGTGAATTTCTTTGGATGTTAAACCATATTTGATGGATATTCTATCTATCAAGACTTTGAAATTTCCATTTCTTTGATCAATTAGGATTCATCACCTCAATGGTTTACACCAATGGTCACACCAGATTAGTCCAGCTCTCAGAGATACCTGCTCAAGGACAAGGCTACATGGAAAGTAGTGTACTGAGTCAGGGATATTTGTTTACAAGAATTTGTCGGTGTGGCCACTTCCCTCTTCATGTAGGCAAGGCTGTCATTTCCAAAGGATAATGGAGAATGCCAGAGGAAGGTCTAGACAAAAAAATAAATCCTGGACATATTTACTACTCATATTTTAGATTATATTACATGTAATTTATTTTTTTTAAGTGAATGGCCTTATTTTTCTCATGAAGGAACGCTGAAGCTAACATTAAGAAAAAAGGCCTTCTCTGATTAAGTGCCACTGATTATGACGGGGGGGACTAAGACATATTGTGAATAAAAGGAGTACCTCATATTTGAATACAAGATATTCCGCACCCAATTCATACATACATACCAAAACCACCTGAGATCTGGCTGTATGGAAACAGCATTTATCAAGCCTGATCTCCAGAAGCCCATCCTGGCCTCTGACCTCAGGGCCTCCTTAGCTGGAGTGTTTTCCAAGCCCTGTGATCTGAGGAGGACATTTCTCCCTCAGGTCTTCTCCTCAGAGAAGGTTTTAGGAGAGAGCTTGCTAGATGTTTCCAGGAGTGGTGTCCTGAGGGCTCTGAGATTCTCTGTGGAGAAGAATCAACTTTAAAGACTGCAGTGCATTGTGGGAAATCACTAAATATTGGCATCTTTCTGTGAGTACTAATTTCTCATCTACTAAGAAGAGTAAAGTTAATAATTAGGAGTTGTGGGACCAGGGGCATATCATGGAATCACCTCACACCATGCCATTGAATGTAATGTACAATAATCATGAACATTGTTTAGCAGGGGTTTAGAAGACGGAGTTTCCTCTTAGGTTGTGTTCATTGTTTGTCTTTCTCTTTGTTCTAAAGGGTTAATGTCTGGAACATGGGTGATGAAGCGGAGGAGAACTCTTTTGCGTAGCAATATATAATTTAAAACCCCAGGGATTGTTTTTGGTCAGTTTCTTGCAATCTGCAAGATAATTTTTTTTCAATTTATTTGGAATTAGTCAAGTGCACTATTGAAAAGGCAGAGTGAATTGATGCTAAATAGTTTTTGGAAGATGTAATTGCCTGATGATTTGTAAATAGCCAAGCTTATCAAAAAAGTAATTTAAATGTTTTGCTGACAAGTTTGTTCAGTTTGGTATACTCTGTAAACTGGGGAGGCCAATTATTTGCCCACATTAACATGAGAATTCTCTTTGTTTGGCTAAGTGATTTGAGGGCCTAGGGTTATCTAGAGCTTTGGAATCTGAACTTTTAATGACCTGTTACCCAGCATAAACATCACTCATAGAATGATAATGCCAAAGTTTTTAAATAACTAAGCTTTAGACATCATTTGATTGTTTGCAATGTGTTCTTTATTGTATCCATGTCTATCTGGGAGATAGCAGGATCATGTTGTGTCCGTTTCCATGTACCCCCCATACCATGTGTGCTCTAAACTCCAAAGAGACCACTGTTCATCATATGAGAGAACTCTGACAAACACATTCATATAAACATGATAGGGGTTTGATCATTTTGATTATTTCATTCATAAAAGTAGTATAATAATTTTTTAAAAATAGGTATTTATCAGGTGAGATATTTGCTAACCACTTTATTGCTTTCTATACATTTTTTTCAACTCCCAGCAGCTCTGAAGGAAGAAACATGGTGTCCCTTAACACCATAAAGTAGATATTTCATAGCTGAATAAACTAAATTTTAATGTTGACTTGCTATGATAGTCCTATATAATAAAAGCCTAATATGCTAATGTCTGCTCATCTGGTCAGCCATTCAACTAATCAAAGCCCAATATGCTAATGATATGCTAAGGCCACTCTACCACTCACTATGACATGCACTGACCACCATGGGACAGACACTCTGACTGGTAGGTTAGCTTGCTGCTGGGGTCCGGCCAATGGGGACTGAGCGAGATGGGCCAGACACAACCTGGAGCCCTCCTGCGCTCCCTCCCCGGCTGGCCAAACTCCTGTATTCCTCTCTGACCCCAATAGTGCACTGGTGGGGTCCCTTGGCATGGCCTGAACTCTCTCAAAATCTGCAACCCCTCGGGGGATATTGGAGAGCCAGTTTCGGCCCGATCCTACAGGCCAGGCTAAGGAACCCCACTGGTGCAGGAATTCGTGCATGGGGCCTCTAGTGTTTTTAATAAGTCACCATGCTGAGACTTGAAACGTATGTGCTGACTGACCTCAGGTGTTAACCAGTGGGCAATATTGTCTTAAAACATTAAAAAAGCCCATAACCAACTCAGACAATTGTGCGTTTTCAGGATCTGGAATGGATACCTCTGGACATACCTAGTATTGATTCTAGAATTATTTTAGATCAGACTTAGGGAGAGCACTCTGGAGGGAGGGTTTAAAGCTGCATTTGCATATTATTTTACATAAATATTTTTAAAAAATTGGAATGGAGGTAGAGGGGCTGATGGAGTTTATAAGTTGACTGAAGATCCCATACCCACCAACCCACCCAGTATATTCCTTGTCAACACCAGTTATTATTAGAAGAGAGAATGAGCCACACTTCTGCTGCCAAACATCTTTGAGTCAGACTTACAGAAAGATGAAATATGTTTATTCCTTCTCCCAAGACTCTCAGAGGAGGTACTCATTAAGAATAGGATAATCTTATAATGTGCAGGAATATCTGGAAGGGAGAAGCTATTACTTCAATATGTGTATGAACATAGGAGTCTAGGTATGGAATCATTTGAATCACCTACTAGAGCCAGGGGTCCTGGGACTGTACCCAGGACAAGTTTAAGAAGAGATGGGATGACCTCATGTCAGGTCTTCTTGCAAAGAGTAGGCTAGCATGCAGCAGTATGAGAGAGGATTCAGAGAAGCCTGGGAGGAAAGAATAAAATGGAATAAGAGAAAGGAGTGCTGAAAAGTAGGGGGAATGTATTGAAGAGAAAAGTATGCCTGTTTTGTTTACTATCTTTCTTCAAAGGTAGCTCTGTTTCTAGGGTTTTCCTATATTTCAGTTAGATCTGGCTGCATAACCAGGACTTGGAATGTACCTGCAACAGAGAGAAGGAAAGACACCAGCTGGAGGTGTAGCAGGCTCACTGCTCTGCTGTTTTGTTCTACTGCATTGAATGAAATGAATCTTTTCAAACAGGTGAATTTTCCAACAGAAATGGCCCAAACAGCCTCAGCTCATTGAATAGAAAGTGTAATGGTGATCTAAACCTATTACCTTCAATGGAGTCTGTGACATTTTCTTCCAGCATATTGATTGGGGAGAGAGAGGGAGAAGGAGAGAGAACTTTTTCCTCCACTCATTGTTGCGTCAGTCATTGTAATGCTAGTCACAATGCATTAAAAAGCGTTCAGAATCAACAGAGCTGGCTCTTTTGAAGCAGGAGTAATAAATTATTTTACTGAACAGAATTAAAATGCTGTTTAAAATCTTATCGGTACACATTTTTAAATTTCTCACCCAAATTTCTCTCCTCCCCTACAAATCTCAAAAAATTCTTAATTAACAGTTTTCAGCAAGAACACATATTTTTTATCAAAGGGTCTGGCATATTTTTTGCAGTGAAAAACTGCTAATGCCATCTTTTGAAAATGTCCTCCTTCTTACTAATGCTCATTTCGAAATAATCTGCAATTATAGTTGAGAAATTTCAATTTTATTTAAATGAATGCGGACAGTAATAACTTCGGAAGGGTAGAAATGCTTCTCTTTTTTTTGTTTTGGTGGTTTCTAGGCATCTGTTGTGTTACTGTTCTTATTGCATAACACAGTCTCTGCAGGGAAAAAAAAATGGAATCAAATCCAGCCTCGTTATATTGAAGTGTCACTTGTGCGAAGGTAGTAATAGTGTTCTATTAGGATACGATGGAAATATCCCAATTTCATTGACAATAATAAGCAGATTATTCATGGAGCTTGTGGGGATATGGAACTTTTAACAAACCCCTAATTTTCAGGTAAATAGTATTCACTATTTTCCATGAACTACTAATATTCTTTATATGGCACAAGCATTTATAGGTAGGAAACACTATCATGAATTTCAAAGGAATATACAATAGCAACCCTATCATAAATAGATGAGAGATGCATGGAAGTTCCCTGGTAGGAAGGTACCTGCTGAATTATCTTTATTAATAATGTTATTAACTTGTATTGAACCCATTTGTTTAGGTTTTATCTTAATTAGGTCCATTCAACACCTTGTCTCTAATATTTATATGTACTTTTTCTTTGTCTCAGTATAAACCTATTGCATTTCATATTATCTGACTTTTATAATCTTGCCTATTACTTACAAGCAGTCTGCTGCTACAGTTGTTCCTAGGTGTTTTCATAAACTAATTTAACATCTGTTAGCACTATATAATAGTATCAACCTACAAATGGACAATAGAAATTAGCATTGTTGAAAATTATCATGTAGATTGACATAGTTACATTAGTAATTGTAGGATCCACTCCATATTTCATGGTAACTTGATGAACAATCAGTTTTATCTGGCTGATTTTCTTTTCAGTATTGAATGAAATCTACATTCGAATGTAACTGCATTTAAGGCAAGAGATTATACAAGCTACCTGTGTAGTAAATTAATTTATAATTGTGCTGAATTAAAGACTTCACATAGATAATTCAGGAAAATTAGTTTCTAGTATAGAAATAAAGACTCACTCAGTAGACAGGTGAAAATTGAAAGGACTTTTGAGATGTTGCTTTGTCATTTTGGTCTCCCTAGGCCAGGGGTGGGCAAACTTTTTGACTCGAGGGCCACAATGGGTTCTTAAACTGGACCGGAGGGCCGGAACAAAAGGATGGATGGAGTGTTTGTGTGAACTAATATAAATTCAAAGTAAACATCATTACATAAAAGGGTACGGTATTTTTTTTTTAAGTTTTATTCATTTCAAATGGGCCGGATTCGGCCCGTGGGCCGTAGTTTGCCCACGGCTGCCCTAGACAATTGTAAAGAAGTAGCATTCAGACAGATCCTACATCCCAAAGCAGACTAGCCAAAATTGCACAGATCCAGTCAGGTAAACCTTAATTCCAGTTCTAGTTTCCCCAAATTAGGTTTTCTGGACTAAGGGAGATAAGAACATCCAAATTTCTTAACAGCCCATTGGGGGACCCTACATTATCAAGCCAGTCAGCATCTTGTTGAATTCCATATATAAGTCATCTACCATTTATTCCCCAAATTTACTAACCAAATAAAGTAGCATTTAAAGAAACAGAATAAATCTGGAACTAGTTTATTATTATTATTATTATTATTTATTATTATTATTAAACTCAATGGTTTATAAGTTCAACTAACAAGGACAAATATGATAATAAATATTAATTCAAATCAACATCAAACTCATTTTAATTTCAGTGCTATATATTTTGCTTTAAGTAGTCATATTGTTTTAAATGTTTATTTTATATTTTCCATTTCCAGTGACCATCATTTGTTTCCTGTACATTTGAGTTTCCATCGGGTACATTTTTTCTCCATCTTAAAGAAGTATCTTTAGCTTTTTCCTGTGTGTGTGTGTGCACAGCAACTGATAATGAATTCTCTTAATTATTGCTTATTTGAAATTTTAGTTATTTCACTTTTATTTTTTTAATGATAGCTTGACCAAGCTACTTCATCACTGTAAAGTTGAAACCCTCTCCTAACTTTAAAAACTGCCATTGCCTTGTGTCTGAAAGTTTGGGATTTCATTTGAACTTTATTTTCTTCTTGTGTTATTTTTTTTTCTAATCATTAAGACTTTTTAGGACCAGCTTTAAAAAGTTTCCTTCTAGTTGTTTCACCTTCTGAAGCAGGTAAAGCAGATCACATTTCAATACACTTACTTGGACTTGCCTCTTGCTTTTAAGACAAATAAGTGGTTTAGTGGAAATGGTTCCTTACTTTTCATACCCCATTTCAAGTCTGTAAGGTGAAGTCCACTGACTCAGATATTTATACTTATATTTGAATTGTTAAACAAGGTGATGAGATGATTCTAGTCTCCACTTTACAATGAAGAAACTGAAGCTCAAAAAGTAAATTCACTTCAGGAAGACCCCAGAGTGAAATAGTCACCCTGAGGCTAAAGAACAAATGTTCCATACTATTTCCACGCTTCTCCTGATCTTTTATAAACATACTAGAGGCCCAGTGCACAGGTGGGGTCCAGTTGGCCCACCTCGATTGGGGCTGATTGGGCCGGGCCAGCTGAGGGGAGGGGCCGTGGGCAGTTGGCAGGCTGGCCCCGCCTCCTGGTCGAACTCCCAGTTGAACTCCTGGTCGAACAGACAATTTGCATATTAGTCCTTTATTATATAAGATCTGTTTCTGTGGCTACTTCCCAAAAGAAACTGTATTACCAATCATATTCACTTGAGTTTTAATATCAGTTTTAAACTTAAGTGTTGCTAATTACCAGTAGTGAATGAGCACATACCTTTCGACAAGGTGTTCTATTTGACCTATCTGGTCCAACAAGGTCCATCTTCCCCATTGCCATGTTTATGACCAGCACATTTCTGATTAGCCTCAGATTATAAACACTCTCCAAGAGGGAGAAGGCAGCAAGAGAGAGAGAGCAGTTTACTCTGTGCATGGTTAAGGACTCATTTCTTTTGATTAGGTATTGATCATCTACCTTAACTGTTTATTAAATAGGGCCCTGGGTTTGGGGATGCCACCAGCATATTCAGAGAGAGAGAACTCGATCGAGTTCTCACAGTTCAGTGTGGCTTTGGGAATAATGCACTACAACGATACTATCTTTTCTGCAGGCCCAAATGAGGGGCATTTTTTAAAAGCACATTCTGTAGTCCTCAGGCCATGTAGGGTCCCTGGATATGTTTTTGTATAACAGTGTAGGAAAGAAGAGGACTTTGGGGAAGACTAAATAATCTAATGGCCACAATTCGCTGCATTCTTTTCTCTGATGGTTACTCGAACTAGTGCAATTCGGGCTGTGAGCACCTGGAAGGAAATGCCCAGCCAGGCACTTGCCATTGAAATATGGTGGGAGAGCCATTCCTGCCTGTTAGTTTCACCTTGTTCTTTTCTTTAGGGTTTTCAGCCTGAAACCAATCAACCCAAAGCCCAATTGAAGAAGGAAACTACACTCACAAACTGTGGGAAACTTGGATGGTTCATTGAGATCTAATTTGTTTTGTGTAGGAAAAAAGGACAAAAGAATGTGTGTGTGTGTGTGTGTGTGAGTGTGTGTGGAACTTGGAGCCCTGGGGATTAACAGGAGCGGAGCTGACTACATACAGCATGTTTGCAGAAATAAACAACAGTGTTATTAGTGAACATAAAGCCCGTGATAAACAATGCCATGATGTTCCATTCATCCTAATAGGCAGGAGCAGATAATTGGGACAAATAAAGTGCTAAAACAGTCATAACCACCTTTCGGAGAGACTCTCTGAATGAGTGAATTGCCCGCATGCTGCAAGGCACAGCTGTAGCCTGGGATACCAGCTTTTGTGTTTCACTGAAAGAATATGCTCCCGTTGCTAATGGAAAACAACAGAAGCTAAAGATGATTGCTGGGATTGTCAGATTTCCCTCCCCCACCCCACCCCCTTTTTTAAAGTGGTAATGAGTTGACAAGGAGTTAATTCCACAACATTCAACAAAGCCATAAGAGAGCTCTTTGGAATACATTGCAAACTAAAGTCCCAAACATTCCCAAGGATGGGGACTTTTAAATCTAAACTCCAACTCAGTTGTCTCCATGTGGCAATTTTTTCTTTCCAAACCTCCCTGGGCAAACTGTGTTGTCCCAGCAATGGGCTTTTTTTGAGCAAACCTTTCTTGTTCCCAATTAGAACATCATTCTGACAGTTCTGTTCCTTGGTTTGCTTGGTTTAATTGACCCAGTAGATAAGAATTTGGCAAAACTAAGATGTGATGTTCTTCCTATGGCCTTAAAGACAGGTAATCATCATCTAGTCATTTCTTTTTCCAGCCCAAGTTTCTCTATTTTTCTCTTTAGAGATTACACTGGTTTACAACTTCAGATATTGGGCTGAAGTAAAAGAAAATGCTGAATTGGTGTTGAAAATCACTCAAGTTATTTAGGCCCAGGAAGCAGGCAAGACTAATTGGAATTGCATTATAAGTGAATTTAATGTATTCATTCGACTACTCAACAAATATTTATTGAGTGCCTACAACATAGGCATGGTTTGTTCTCCGTTTTCTATGTATATTTACCCATTTTCTATACCCATTTTCTGCAGCAGCAACTATAATTAAATTATCGTACCTCAAAGGAAAATCATTTATATTCTTCACCATTGAGTGAAATATTTCTCCATTCAAACTCACCATGTCCATAAATGCAATCTTGAACTACATGGACCAAAATACCATACTATGGAGGAATAGAGAGAAGGAGAAGGGGGAGACTGGGGATAAAACTTACACTAGTTTCACATATATATAGTTTCTTAATTTTTGGAAAAGAAATGAATAAAACCAACAGAAACAAACATAAAACCCAGAAACTGAAAGCTTTAAGATAACAAATATGGAATTGATTGGCATAGAACAAGATCATTTAAATGGGGAACTAGTACATCCAAAATGTTTTAGGAACTATTCAATCCAGAAGTAGATCAAGTGATCTGCCCACAGGAATGATGTTTGGTGCCTGGTTATTCTAATGGCGATAAATAGTTCTCTCCCTAAAACCAGTTAAATGACATCAAGCATTACCTTTAAAAATATAAACACTGAAATTTTTATTCAACACATGACTATTATTACTGATGGTACACAATGTTCAAAAAGGGGAGGGTGATCTTAGATTGTTGTTTGTTCTGAGAATACATTGATGTCAACTGCATTACAACCACAGTGAAGTAGGTGGAACTCAAGGAAAACAGAAATATGAGATTGTGCCAAACTTGTCTGGTATGTGTAATATATTATTAATTATTTTTATTATTGGAATTTTTACATACTATATCTCTAAACTGTTCCCTAAAATACAAATCCCTTCAGCAGAAGTCATTTATACCACTGGGAATATTCCTTTATTGTATTGCCGGTGGTCTACATGGATTTCATTTTGCTTTGTCTCCATTAATGTTATAGGAATGCTGTAATTTTATTTTACCCAATGAAATACTAAACGCCTTTTTAAAGTATGTAAAATCAGAATATTCAGCTTTACATATTTATTCAAATTTTCAGACATATTCTTAGAATGAAAAAGACACAAAAGGATAATATAGCACCTGGCTTATGGGGCCAAATGAAATAAATAATTGAGTGGAATTGAACAGGGTAGATCTCAAGTTCAGATAACTGGGGGTTAAAACATCACTTTCATTGTAAGGGGTGATTTATGCATTATGGAGACATACCATCACTAAATGTGGAAATGCATGAAATGGGGATGCATGGGGGCATTTGATAATATAGGACTGTGATTTTGTGCCCAGTGAGATTGGTCACGTGACAGTGTCTCCTTTGTACTTTTTGGTCTTTTTGTTCTCCCCTATGCCACTTCACCAATCCAGGCATGCCTGTTCTGTACCCCATGTACCTAATCCTTATCCATTCTTCAAGGTGCAGAGGTGTTCCTAACCACCTCAGGGCACATGCTGGGCTCTCCCTCTTCTGACCTTCTATACCTTTTACTGGTCATATCATCCACTGATGTCGAGAAGATATGGCTTCTGTTGTCTTTTTATTAGTAGATCGCCTCTAAACTCCCCCCACCCTGGTTTTCTATTGGACATGAACTTGTTACAATGGCACAATCACAGAAAATTCTCAGTTAAATGCCTAATGCTATTTGTTGTATCATTACACGATAAACTCTTTGCACCGACCAAGTGCACCAGTTCATTGCTCACCACCCTCTGGCCAGATCTGGCCCATTCTTCTAGGCAGCGGGAATGGGCTTTGTCATTGCATTCCAAGCTCAGTTATTGGAATCAGATGCACATTGATTGTGAGTAAAGTTATTCCAATCTGACAGCTGTCCAGCGTCTTGTTTGTGGAGAGAGAAAATGCAAACTCATTGACTGTGTTTCTTTTTGTGATGGCCCACATGATAAAGAGAAAGGGAAACAGGAAGGACCTAATATCATCATCACGGCAGTCAAAAGAGTGCCCACTCTGAGCTTGGTCCTATGGTCAACCTTGTCAAAGTGGTGTGCCCGCATTCCCCTGAAAACAAATGTTGCTAATTCTAACAGGAGAGCAGAAAACGGAATGGTTTTCTCTGTCTTCTTTGCATTAATAGAAGATATTGGTCTCCAAGGCTGTTATTGTACCAGCACTTTTCACTGACACTAAAATCCATCTTCTAATATGAAATCAGTATCAAAACAATCTACGGATAAGATATTTCTAGCTGAGTTCATGGGTTTTTCTCAAATTGCAAATTTATTATTTTACTTTATTTTCAGGAATGGAAAACATGACCTTTCTTCTCTTATTTTATCTTAGCATCATGGATTGGTAAATACATTCTATCTTTCTCTAGATATTTTATTATTATTATTACCATATTTCCACAGCAAAAAAAAATATGAAGAGGGAGAAAGAGCAAAAAATAAATATAAAATAGACAAAAGAAAGAAAAATGCAGAATATCAGTCAGGCTCTGCGAGGTTCCCCTAAGAATAGATTACCTAGTCTAATGTTGTGGAAAAATGACTGCTATACATCAGCAGAAGAGGTCAGGAAATTAAATTTTATGTGTCCTGCCTGGAAAAAAAAAGAGAGTTTGGCTGAAAAATAGAATCCTTCATGGCCTGGTGGGAATTTTGAACATTTCAATTTTGTTAAAAGAAATTTCCAATGGTGAAAGTAACCACAATTCAAGGAACAAGGTAGATTTTCTAAACTAAAATGAAAGAATATCTATCAAAGGCCATGTGGCTGCCAGATATCAGGTCCAGTCCCATGAGGTGATGGGAAAGTGGCAGGAATATTTTGGAGAGTTCTTGAATTCTGTGAGGAACTGGTTATAGAAAAAGCTGTGCTGTCCTCTATACTTATTTGTAATGCCCTCTAGGAGACAGTACCTTGGGCTGGATGGCATATGAAAGAGAAAGAATATTGTATAAGTTATAAGTTTAAGTAGAAATTCTTTCAAAATATTTTTCTTGTGAAGAGACTGCACACCTTCTCTCCCCAAGTGTCTGCTTCTCAAGTCATGTTCTGATTCTTTTGATTGTATTCTGTATTTTTTCACCTTTCTTTCTGATTTCCATAGAATTTGCTTGAAGCCACGCTACCTCTCTTTTCACCAGGGAAAACTAATGGACTGGTACCTCTGACATAATTTTACTGCTACCGTCTAGTCAAAATTTTCTATACCACTATGAGATCTTCATTCTTTCTACTTGTCGATACTTTGTATGTATCCACAAATACATACTAATCTCAATAGTAGCAAAAAACAACCTTTTTTTTTTTTTTACTTGATTCTCCTTCTAATTCCTTCCTTTAACCCTCCCTACTTTTAATAACCTAACGTGGTGAATGAAAAGTGAAATCTCTGGCAACCATTTTTTCATCTTGATTATCAGATCTTTCTAGTCTGACTTCTTCTCCCACCTACCTTAGAAAATAGAAGTAGTTTACTTTTTATTTACATAATTTTTATTTTTTCAATTACATTTGACATACAATATTATATTTCTCTCAGATATACAACATAATGATTAGACATTTATGTACCTTACAAAGTGATCACCCCAATAAGTCTAGTACCCATCTGACACCATAAGTAGTTATTACAATACTAGAGGCCCGATGCACGAATTCCTGCATGGGTGGAGTCCCTTGGCCTGGCCAGCGATCTGGCCAATCAGGTCCAACTCGCCCAGTCCTGGAGGCCAATAGGGCCAGCTGACTAGGAGGAGGGACTGCAGGAAGTTGGCCAGCTGCAAGGAGGAAACGTGGGAGGTTGGCCTGTCACAGGAGGTTGGCTGTGGGAGTGCACTGACCACCACCGGGCAGCTCCTGCATTGAGCATCTGCCCTCTGGTGATCAGTGTGTATCATAGTGATTGGTCCAGTCATTTGGTTGCTTAGCCTTTTATATATAGATTATTGAGTATATTTTCTGTGCTGTACTTTACATCACCATGGCTATTTTTTAACTGCCAATTTATAATTCTTAATCCTTCCATTTTTTCACCCATCCCCCCCAAACCCCTTCCTATCTGGCAGCCATAAAAATGTCCTCTGTATCTATGAAATTGTTTCTGTTTTGTTTTTCATTTATTTTATTTTTTAGATTCCACATATAAGTGAAATCGCACTTTATTTATCTTTCTCTGTTTGAATTTTTTTACTTAGCAAAATACCTTCTGGGTTCATTCATGTTGTTGCAGATGTCAAGATTTTACTCTTTTTTATGACTGAGTAATATTCCATTGTATTTATGTACCACTTCTTTATCCATTCATCTATCGATAGACACTTAAGTTGCTTCCTTATCTTGCCCAGGGCCACTTGGTATGAAGTGATCTGCAGATAGTTCTTAGTGATCTGCAGATAGTTCTTATGCTGTGCTTGAGAGGTGGTGAAACAAAGAGGTTGGAAGCTTGCATACGGAAGGAAGTTTGTTTCAAGTCCTAGTTTGACATTTTTTTTTAGCTAAGGAGCTTTAATTATCTCACTTAAACTTTATAACCTCACTTACAAATTTTCAAAAAATATCTATGTTAAAATGAATACAGGAATAAATAAGAAACTATATGGAATGCCCTTATAATTGAATCTTATACATAGTGAATTCATAATGAACAGTTTCATCCTTTCAATTCACACCATCACTCATTCCTGTTCATGCTCTCCTTACATTTCCCTTAATACATTACAATGATTTCTCTCATATATAGTCTTTCTATTCCCTTGCTCTCTATGCAAACATTCCCCCCCCATTTCTCTTTCATCCTGAACTCTAGTTGGAATTTATTTTTCTGAAGCACTGCTCAAATCATGTCCCACCCTGATCCTACTCTCATTTATACTTATAAACCTATATTAATTATCCACTGCTTATGGAATAAAGTTTAAATAACTTAGTCCCATATGCCTCTCCTAATGTGGCACCTACTTCCATTCTCTATTTCCAACTTCAACTTGATACATCTAATGATAATGTAATACCAGATTACCAAATGTCCTCTGAACATGCCATGAAATATGTGGAGTCTATGGTTTTGTTCTTCCTATGTTTTCTACAGCTGATATTCCCGTTATATCACATTTAGTCCTCTAGAAATATCAGGAATGATTAGTGTTTATCCCAAAAGTCACCTGCCAAATTATTTCATTTGCTGGAAAACATTTATTCCTACTTTAATCCAGTATCTCCCCTGATAAATTATCAGTTATTTTGAAGTCAGGTATTGATGTTTACTTATTTTGTATGTATTTTAATAATGAACACATTATTGCATCTTCCTTCGTGTTTTCTGAATTAACAAAAAAACTTTTATTCAACATGTGTAAATTATGTGTATTTTAAAATGAGCTATTGTTGGATAAGAAGTTTGCAATGTTTTCTCTACATGGGATGTCATCCACTATACATCTTATCATTGGTTCCATACTTTCATTTTGCCATCAGGTTGCAATTTATTTTGCCACAAACTGCTTTTGACTCAAATTTATAGTGGTCCTATGAAAAAGGAAGGGAACACAATAAACTTTTTGGCTTAAACTTTTTCAGTGGTATGGTACCCTGTTTCCTTCAAAAATAAAAACCTTACTTGATCTTTCTCTTCCTTCTATTTCTGACATGCCCTCCTAATTCTATGCCCTTTGTTTACTTACTTCAGCTACTACTGGCCTCATTATTCCCTTAAAAATCAGCCCCATTTCGATTTCAGATCGTATGCATTGGCTAGCCCCTCTAACTGGAAAATTCTTTCTCTAGATTTCTATATGATTCACTTTCTCTTTACCTTCCTGTCTTTATTTTACTGTCAACTTCTCATTGAGGCTTGCCCTGGCCACTTTAGTTAAAATGTAGACTACTCTCCTACCTCCAACACTCCTGATCTCTCTTAACCTGTTCTATTTATTTATATAGTACTTATTACTTTCTATGAATTATATACTATACTGTATAATTTCTTTCTTTTTAAAAATATATTTTTTATTGATTGCAGAGAGGAAGGGAGAGCAAGAAAGAGAGAGAAACATCAATTATGAGAGAGAATCATTGATCAGCTGCCTCTTACATGCCCCACACTGGGGACCAAGCCCACAACCTGGGCATGTGCCCTGTCCGGGAATCAAACAGTGACGTCCCGGTTCATAGGTTGATGCTCAACCACTAAGCCACGCCAGCTGGGCT
Source organism: Myotis davidii (assembly GCF_000327345.1). Classification (NCBI taxonomy): domain Eukaryota; kingdom Metazoa; phylum Chordata; class Mammalia; order Chiroptera; family Vespertilionidae; genus Myotis; species Myotis davidii. The sequence goes on along the minus strand of NW_006292687.1, from coordinate 4,637,963 downwards.
CTACTGTATGATTTCTTCCCTGCTGACTCTTTTCATCAACAAGGAAGGAAATTAGCCCTTTAGATATGTCAGAGACACTACCATAGGAGTTATTCTCCCCCAGCTATAGTGGCCCTAGTAATGTAGAATAATATTTGCCATCACATTCATCTCAACTATGTTCAAATAGGCATGTCTAAAAAGTAAAATTAAGGGTTGAACAAACTATTTTTTTCAAACTTCAAAATTACTATAAAACATTTAGATTGTTGAAAATATGAAAATAGAGTTATACAAATGATAACTTTAACAACTTTATTTGCATTATTTATAAACACAATGTGTTCCTAATGTATATTATACATTGACTAGTGGCCAAATCAAATATTTTACTGGCATTCTCAAAATTGCTTTTCTTTTTTTTTAAGTGATTTTTTAAAACATTTTACTCATACCAGAGATGATTGCTACCTAGATTTATAAGCATTCATAATTTACAAAGTTATTAACTATTACCTTGTTTAATGAATCTTGAAATTATCTCTTTACTTATCCATTTATCTACTCATTCATTCAACAGATATTTATGCCACACAATGCTCATTACATCAGTGAAAAATATGACAAAACTCTGTCTCATAAAACCTATGATCAACATTCATTCATATAGAAATCATGATAAAGTGCTATAGCATGTTAACATTGTGCTTCTCCATGAAACTATCTTACTAAAATGTGCCAAATCCCATGTTTGTTAAAATAACACCAGAGGTCAGTCCTTGCAAAAGCCACATATTTGCTACCTCTCTTTTATTTCATCACTAGAGGCCAAGTGCACAAAATTTGTGCACTTGGAGGAGTCCCTCAACCGGGCCTGCACCCTCTTTCAGTGGGGGATGTCCGTCTGACTGCTTAGGCCCACTCCTGGCGGATCTTAGTGCTGCCATGGATCCAGGGCTTCTGGTTGAGCAGTGCTCTCCCTATGGGAGTGCACTGACTACCAGGGGGCAGCTCCTGTGTTGAGTGTATGCCCCCTGGTGGTCAGTGTGTATCATAGCAACCAGTCAATTAGCTGTTTAGTCAATTTGCATACTAGCCTTTTATTATATAGGATTACCCTTTTTCTTTTGTACTGTTTCTTTGGAATTTTACCCACTAATTTTAAAAAAAGTCACATTAGTTCATAGTTTTACTTTAAGCTACATTTACTGGGGAAACCAGCTAACACAGAAATAAATATTCTTTTTTGGTACATCTGTGATCTTATGTTCATTCACTAACAACTCTGCCTGTAGTCTACTAAAATGTAGTCAAGAAGCATAGATTCAGATGTGAAAGTGATGGTGCTCAATCAACAGTGAAACCAAATAAGATGTTCTTGCTCATGTATTTGATTCTTGAAGTAGACATGACTATTATGTGAAATCTTAATAAGGACATTCAATAGTAAGCTGTAAATCTCTCATAGAATTCTTGATATACAGAGTGTGTTCAATGGATATTTCAGTACCTAGTTGATGTCATACTTCTTTTATAAAAGCTTTTTTATCATATCCCTACCTATACCAAATAATTTATCTGAATGTGACACCTAGTCAGCCCCAAATTCAACTGTAGAAAGAAATTATACATTAAAAAATACACACATACATACATACATACATATGATTAATTAATTCTTTCATTTATTATCATTTTTACCTCTTAGGATATACTAGGTGGTCTTCTAGACATTGAGTATATAATGTTGAATAAAACAATTATAGTTTCAATATTGTCATTGAAATTATAGTCTAGTGAAAAGGAAGGCTCTGTACTCCAGAAAAATAAAATACTTAAAAAGTTCCACAAGTTTACAATCCTTACCTCACAGCATAATAATGTATACTCCCATGCTTTATTCTCCAGTTGTACCTCATGAAGACATTTTTCACTGGATTATTTAAAAAATAAAACAAACAAGCCAAGCAGATTACAATATTTAGAATTATCAGTACAACCCTCAGGGAGAAAAAAATAGTATTATCCATCACACATCTGGGAAAGAAAAATGAAGTTGAATTTATAATTTATTTGCAGCAAAGGACCAGTTTAGCAATAAAAAGGAATAGTGCTATGATGGTATGACATCACAGCCTGAGACATCAGATAAATGTAGACTAGAATATTTGGACCTCTTCCTTGATGAATGGGATCCCCAAAACATGGCTAGACAACTTTATAGACCTAGCAATTACCTGAAAAAATTGCTGCCAGATAGCTTCCCATTCTTCTTCCATTAATTTAAAACTTCAGAAGCAGTAAGTTACATTTCATTCATAAATTGGGTGAGATGTTAAATTAGAGAGATGACATCTGAGACACTCAAGACTGTTAGACTTGTCATAGTCAATATAAACCACACCTCTCTCACATGTGTGGGAGGTACTCACAAAATATGGTAAAGCTTATACCCACACAGACTTAATATGAAGGTTTGCACTGTGAGATTCAGCCACAGTAAAGACAAGGATAGCTAACAGCACTTGTTCATAATTTAGGTATTGGTGGCAGAGTACAGAAACACAAGCAAAGCATACATTTCCAAGGCATTTCTAATCACTTATTACATTCACATCTAACCCCTTGAACCAAAGGCCTTCCTTTGTCATAATAGATGTATTTGTTAAAATTTTACATAAATAAGAAAGCTGATGAATTAAGTTTTTAAAAACTCACTTCACTTTGTCATTTCATTTAGTGAAATAAATTTCCAAGATGTATAGATACTTTCAAAGTTTTCAAAATATAAAATGTTTAATATAGTTCTTTCCCCAAAATAACATTATTATTACATAAATAATAATGTTAATTATTGATAAGCATTATTTTATTAGACATTAATAAATATTATTTACCTAAATAAATGTAAAAAATAAACTGATCAGTGAAACAAAATGGAGAACAATAGGTGTTATCCCTCTATTTCTAAATCATTCAAATAATGAACAATATAAAGGATAAAAAGGTATTTTTTATCTATGAGCTATGTTGGCTTTGTGGGTGCACATGCATATGATTAATCTTAGAAATGAGACTCAAGTGCTAGGACAGGAAATCAGGTTGACTTTATGAACTGTAAATGTGAGTTTAAATGTAGGGATAACAATCAACGGCTCTTGTTTGTTTGTTAGAAGCTACTAGGGAGCATCAATAAATGCAATTTGCAATAAATGACTATTAGTTTCAGGAGGTGGCATTACCCTAGAAAGGTATCATCTTACCATAACTAGAAATGTAAATTTAGGAAAATGGTGACTTACTGGTGATTTGAAGCTCTGTAGATAAAGTTCAGCATGACTTTGACTCTATAAAAAATTGATCTCTGACTGAGGTGAACATAAAATCTATGCTTCTTATACCCAACATGCTGCAAGGTATAGAGGGGTCATTACTCTTTGAAAGATGAAAAGAAAACAAGCTGAGTTTCTTGGTTTTGCTATAGAGATCAGCATTCAGAATCCACCTTTCCTTACTCTACCCTGTCAGGTACAGATCAGCATGGGCTCCCAGGAGAGACAATGCAAAAATTTGCATAAGCCTACATGCCACTAACTGTGGTCTTCTGAGCAATTGAGGGGGGGTAAGGGGGAGTTTGTGTTTAGAATTATGTATTATTAGGGATGGAAGCTAAAAGTTTGTGTTCAAAGACAAGAACCATGTAGCAATAGGATATTGTACCAAATATAAGAAATAGAAATAAGGGAATTGGAGATGTGGCAAAAGGATAAATATAACCAAAAAATTAAGAGAAGGGTGAAAGATATTAAGATGAGGGGTTTAGCCCTTAACACTAGACAGGAATCAAGAGAGAAAATTGATCTGATTGCCAATTTAGGAGTAAACTTTGAAAGCAAATATAAAACTAGGATTCCTATTACCATTCCAATAAATGGCTCAGGAATTACAAACCCTGTATTTGACATAGAGAAAGGATGAGTTATTTAAATGGTTTGTTTCATTATTTAGAAGAGTGAGTAGGATACATTCATCAAACAATATTTGAGCACGTACTATTTTCTAGGTATTCTTCTTAGGTAATAGGAAGACCTGTACACTGAAAAGGTTAAGATACCATGAAAGGAATTAAAGAAGATACAAAGACATTAAAAGATACTCTGTGTTCATGGATTAGAATAATTAATATTTTTAAGGTATATATTTTTATTGATTTCAGAGAGGAAGGGAGAGGGAGAGAAAGATATAAACTTCAATGATGAAAGAGGGTCATTGATCAGCTGCCTCCTGCACTCCCCATACTGGGGATTGAGCCCACAACCCAGGCATGTGGCCTCGTCTGGAATTGAACCCTTCAGTCCTCAGGCCGACACTCTATCCACTGAGCCAAAACAGGTAGGGCTAGAAGAATTAATATTGTTAAAATGTCCACATAACCCAAAATGATCTACAGCTTCAATGAAGTCTCTATCAAAATTCCAATGACATTTTTCTCAGAATAGAAAATAATCCTAAAATTTGTACGGAACCGTAAAAGAGCCCAAATAGCCAAAACAATTCTGAGAAAGCAGAACAAGGCTGAAGCATTACACTTTCTGATTTCAAACTACATTACAAGGCTATAGTAATCAGAACAGTATGGTATTGACATAAAAATAGATGCATAGATCAGTGGACTAGAATCGAGACCCCAGAAATATACCCATGCATATATGTTCAATTAATTTTTATCAAAGGAGCTAAGAATATATAATGAGGAAAGGATGGTCTTTTCAATAAATGACACAGGGAAAACTGGATCTCCATAGGCAAAATAATTGATTCCATATCTTATAAACAAAAATAAACCTAAAATAGATTAAAAACTTGAATGTAAGACCTGAAGCCACAAAAATTCCAGAAGAAAGCATAGGGAAGAAGTCCTTGACATAGGTCTTGGCAATGATTTTTTTTTTTTATTATTTGACACCAAAGGAAAGCAACAAAAGCAAAAGAAACAAGTGGGACTAGATTGAGTTAAAAAGCATCAGCATAGCCAAGAAACCACCAGGAAAACACAAACAATGGAATATTGAGAAATATTTGCAGACTACATATCCCATAAGGGATTAATATCCAAAATACTAGTATACAATAAACACAGTTCAACAGCCAATGACTAAATAAATCAATTAAAAATCAGGCAAAGGATCTGAATAGACATTTTTCCAAAGAAATATTATATAGTCAAAAATTCACCTTAATCATTTCCTCCCTGTCAGTTACTGTTAATGGCTTTGGTTTCTGAGACACCAAATAGGGACAGAGCTTCGAATCCTTCCTGGTCACTCACAAAACCAGTGCATACTGGGAGCGCTTCGGGCAGCCTGACAGAATCACCTTACTATTTTGGTGGTCTCATATTACCTATCTCCATTACCTAGACCTTTAGAATTTTCCCAAGCTCCACGGACTCTTCAGTTCTATAATGTGTATTAGTGGGAGCACAGTGATGGTTAAAGGAGGATGAGGATGAGGAGGAGACAGAGATTCGTGCTGTTGTCTCCCATCACCGCTGGGTCTTGGAGGAAAGGAGGCCGTCAGGCTGACAGATGTGTAGGAAGACCAAGCACATGCGATTCAAACTGGCAGGACCTCAGTGACTTGCCTTCCTATCCAATATCTACTCGTGGCTAGAATAATTAAAACCCAGGAGAGAGCCAGCAGGATGGATAATAGAACTTGGTAATGACCCTTTTTGTTTCAACAAATTCATATAGCAGTTCCTGAATTTTAAAAAGTACCGTGCAAATCGATTCGTTAGCTGATAAAAAGTGAATAGTAATTAGTTCATAATAAAACTGCCCATTTTCATGCTGGCTAGTGTATTGGGATGGGGGAGAGTTAATAGGATTTCTGAGGCCAAACTCACTCAGGTAAATCTTCTGCTGGACCACCTTAGCAAAGTTATTAAAGCTAATCTTACCAGAAGGGCCAGAGCTCCAGATTTCACTACTAATATACTTTTTTTTGGGGGGGGGTGTCAGGAGGGGGCAAAGGGTTTTCTTCCCAATGTCTCATTTCCTGTCCCACAGAGCACCACATTAGGTCATGAATGCATCAGTGTAAATTTGTTTATCCACATTCTGATTGTAATCCAAATGTCCCAGAGAGTTCTGCTTTGATGTAGAAACAAGTTTCTAGGATACTGGAGGGAAATACAGCTCTTATCAATGATAATTATTTAGTTTTTCTCATTAATCTAGCACTATAGTAATTCCTAATGAGATACCTTGTTAAATTTTAAGGTATATATTATGTCAATTTTAAAGGTTATAAAAGAAAAATATGAGGCTGAAAGAGGTCAAGTGATTTGTTCCAGGTTTTACAGAACCCAGAGCAGATTGACTCCAAAGTTTGTGCTGCTTCCACAATGTTGTATCTTTGTAATAAAGAAGCACTTAGATTCAAAGTGAACTTATCTAGACTTAAGAGAACCTTCTGAGTAATAGCACCTAATGAGGTTATATCATTTGAACCTCATAAAGATGTTGGTAGGATTTGTAAAGAGTGATTAGCCATGTACCCTGGAGGAAGATCTATACTTATTTCATTAAACAACTATCTTAACCATTAGAACATGTTGCAAATTGGGACTGTTACACACAGCAGGGGCTTCCAGTAACCCACTGGGATCTAGGACATTGTCAGTGGGTCCTAGGAAGAAAGTGCTGTGCCCGGCAAAGACAGTTGTATCCAGAGGATGTGGCAGGGAACAGTGGAATTTATGTTATTCCATATCCATGGAGCTCAAAGCAGCAAATAGGCACCCAGTGGTCATGTTAGAGCACAGTGGAAGTTGCAGTGTTTTTTTTCTGGCAGCCACACCATGCAGGGAAGCAATGTCAGAAGTGGTGTTGTGGCCTTGAGGACAGAAAAGCTAAGTGGTAACTAGAGGTAGTTTGTGAGTACAGGTGAGTATTGAAATAGGCTCCTAAAGGTACTTGGAGTGGTACTTTTCAGGAGGTCAAGGTTCAGACTTGGAACATATGGTAGAAAACCATTGAAAAGCTGATGCCATAAGTGTTATCATATTGTAATCACAGCCTGGTGAGACCAGGAAAAGACTGCTGATGATTTACAAAGTCAATGACACCAGATTCTTTGTTATACAGGGGTTGGAAAAGTGTAGTTATAATTGTGAGTATGTGAAACACAGAGTTTATTCTTGTATTCTTTTTATTTTTAATTAGTTAGTATTAAAAGTATTACATATGTTCCTTTTTCCCGTTTTCTTCTCCCAACCTGTCCCCGCCTCCCAGCTTTGGCCTTCACCCCCGACCCCCATTGCCTGTGCCCATTGGTTATGCCTACATGCATACAAGTTCTTTGGTTGATCTCTTCCCCCAAGTCTCCCCGCTGCCCACCTTCCTCTGCCTTCCCTCTGAGGTTTGAGTGTCTGTTCAATGCTTCTATGTTTCTGGATCTGTTTTTGTATTCTTGTATTCTTATTTATTAATTATGAATTATTTGTATTACAACTGTAAACCTTCCTTTGCCCAACCCCTTTATTCACGTACAAAAGGTAGAACCCATCAAGAGATTGGGGTACTTGGTTTCCCTTTCCACTGTTAAGTAGTGCCTTTTTCATTCTCCTTTTATTGTGCTTTTATTTCTGCTACCCAATTCTGCTCTAAGCATTTTTTCTTTAGATATACAGTATTATCATTTTCAATCATGCTCTGATCAACTGTTACTTGCTTCAGTGATTTGAATATTTCTTCTCAGATTATTTTATCATGTGCATCACTGTACAACATTATTTTCAAGTTTGTAGAGAGAAAAACACTACTGCACCTATGTACCTCTATTTCAGTTTCTCCTACATGAAGGAGAATTTATCAGACATCATCTGAAGGACATCAGACAAGCTCTGTGTTCAGTCCCCCAGACTCACTCATGTAGACCTGTCCCTTGGGTGAAACTCTGCAACTGGAAAGGACCTCACTCATTTCTATGGCAAGAGGCCATTGGGTTGGGAAATTATCCCCCCGCCCCCCGCCCTTTCTCTATGAACTTCCAAAATATGCATGAGGTCAAAGAGTTACTTGGTTTTCCTAAAGAGTGCAAATATCTATACTATAAATAGTAGTTTGACTTTGAGGTGTTGTTCATGAGAAGGTAGGTCATGTGCCCTTAGCTTAAGAGTTCAGTTTCTGGATCTCCTATTTCAAATTGGTTAGGTACAGGGACAGAGGCACAAATCAGTGAACTCATTGTTATGAGGAATATGATTATCTCTGAATGTATTCAGCGAAAGCTTTGCATTAAATGCCTATTGATGAGCTTATTTGTGGAAAAAAAGGCCCTATAGTAGTTTGTGCTGATAGTCTTCTTGGTATAAGAAGGACATTATATTTTATATACATGTAATATTGTGGAACATTTGGAACATTTTCAAATAAAACCAACTTCTTTATTAGTCACAACTGTGTGATATAATAGGACGACATGTATCAATTCAACCTCCTAGGAAAAGAGAGACAGAAGGTAATTTTTTACCCAATATGACAAAACTAACAACCCTAGTTTTCTGTCCAACACAATGCATTGCAAGTAGAGCTTTGGCCAATTTCAGTTTAAAAATACACCATGTTTTCTTTTTATAGACTTCACTGGTTTGAAAGCAAGTCTGAAATACTAAAAAAACAAATATATGATATAGTTAAAAAAATAAAAGGGGGAGATTACCAGTGGAGTCTCTAAAGAAACAGGTAGAAATATTTAATATAGATAATTATGCAAACAAGGTTTTCATATCCTAAGTTTTAATAAAATTAGGTTTAACAAAATCTCCAGGGACCAAGCCCTAAGGAGTTTATCAAGATGAGCACTCAACTGAGGAAAATTGAGCTTAAGGCTAAATTGATTTTAGGGTGAAAAGTGCAGTGCCTATCAGGGATCTATTGGAAAGAGATAGACTTATTTTTTTTTGGGGGGGGGGAATAGAACAGCTCCACAGATTTGAAAAATTCTTTTTGTTTTGTTTTGTTTTAAGCCTGGAGATAAACTTTAACCATGCTAATAAAATGGGCCAGCATGCAGCATGAGAGAAGAGAGAGAGAGGAAAATGTGTATCTATTTTCTTCAACTTAGGAATGTTTGCACTGAGGACTCAAGGGTAAGATATGAAAGTACTTACTGAATCCAGGTCAAATGTGTGGTTATGAGATCAGCTGTTTGTATTTCTCTCTGTATATTGACATGGTTTGGGAAAACAAGAGCGTTATTTTATGTTGGTATTTATTAGTAGGGAAGACTTAAAATCTCTTTTTGGACATGTCCTTGAACCCTTGGCAATTTCATATAAAATTGAGTTTATTTAAATTTTCTATTTAGTTCTCTAATAGATCACCAAACAGTGGTTTAATCTCAGATGAAGATATTTGAATGGATGACCTCTATCAGACTCTTGTAATCTTATATGGAAGATATTAGCAACATGTATGGTAAATTACCTGAATATTACTATCACCATAAAAAAGAAATATGGTCTGGCCAGCATGGGTCAGTGGTTGAGAGTCAACCTATGAACCAGGAAATCAGGTTTTGATTCTCGGTCAGGGCACATGCCCAGGTTGTTGGCTCAATCCCCAATGTAGAGCATGTAGGAGGCAGCCCCATCGATGATTCTCTTTCATCATTGATGTTTCTATTTCTCTATTCCTCTCTCTCCCTCTCTGATATCAGTAAAGTATATATTTTAAAAAAAGAAATACAAACTAAATAGACAAATCCTTATCTTGTTGCAGTAAGCTATTAAATATTTAAGTCTTATATCACAGAAAATCCTTCAATGTTTTCTCTTTTACCCCCAATATGAATAAACTACTTGCATAGCATGGTATTAGCATGTTCTCTGTGAGGATTATAAAAAAACTAATAATATGTTACCAAATTATGATCATTACAAAAAAAACAGTCACTGAATTCCAGTTCCAAGCTTTAGTCACACTTAATCTAGTCTGATCTTTTTGGATTAGATTAATGAAATTTCATTTTATTTTAATGAAATAGAATTAGTACTTCTTAAAATGGAAGGTATGCAATCTTAAGGAAAAAAACTTAAAAAAATAAATAAATAAGGTAAGGACATAGGAAAAAGAACTCAGTCATGTTCCATGGTCAGTGTGTGAGAGAGAGATCTCAAATGGAAGGAGAAGGAGAGAGGGAGTTCAAGCATCCTTGACATCTCTTTTTTGTTGTTTCTAATAATTTGTAGGAAAGCTTTTATATATATACTAGAGGCCCTGTGCATGACAATCGTGCACTGTTGGGGGGTCCCTCAGCCTGGCCTGCGCCCTCTCACAGGGATTGGGCCTAAGCCAGCAGGTGGACATCCCCCAAGGGGCCCTTAGGGCTATAGCGGAGGCGGGAGAAGCGCCTGCCACTGCCTCGCCAGCCCTCAGCCTGGCTTCTGGCTGAACAGCACTCGCCCTGTGGGAATGCACTGATCACCAGGGGGAAGCTCCTGCATTGAGTGTCTGCCCCCTGGTGGTCAGTGTGCATCATAGCGACCGGTCATTCAATTTATATATTAGCCTTTTATTATATAGGATTGGCTATGATCGCAAAAAGACTCATTAAATATGTTTGCATTTTTAATTGTTGGTCTTTGGAAAAATAAACACAATAGTATTAGAGACTCTGTCTGGCCATGAGATGGAGCTCAAAACTCCCTCCCTCAAAGAATTGTTACAATCAAGGACCACAGGTGGTGGGAGAAGGATGGGAACTTCAGTGGGAGCAGGGAAGCTGACTGTCTGAGAGCAGGCTGATTAGATATATACTTGCTCTGACATTGGGGCAACTTTTCTTTCCCATTATTCCCCCTCCCCACCCCCATCCCTTAGTGCTCTTGCTTTTGATTTTCTTTATCATTGTTATCAAAAAATCTAGAGGCTATAGTCTAGTCCACTGTCTTGCTCAGAGAACCCTGGGGCACTGGTTAGACTGTCTATTCTTGAAACCAATCTCACATCTTCAGAATTGGTTTTTATGAACTTGAAATCCTGGTAAATGTACTTTATGAGATAGCCTTCCTACCTCTGCAGTCAGAAAATCTAATTTACAATTAAGTATAAGAAGCCCTGGCCCTTAACAGAGACAAGTTATTCAGCTATGATACTTTTAGTCCAGAGTTTTGTGGCTTCATGTGGTCTAGTCCAGTTCCCAAGATACAACCTAGATTTTAAGGCCCCAAAATCCTAGCTAATTAGGATCTCCTTTGCTTCTACCTCTGGGCATTTGTCTCCCTTGTGGGTAAATGATTATAGCCATAGTGGCAGCTGATTAGCCATTAAAGATTTGGGAGTACTACCCTGAACCAGTCCAATACAGCTAATTATGAGATCCACTTCCAACTTTTTTTCTGGCTCAGAAGAGATTTGAGTATCAAGGACAATATATTTGGTATTAGTTCATATTATTCCAGGTGGCTTAAACAGGTCCAAGTTCATTCAGCTAATTTGATGACCTTTAAAATGTAATCTGCCCTGATAAGAGTCAAAATGCTCCTTAGTACAGGATACCAGTTTTAATATTAAACAAGTAGGATACAAAATACTGTTAATAGGAGATACATTCTTTATGCATATGATTATTTTATGTTTCTGGTGGGAGAAAATGAACATTTGCTCAAGTGAGATACTATCTTACCTGGGTTCCACATGAATAAGAAAAGGCATTTTTGTTTTAATGTTCACAAGTTCACACAACTGTCTTCAATAGTAATTCTAACATTTTAATTTAGTGTTCACTTTTTTTATGCTTGACATTGTTCCAAAGAGGACTTTATTGATATTGCGTCCCTTGAACATCATTTCTATTCTATCAGGTATGTGGTGTTATCATAAGCATTATACAGATGAGGAAACTGAGACCCAGAAAGCTTATCTACCTTCCCCAATGTCACACAGCTACTCAGGGAGAAAACCAGAGTACAAACATAGGTTTTTGTTACCATAGTCATACCTGTGTTTTGAATCATTATGCCATGCTCACTTTCAGAAAGACCACAGTCCTAGCCCTATATATTAGAGAGCAACAAAAAGAAACTACAACTGTAATTTCAAAACCAAGTTCTCCCACCTTACACCATGTTACCCAAGCTATAGTGTCTTCCCTTGAGTTTCTTGAAAAACCACGATAAATTATGCTGAAATTAAAGCATGCTAAACAATTAGAACTAAGCATTCTAAAAGTGGGAACTGCTCACACTCCTGCTAAACTACCTTCATAATAGTAATACAGTGGACCAGTGTATGGGGCATGCATTGAGCAGGTCATCAGAGAACCCAAATTTTCATACTGACCCAATCACTCATCAATTATAAGAACTTGGTGAAACAAAACATTTAGCTCTCATTTGTGATATAGGCATATGCAGCATTTATACAACCACTACCATGGGATGACTTTGAAAGAAAATTCCCATCCTATCTATTAATAGACAAACATGGTAATTAACTGTACCTCCGACATGCTTCCCATTGGCTAATCAGGGTGATATGCAAATTAACTGCCAACCAAGATGGCAGCCCGCAGCCAGGCAGCTGAAGCGAACAGGAGGCTTGCTTGCTCCAGTGATGGAGGAAGCCAAGGTTCCCCGCCTGCCGCTGCCGGCCTCTGAGCTGCACTCTAAGCAACTATGTTGCAATTATAGAACCTAAACAAACCCTAGATTCCTGCTTTTCAGCAGCTGAGGCCTCAAGCTGTAGCTGAGCCTCAGAGCTAAAGTTGGCTCTCAGCTCCAGTGACAGCCCTAGAAGGTAAATAAATCACAACATAAAAAAAAATA